>NC_090270.1:214765574-215108074 GCF_040414725.1 Anabrus simplex | reverse complement strand
ACTTCTTAGATCTGGTATTTCAGTTTCCGCCATTCTATTTCCCTTATTTTTCGCTGTATCGGTAAAAGATCTGTCTGTCAAGTCATCAGCCCAGAGGCTGGTTGGATCCTCAAATAGCACCACCGAATGTTATGCGGTTATAAGGAAATCCCAAAAATCAATGGTAGCAACAAAATGAGGCGTACTAGGCAGATGAGGAGTGAGGTAGTTTGCCATTGCTTCTCCCACTAGGTCAGAAAGTACTATTGCAGAAAGACTGACCCTATGAGCAACACCTTTCATAACACTCAGATGCACTAGTCGTGCTCTGAATGTCAGTACTCAGCACTACCCATACCCCAGCAACTTCCATAATGTCACAGCCATGGATGTTGACTGGGACTTCGGTGGAAGCTACACTTTACTCTGGCCTGTGCCAAGAGATGGATGCAAAAGTATTGTATCCATCAAGAAATGACAGCAGGCAGGCGGTAAAAGATATAGAACAAAAACTCGCTATGAGTTATACAATGTTATCATATGGAATGGTCGATGAAATTAAAATATGCACTGTTCCAGAGTTGGAATGATCCGGCCACAGACAACGGTGAACACTGCCGTGTTCCGTTAAGTTTGCACACTTCCACTTCCCATTAGAACCTCATAGCAGGGATCGAATAGTTGGAATACTATGATGAACCAGTGTGTCACGTGCCAGTAGTTATCAGAACATGTATGAACCAGATGAATGGCATGCTGAAGAAGAAAGTTGTCTAACTCCCCAGCTACTACCCGACAATATTGTACTCGGGGAGGGTAACTCCCTTAGCTCAGGCAGCACACAGCAGCAATGCCACCTATCGGAGTTGGGTGGCAGCAGAAGAAGACAATATTCTACTCAGGGATAGTAACTCCGTTAGCTTAGGCGGCACGCAGCAGCAATGCCATCTATCGGAGTTGGGTGGCAGCAGAAGAAACAAACCATATCACAACAAATAATAGTCGTTGCAATGTTACCGTTGATCAGTTTTATGGGCTTTTGGTCCTTTAGGGCATCCAGTGTAAAGGAAGTTCTTCCACCTTTCATGACTCACTTTTATCTTATTCTTGCATGTCACCGAGCTCGATAGCTGCAGTCGCTTAAGTGCGGCCAGTGTCCAGTATTCGGGAGATAGTAGGTTCGAATCCCACTGTCGGCAGCCCTGAAGATGGTTTTCCGTGGTTTCCCATTTTCACACCAGGCAAATGCTGGGGCTGTACCTTAATTAAGGCCACGGCCGCTTCCTTCCCAGTCCTAGCCCTTCCCCGTCCCATCGTCGCCAAAAGACATATCTGTGTCGGTGCGACGTAAAGCCAATAGCAAAAAAAAAAAAAAAAAAAAAAAAAAAATTCTTGCATGTCGATCCTTCACGATTTGTTCTCATTTTTATAATCATCTTCACAGTTTCCCTTGTCGATACGGTCTGATGACCACGCCGTTTTCTTCTTAAGACCATCATGACATAAACCACCACTTACACCACTGTCGACAGCCCTGAATATGGTTTTCCGTGGTTTCCCATTTTCACACCAGGCAAATGCTGGGGCTGTACCTTAATTAAGGCCACGGCCGCTTCCATCCCATTTCTAGGCTTTTCCTATCCCATCGTTGCCATAAGACCTACCTGTGTCGGTGCGACGTAAAGCAAATAGCAACAACAACAACAACAACAACAAAACCACCACCATCCCAGTTAACGGGATTGAGGAATATTTACATGTCAGTAATACTCGGCTTTGATATGGACTAAGCAACAAAAGTTTAAATTCATGAATATCTCTGTTATAATAGTCGGTACAGTATGAAATGGCGAATGGCTTTTAGTACCGGGAGTGCCCGAGGACATGTCCGCTCGCCGGGTGAAGGTCTTTTGATTTGACTCCCGTAGGCGACCTGCGCGGCGTGATGAGGATGAAATGATAATGAAGATGACACACACACACCCCCAGCCCCTGAGCCTGCGAAATACCAATGATGGTTAAAATTCTCGATCCTGCCGGGAATTGAACCCGGGACCGCTGTGACCAAAGTCCAGCACCCTAATCATTTATCCATGGAGCTGGACGTCGCTACAGGAAAACTGTGTAAGACCTAAATGATCAGAAATTATATTCTATACTAGCATTTGTACCCGTTCTTCGCACGGGAATTTGTAATGAATTGCATACTCCCTTCATGAATTTATGAGAAGTTACATGCCTGTATTCAAACGTTTAATAGGGCATGTATGATAAAGCTGGACAAAATCGAGAAAAAATGAGGATGATTACAGAGTTTATTGTACGGTACAATTCCTGGTCCGAAGTTGTACGAAATTCCCCCTGCTTCTCGGTTACAGATTGTTGTCTCTCTCTAACCACTGGAGTGGCGCTGTGACTCATGAAACCTAGCGTTGATGATAACCTCCCTTATTATCTGTTCTATCGAAAAGAGTAAAATGGCTCTTTAGTTCTTCCGTTAACCCACCTTGAAGTGTCATTTACCAAGTGTACCACGGGACTTGGACTAACTATCCAATTTTTCGTAAGCATCCCCGTTATTATCCGTCGTACAATAAATACGTATACGGCATGAAATAATGGAAATAACACATTCTTAAACACTTGTTATATGCAGTCCTTTGAGGGATCTAATTTAATGAATATATATTGGGAATAATCCTTCTATAAACGCTAACTCTAAGTCAGGGCCTCTCAGGGTGCATGCGCCGTGCAGTGCACGGGCGCAAGGTGCACGAGACGACTTCACTAGGTTGACAAGAGTGCAAACTCCCACTCCACTTCCCGTACACCTGTCTCACCCGTTCTGCCTGTCTTCGCCTTCTCCACCTTCCCCGCTGATCCTCCCCTCACTGCGAAATGTTTATGTGCGGTGAGCGGTGACAATGTTATATGGGACAACGTTACCGGTGTTAAAACACTCTTCTTTCAATTTGGTTTGAGCAGACAATTTATCTTTGCAATGATACCAGTTATGCCTGCAACAAGAGACCGGCTGACAGCAATTTGAGAGCCTTCTTTAAATTACAATCAGAAATAGGCCTACTCGCACGCAATTTAGTTTTCGTACAAGTAAAAGGAGGAACCAAACATAGAAATAAGGTTAGCTACTTCTCTATGCAGCTTAGGAAAATCTTCCTTCGAAAAATTCTCGTAGAATTTGATGCAAAGCCTTTGTATTGGAAAATAGATCTTTTTGATTAACTTATCACATAATTATTGTCCCACGGATTAAGCATTTGGCTTTATCGTCACGACTGACAAAGAAATACGAAAGTTCCCAGTTCGATTGAAATGGACTTTCGGAAGTCTTTGCTTTCTTTGAAACAGGTTGCTCCATTATTATGTTGTTGTCTTGCGCTTATCTATTTCACTGATAAACAAGCCGTACATCACCGAACGCTTCGTCGCTCTCAGCGCACTACGCTATCCGAGTCAAGCCGAGTTGAGTCGAGTCGGAACGATGCACAGTGCACGGAGTCTCTGCGCCTCAATATGCACGCGTGAGATTTTGAGCGTTTGAGAGGCCCTGCTCTAACAATAAGTGATACCTTGACATCATGTGCACTTGATAAGATAATCCTGAATGAGTAGCTTATAAATTGTACCCGCTTTTGGTCCAAGCCCACTGGAACTTCTTCTTCTTCTTCTTCTTCTTCTTCTTCTACCGCTTTTTCCCACATCTGTGGGGTCGCGGGTGTGAACTGTGTCGCACATGTGGATTTGGCCCTGTTTTACAGCCAGATGCCCTTCTTGACGCAACCCCATATGGAGGGATGTAATGACTATTGCGTGTTTCTGTGGTGGTTGGTAGTGTAATGTGTTGTGTGAATATGAAGGGGAAAGTGTTGGGACAAACACAAACACCCAATCCCCGGGCCAGAAGAATTAATCAGAGGCGATTAAAATCCCCGACCCGGCGGGAATCGAACCCGGGACCCTCTGAACCGAAGGCCTCAACGCTGACAGTCAGCCAATAAGTTGGGCCAAGTCCACTGGAACATAGACTGCAGCAGTTCGTTCATGATATCTCCCTTATTAATCATTCTATCGAAGAGATGCACATGAGAAAAAGTTTTACAAAGTAGATGTTCATTAAGGCAGGTAGACTTCCATTCATGTTGGTCTTGTATATTTTGTGGGAGAGTAAAATCACTGTTTCGGTTTTCAATAAACCCCCAGTCAGTTCCAAAAATTTGGAATGGTATGGACCTTAAAACATACCTTTGGGCAGGGGGATGCTAAATATGAAATTTGGTTTAAAAATTTCCAGTGGTTTTCTAGTTATGTGAAATATGCTATACACGCATCCACTTTTGGGCTAAGCCCACTGGGACTTAGACTGCAAAACCGTTCCTTAATTACATCTCCCTTCTTGTCCGGCTCCATGGCTAAATGTTTAGCGTGCTGGCCTTTGCTCACAGGGGTCCCGGGTTCGATTTCCGGCAGGGTCGGGAATTTTAACCATAATTGGTTAATTTCGCTGACACGGGGCCTGGCGTATATGTAGTCTTCATCATCATTTCATCCTCATCACGATGCGCAGGTTGCCTACGGGAGTCAAATCAAAAAACCTGCATCTGGCGAGCCGAACTTGTCCTTGGACACTCCCGGCACTAAAAGCCATACGCCATTTCATTTCATTTACTCTCCCTTATTAATCTTTCTAGAAAAAAGTTGCACATGAGAAACAAGTTTTAGAAATATATTTCCATTAAGGTTGGTATATTTCCATTCGGTCGGTCTTGTACATGTTTTAAGAGTAAAATCACTGTTTCGGTTTCCTGTATACTTCCAGTCAATTCCGGGAATTTGAAATGGTATGTGCAGGTTAAAACTTGTGTTCACGTCTTCATAGTTGTTCTGGGTAACGTTGCAGTTACTGCGTCGATCTTGTTCATGGTTAGCACTTTCAAGAGCCAAGTTTGGGGAACGGAGTCAAACGTTTTTCTGAAGTCTATGAAGAATGTGTACATAAGTTCCTCTTTTTCAACCGAGCTTGCTCCATGGCAACCTTATCCATTGTCAACAGTTATTTACAGTCTAGCGAGTACTTCTTGCAGCTCTTCTGGTGGTGGTGGTGGTGGTGGTGGTGGTGGTGGTGGTGGTGGTGGTGGTGGTGATTATTGTTTTAAGAGGAAGTACAACTAGGCAACCATCTTCTAGCTAACATTAATGAGAGAGAAAAATGGAAGGGATCAGAAATTTCGAAAAATGAAGGTAACGGCTAAAGAAAGATAAGGGCCACGAAGGGCGTGAAAATGAAAGACACCCTAGGCATCGAGTGCCCTAATACCATCGGGGTCTGAAAAGAACAAGAGTTGACCAATGGAGGTCGGATAGGATAGATGAAAGTGAGGAGCCCGGCACAAGTAACTGGAAGCAATGCCAACATTCAGCTAAGGGCCCTGTGGTCGCCAGCCTACGCTCCAAAGTTCAGAGCCCTTGTAGTCCCTGCCTCTTACGGCAGGTAGGGGATACCGTGGGTGTTATTCTACCACCCCCACCCACAGTGGGGTGCAGCTCTTTTGCTCTTCAGCAATAATATTGTTTTTTCCGCAGTTCTCCTGGATCCTGTTTGCTATGAAGGACGTGATGATTTTGTACAGAGCTGGCATACATGTGATAGGCTGGTATTTAGCTGGGTTGGTTGTGTCTGCATGTTTGAGTTAAAGTGTAACACCGGTCATGAGAAAGTGTAGTATAGTATTTGGATGAAGTTACCTATATTCTGGATAAGGAACTGTTCACACTTGTGAATATCTTACAGTAATAATTGTGGTCCTATCAATTCCTGGTGTTTTCCAGTTATGCAGGTTATTGGTTGTTCCCTTTACTTCTTTTGTCGCGACATCTCATTGAGGCATGTCTTCAATATTGTCAAACGAATTTTTTACTTGTGGGATCCAGTGTGCAGATTAATTGTGCTCGATAAGCGATGGACATACTGATGACTAGTAAGATGCGATATTTTCCTCATTTGATATACCATTGCTCTCATGGTTGGCAACAGATACTCTGAGCTGGTTTCGGTTTCTACTGAATAACGTGTTTTGGTATTTTCTCTCTGTTGCCGTTGTTTAATGCTTTAGACGTCTTGCAAGGGCGATGAGCTTTTGTTTCATGGTATCAAGGTGTTCTGGGATGGTCATGTTTTCTGGATCTCGGTCTGAATGATAATCAGTATTCATTAAAAGTGCGTTTACATGCTTAGAGAGCCTGGGCCTTAGATTTCCGTTGCCATACTCAGTTAATCTGCTGATTCTTGTTTGACATCGACTATTCGTTTCTTCAGGTGGTCCTGCCAAGGTGGTTCTCTGGGTTAAAGGTTTTGTTTGGAGACCTTATTTTCTCACAATTTGTCCTGACGGCCACTATACTGCACAGTAGATTGCGGATGTCTGGTTAAACTTCTGATGAGTAGCTAGACGGCTTGGCACTATTTATGTATTTAATATTACTACAGTATAATCTTGGAGAATTTCTTTGGTTACTTTTGGAAGGGTAATATTGGTCTTATGTGGGGGTCTGTATCCTCATATTCTGTCAGAGCTGTTTAAATTCTGTGTATATTTTTGTAGCTATGGGTAATATAACTATCAGCAGTTGGAAATGGTCCATGTTGAGTTTCTGGCTGTTCTGTTGTATTTGTTGGTTGTTCTACGATATCTCACAATTCATGGATTTCAACTCTTGCCAAAGAATTCTGAGGAATTCCTACTTCACTAACAAATTCTTGTCTTTTTTCTTATGATGTCAGGAATTAAGTTTTTAGTCACAGATACTTGTTCAGACACTTACATGGTGGAATATCTTTCCGTGAATGCCCCGTGGAGTCTATTTCGGTAGTGTGTCATATATTTTTCCTTTCTGGTAACTCTATAGTAAGCCCCCATTTTAAATTCGGTGACAGAATTGTCCCAATTCATTTGGGTGCAGGCGTTTCCCCCTTTAGTGATTGCAATATCTGCAAAGCCAAAGAGGATGCAGCTAGTAGTTGTCCTGTGCTGTGTATATCCTTGGCTTGGGCGACTGTAGCTTCTTCGGGATTCATGCCGACAATTGCCTGTGTTATCACCAACCTACCACCGCCGGCTCGCATTCTGTCACTCCCAGCCGTGACTCCAAGAGTGCCCTGGCGTTCCCCAGGCAGCAGCTGTTTTCCAATACCATTTCTTTTTCTTCCATTGTCATCGTTTAACTGGGTTGCAATTTTATACCTTCTGTCAGGTTATATGCTGAGGTCACCCTTTACATGGGGTACAGACAGCTTTCGTAGCCGTTTTCAACATGAAGTACAGACGCTAGTTGCGGCAGAGTACTTTTAAGATGGTACACACTCGCCTTGTCACATTGTCGTCTTTGGATCTACGTGGCACTTCTTAGAGACCACCATGCCATTTGCTGGCCGACAACATCCTGATAGCAATGCCCCTGTTGGTTCGGGACTGCTTATTCATCAGGTCACCCTGGTTTTATCCAGCTGTCCGTATTTGGAGGGTTGCCCACTATCCACCTCCTGTAAACCCGTCTGATCACAGTTAGATCTGCGCCCTCCTCCTTAAAATCTCTAGCAAATTAGGCAACTTTAAAGAAATAGCAAAGCAAAGCAAAGTCATCTCCGTACAGGCCATGAAGGCCCTTGGAGGAGTGGAAGGTAAAGGCTTCCACCATTGTTAACCGCGGCACGTGATGGGGTAGAGTGGTTAGCTCTACGCCCGGCCGCCTTTACCCCCAGGAATTAACGTGGTACTCATTTTTGGTGTAGGCTGAATGAACCTCAGGGCCATATGCACCTGCGGAAGTGGAAATCTCGTTTCTTAAATTTTTACGACTTCCTGACGGTGATTCAAACCCACGTCCTTCCGGGCGAACCGAGCACGCCTTTACCGCCTCGGCCAGGCAGCCCCTACTTTAAAGAAATAGCATAATTTAATATTGACATAAAGGGTAAAATAGCCTGATTTTCACCAACGAATGCTTGTGAATCGCGTGAACTGCTAAGACACGATGCACTGAGTAGAGCTGTACTGTAGAATCAGAACAACATAACATGATTTAGTGAATATAGACTACTCAGGGCCTCAGACTTTAGATTCAAAGACTTAGATAATATTGTGAATACTTCGGAATTACCATTGTTACTCTGATGGGGGTAGCCAGAATGGTGGGATATCGGAATACATCCTCACCTCCAAAATGTTTATATTTTTTCGAAATTGTTAAGAACGCTGCTTCAAAGAAATCGTTGATCATTACTATGTCACGAATTATGCGGAATAAATAGGATGTTAGAGTTTTAACAATTAACTAAACGTAATCACTGAAGGTGAGCTGAGCACTGACATAAAATTTACTTAGATTCTGACCGAGAGAGTTGGCCGTGCGGTTAGGGGCGCGCAGCTGTGAGCTTTCATTCGGGAGATAGTAGGTTCGAACCCTACTGTCGGCAGCTCTAAAGATGTTTTTCCGTGGTTTCCCATTTTCATATCAGACATATGCTGCGTCAATACCTTAATCAAGGCCATGGCCACTTCCCTCCCACTCCTAGCCCTTTCTTATCCCATCGTCACCATGAGACCTATCTGTGTCGGTGGGACGTTAAGCAAATTATTAAAAAAATATTCTGCAGTGTTACTGACAATCCTGGTTGGATGCACTTCCTTGTTGCCATTAGGGGGAAGGTTCGGACATGGGGTATGGCGCTCTGCTGTAGGGTTGCCATACGTCCTGAAAAAGCGGGATTGTCCTGAATTTGAGCACGTGTCCCGACGTCCTGACTGAATTTTTGAAAATCTCTAAATGTCCTGAATTCTAAAAATCCGAGCAAATTATTTAAAATTGTGCTCAAATGCTTTTTAAAGGGAATGTCCCATCTGTTACTCAATTGTCTGTGCAAATAACATTGAATATTATTTAATTTCGGAGTGGTCTGTAAAGTAGGTATTTTACTTAAAGTATTTTTTTTAACATTTCTCCATTTGATTTTTAACGTTAACATCATAACAACTGTATCTTTTGGTAATGGATGGGGCAGTTCTCATGGAATTAGCCAAATACACTCGTTGGAACCACAGGCGCCAACTTTTGGTCTTGAGCACGGGGGCAAAGATGAATATATCAAATATTTTTAAGGAAGCAAAAACATTATGTCCCCGTATCCTTATATGCATGGGGGCAAGTGCTCTTGTGGAGTCGGCACCTATGTTTGGAACTTGTCGATGGTGGTGTCTTGAATTTCATCCTGAACCTTATGGTAACCCTACTCTGCTGTCCATAGTCTTTGTAGCAGTTGTTGGAGTGCGCATTGTTTAGTGTTCAGTCTTATTGTTAGTGATCGCGGCTATTAACATGTGGGCGGTGTGTTTATCGGCAATGTAGAAAACGCGTTGTTTTTTTTCGTGAACGTGAACTTCCGTGTTTTGGTTAAGCAGGCATTAGTTTGTTGACCTATCATATTGTGAGTATTATGAGTAAAAGACGAGGCAGCATTTTGAACTTCCAGAAACAAAACAAAAAAAGCCGGTGTTTTGTGGGTAGTGATTGTTCAAAGAAATATGCTGCAAGAGTACCTGACAACGTTACGGACGCCACCGAGTCTATTCACTTCCAGGATCTACCTAGTGGTAGTGCTTTAAAAATGAAAATGGTAAGCATAAAGTCACAACTCATTCTCATAAAAAGAAATTGTTTTCATATAATCCTTCACTGACTATGATAAGCACTGTATAATAACCATTGGTCACGCTGTGTAAAATCCTACTATTTTGTATTATTTTGGAATTATCATTTTTATAAACATATTTTTTTAATATCTTATGGTTTACGAACTTTCTCTGAAAATTATAAACTAGCTAACTTTCTCTGAAATATTATAAACTAGCTAATGTACCCGTGCTTCGCTACGGAATTCTACATTGTATACATAATTCTAGGTCAGGTAGTGTACACGTTGTGAGTTAGATTGTATTAAATTGCATAGCTCTTAGCGTTGCCCTAGAAACGCGAAGGGGAGTCACCTTACGTCTTTCTCATGTGAAGACTGGGTTAGGGAATGTTCAGTGTAATGGCAAGTCCTCTTGCCTATCATCAGTCACAATTAAGTTGGGGAGTTTTTATTATGATGGTAGGCCCACTTGCCTACTGCCACTCGGAATCGACTTGGGCATTTTTCATTATAATGGCAAACACTCATTCTCCATCTGCATTTTTTTACATAATCACAAAGACTGTATTTGTGGTTTTCTCAACTGAAGTCAACATAAGTCATTACAACGACGTCGTAGGAAAGTCGCGATTAATAGCAATGCTATCATATGAAATACTCGATCAAATAAAAAATCGCACATTTTCTTACTTTTAACGAACGGTACTACACTGCCGATCTAACAGACCGAAGTCCCACAGCTGGAATGACCAGGCCGCAGACAGCCGTGAACACTCCTCTGCCATTATTTCGTTAAGTGTGCACTCTGCTCTTTCCAGTCAGTGCCTCAGTGTAGGGATCGAATAGCTGGAATACTATGGTGAAACAGTGTATTACGTACTAGTAGTTATCAACAAATGTATGAACCAGAGGAATAGCATGCTAAAGAAGAGAGTTATCTAACTCCCCAACTACTCCCCGCCAATATCCAGGCAGGCTTTACACTCGGTTGCGCAGAAGTAATCCCATCTATCAGAGATGAGTGGCAACAGAATACACAAAGCACATCACAACCAACAATGGTAAATGAAAGACTAAAGATAGGAAGTTCATATTTACAGGACATGTGTATTAGTATGTTTTGAAGAAACGGTCCTAGAGAATACAATTTCCGATCATTTATGTGTTATTCTGTTTTACCGTACCGACTATGATAAGATTTGTGGTGGTGGTGGTTGTAATTATTGTCTTAAGAGAAAGTACAACTAGGCAATCATCCTCTATCACACTAATCAGAGAGAAAAATGGAAGGGGTTCGACACGTCAAAAGAAAGGAGGGCTGACTTTATATTAGATGCCCTTATATCACAGAGTCGGAAGAAAACTAAATGTAAAGGCTTACAATACAGAAAGCTCATAAAACTGGCCAACAATAACATTAGATTGACCATGGTTTGTTGTCATGCGCTTAGACGCCAAAGTGCCGGAATTTTATACCGTAATGCCTTTGCTGGCAAGACCTAGTGTTCTCAGTGCACCTTGTATTCTGGTATGGGCTAGAACAAATTTGTTGCTTTCATTGACCTGTCCCAGTCTCATCGTTAGCTTCGACAACATGAAAGTGGCCGAGGTATGAGTGGTGCTAGTAATGCCATTCCTTATGCAGCCAGTCCCTGTTATGAATGGTGTGAAAATATTGCTCATAAGGTCAATTGGTGCGATTATTTTAGTGGGCTTGGCAGACTGATATGTAATAGCAACTTCTGGCTCAGTGAGGAAAGCAACGGGAAACTACATCACTCCTCATTTCCCTATTATGCCTCTTCAGCGACACCTAGGCCACCTATGACAACTGATGGTGGAACTGTTGAGAATGAAACCAGCCTCCAGGCTGAGCACTTAGCATAACACACATACATGGTGTATCATCATTCCCTTTACGTACCAGTAAATCTACAGACTTATGGCTGGCATATTTGGCCGCTACTACTAAATGTTTTAATTGCTCCCCCGGTTCGAATCCCACTGTCGGTTTTCCGTGGTTTCGCATTTTCACACCAGACTAATGCTGGGGCTCTATCCCCACCTTAATTACAGCCAGGGCGCCGCTTCCTTACCCTTCCTTCCCACTTCTAATCCTTTTAAATCCGATCGTCGCCATAAAACCTGTCTGTGTCTGTGCGATGTAAAGCCAATTATAAAAAGAACAATCCCTGAAGGGGGAGACGGGCCTCCTA
Organism: Anabrus simplex; assembly: GCF_040414725.1. NCBI lineage: Eukaryota > Metazoa > Arthropoda > Insecta > Orthoptera > Tettigoniidae > Anabrus > Anabrus simplex. Next base: position 215,096,173 of record NC_090270.1, on the reverse strand, counting down.
GATGATGTGTCGCTGTCTCTCAGGCCAGGAGATTTGTATCGGAGGAGGAGATGTGCGGAGAAGGTGAAAGGGTTGGCGGCCATGGCCTATGCTAAGAACTGTCCAGGCATTCGCCTTAGTGCAGGAGAATGGAAAACCATTCTCAGGAAAGCTGACGGTGGGGACTAGCCCCTTTCCATCTCCCGAATATAGAGGCAGAGCCACGGTAGAGCCGTGGCCACCCTTCCTCTGCTTGGTTGGCCGGTTGGATGCAGAGCTGTCGGACTACGGACCAGCCGTGGCTATTTGTGGGCACCCTCTAATATCAACGGACTTAGCTGGGATAAAAGTTGCCAACATCAGCTCAGAAGGCTAGTGAGCTACTCAGCCTGGCAGGTGAGAGTGCTGTACATATCACACGTACGAGGAAATAATGTCACACTTGGATGCAAGAGTCGCTATACCATGGTCAGCAGCTGTGATCCCAGGGAGCTGGAGGTCAGACATGGAAGACTCGAACGTGCCTGATATCCCTTGCTCCAGACTATTCAAAGTGGGCAGCCACCATGGTTGGCTCGTTGCAGCGCAGGGGTGAAAACAAGTCCCGAATGAGAGAGAGCAAGTGAGTGGGAAAGTGGCAAAATACCGGGAGGCATGCACGGGAGGGGTGTGAGGGGTATGGACGGCATATTTGGCGAGGAACAGAAAGAATTAACAAACTGAATAAAATCAGCCTTCACCAAATCATCATCATCATCTTCTTCTAAGCCTCTATCCTACTGTTATACGGTGTGCTTGATAGATCAAGGAACGTCATTTCCTGCGATTGAAAACGTCATTACGCTATAGGTGGAGTGTCGGCGTTAATGGCATCCTGCCATTGTTGTTATGTCCTTCCAATTGGTAGAATTCCGCTCAGTGGTGGTGGTGGTGATTATTGTTTTAAGAGGAAGTGCAACTAGGCAACCATCCTCTATATAACAATAATCAGAGAGAAAAATGCAAGGGATCCGACACTTCAAAAAATATAGGTATCGACCAAAGAAAGACATGGACCACGCAGGGCGTGAAAAGAAAATACTCCACAGGCCTCGAGTGTTCCAATACCGTCCACGTCGAAAAAGAATAAGAGTTGACAAAGGGAGGTCAAATAGGATAGATGAAAGTGAGGAGCCTGGTACAAGTAAGTGGAAGCAATGCCAGGGCTCAGTTAAAGGCTCCGTAGTCACCAATCCACGCTCCAAAGTTCAGGGCCCCTGGGGCCCCTAACAATCGCCTCTTACGACAGGCAGGGGATACCCTGACAGTTATTCTACCGCCCCCACCCACAAGGGAAGAATTCCGCTGACTTAGGTGGTAGGCAGTAATGGCGGCGGTGTAAGGTGCTGCGCGTGGCTGTACCATTGGAGACGTCTCTGCCGCATTTTCTCATTTATTGGGGCGAAGCCGATCGTCCTCCGAATAGACTCGTTCGTAATGTGGTCAAGGCGGGAGATTTTAATCTATCACCGCAATATACGCATCTCCATAACGTGAAGTTGGTGCTCTATTCATCTCGGGACAGGCCAGCATTCAGCTCCATTGATAGCGACTGGACGAACAACTAACTGTACGGTATGTTTATGACTTCCGGCGTATCGGCATTGTTTTGTCACAGAGCACTCCCATTACATCCCTCCATCGCATCCATCCAGCACCTATCCTTGCTCGCACTTCAGCATTATTGTTTATCTGTATTTAGGAGGACATCTAACATGTCTTTTATATTATTGGGTTTACGACCCCCTAACTACTTTTACGGTTTTCGGAGACGCTAAAGTGCAGGAATTTTGTCCCGTGGGAGTTCTTTTACCTGCCAGTAAATATACGTATTTAAACACCTTAAACACCTGACGTATTTAAACACCTTCAAATACCACCGGACTGACCAAGGGTCGAAACTGCCAACTTCGGCTGAGAAAAGCAGCGCCTTAACCATCTAAGCCACTCAGCCCGTGGGGAAAATTGTTAGAACAGAATAAATACCGTAAGACTGCTTCAACGCCACGTTGGACAAACAGGATCTACCTTTACCCTTATTCATGTTCATGGCAGGCATGTAAATCTCTTTTTGTTTCAAGTCCTTATAAAACGCATGGAGACTGGAACATTGTAATATCCATCTTTCAATATTGTGTTAGATTGAAACCGTATCAGTTTTCTTTTGGAATTTGCTCAAATGTACAGAAAAGGTTGTCATAAAAATATGTAATTCAGGTGACAATTCTTCGATGTTTCTAAAGCGTTTGATGAATTGTTTGTGTAATTGTTTAAGAGCTTCGCCGTAACTATCAGCGATCATTCGGACAAGACACATGGTTTTAAAGGTGGGAATGTTTCAAAATTTTTCTCCTGTAATAGTTTTTCTAGCAATAATAATTTTATGTTAAAAGTACGATTTATGTCCCGCATAGGAACGATGAACACATGTTTACCTTGCAAAGAACCACTCGAATGGTTTTTAAATTATTCTTCTTCTTCCACATGTCCCAAATGTGTGGGGTCGCGGGTGCAAACTGAGTCGCAAATGTGGACTTGGGCTTGTTTTATGGCCGGATGCCCTTCCTGACACCAACGCTATATGGAGGGATGTAATTACTATTGCTTGTTTCTGTGGTTGTTGGTAGTGTAGTGTGTTGTCTGAATAGGAAGAGGAAAGTGTTGGGACAAACACAAATATCTAATCCCCGGACCAGAATTAATCAGACGCCATTAAAATCCCCGACACGGCCGGGAATCGAATCCGGGACCCTCTGAACCGAAGGCCTCAACGCTGACCATTCAATCAATGAGTCCGACACTTGAATGGTTTTTAATTAATTTATTTATTTCTAAGTCCGTTTACGGTCCTGGATTGTTTATTCCCTCTACCACCTAAACGGCAGTGTTCTGAAATGATAGACATTTGGTCGGGGATACAACTGGAGAGAAGGACCAGTACCTCGCCCAGGTGGCCTCACCTATTCTGAATAGGAGCCTGGTGGGGGATGGGAAGATTGGAAGGGATAGACAAGGAAAAGGGAAGGAAGCGGCCGTGGCGTTAAATTAGTACTATTCCAGCATTTGCCTGAAGAAGTGGGGAAACGAAAACGAAAACCACTTCGAGGATGGCTGAAGTAGGAATCGAGCCCTCTCTGCTCAGTTGACTTCCCCAGGCTGAGTGGACCCCGTTCCAGTCCTCGTACCACTTTTCAAATTTCATGGCAGAGCCGGGAATCGAACCTGAGCCATCGGGGGTGGCAGCTAACACTAACCACTACACCACAGAGGCGGACACGAATGGTTTGTAATATCGGCTTAAAAGGCCGCAACACAGTGTGCGCCTTCTTACGTCGTCACAGTCACAGCAATAAAGTAGTCAGGGTCGGCCCTGAACACGGGACTGCATTAGGGCTCCCTGGCCCTCAAACGCCTAGTACTCGATAGAGCCGCGGTTCAATAGTGATACGGATAATAATTGTATCTTAGTGGAACAAAAACTGTAGTAGATCGTTGTTCCGTTCGTTCCTTAGCGTGTGTGCATGCGCCGTATCTATCAAAACGCTCGGTGTAGCGGAAGCTATCAGCACTGCGTGTTTCCAGCCATCTGTCACGTTTCTTCACCCACACGCTTACGTCAAAGTAAATGGGGTCTCGAGCAATTCTTTCTGCTCTGATATTACAGGAGCTCTACGTTTGAAATGAAGTAGGGAATGACGCACGTACATTACTACTACTACTACTACTACTACTACTACTACTACTACTACTACTAATGGGTCAGGCTCCGGCCTCTCACCGCTGAGTTCCGTGGTTCAAATCCCGGTCACTCCATGTGAAATTTGTGTTGGACAAAGCGGAGGCAGGACAGGTTTTTCTCCGGGTATTCCGGGTTTCCCTGTCATATTTCAAACCAGCAACACTCTCCAATATCATTTCATTTCATCTGTCATTCATTAATAATTGCCCCAGAGGAATGCGACAGGCTTCGGCAGCGAGCACAATTCCTATCCTCGCCGCTGGATGGGGGCTTCATTCATTCCATTCCTGACCCGGTCGAATGACTGGAAACAGGCTGTGGATTTTCAATAATAATAATAATAATAATAATAATAATAATAATAATAATAATAATAATAATAATAATAATAATAATAATAATAATAATAATATTTTTAAAACTTTCGTTTCGGCCTTCTATGGACCAAGTTTGACAATCTTTGCAGTGCTTTTTAGCCTTCTCTGCCTTTACATCCTTTCTCCAATTTCCTTCTTCTGCTCTTCCTTACAGGACCTCCCTTTCCTCACTAGCGTTTCCCCAGTCTCCTGAAAACCACGGAACCTTCTGACGAGTTGTCTAAATTGATTTCTGTCCATGATATTTTCCGTAACCCCCCAACTTCAAGTCCACCTTTTCCAAATCATGTCCAATGTTTTCGCTGCATATGGGTGCTCAGGTTTAACAACGGTGTCAAGATGCCTCAATTTAGCCCCATAAGATAAAACCTTTTCATTGTAGGTAATAATAGGCCTATTAATAATTTTATTTATTCATTTATCGATACGGCCACCTGTGGGCCACGTTTACACAATCTTCTTTCTGTCACGCAGACCGATACCCTTCTCTTTACACTCTCGCCGAAGATTCTTGAGTCTTTGACTTCTTCTTGCTCGCTCTTCCACCGAGATGTTCCGTGGCTTCGCGTGTTGCTCGTCAGACGCATCCCTCATTCCCGTAACCTTCTTGGTCCTGATCTTGCGGGGTGAGGGATCCTCCGACTGATCCCAACATGATGGTGCAGGGCCCCCAGAATCCATTATCCTGTTTAGACCAGACTCCCTGGCCCCGGATTTTACCGGCTGGGGTAGTTTCCGATGTGCGTTTTACCATCATGGTAGATTATGTGAATCATTTCACATGAGGGTGGAATAATAATAATAATAATAATAATAATAATAATAATAATAATAATAATAATAAACGACGGTCACGTGGTGTAGAGGTAGCGTGTCTGACCCTCACCCGGAAGCCTCGGGTTCGATACTTGGCCAGGTCAGGGAATTTTACTTGCATCTGAGGACTGGTTCGAGGTCCACTCAGCTCACGTGATTATGAACGTATAGAATACTCTTCCCTCCCACTCACAGATGGCCACCAGCTGGAGGAAGAGTGTCCATTTACTGTATTGTAATCATACAGTAATATAATACATGTAGTTAGTTTCTTTTACAATATGCTTTATTAACGATATAGGGGCTGCCTGGCCGAGGCGGTAAAGGCGTACTCGGTTCACACAGAACGACGTGGGTTCGAATCCCCGTCAGGAAGTCGTAAGATTTAAGAAATGAGATTTCCACTTCCGGAGGTGCATATGACCCTGAGGTTCACTCAGCCTACACCAAAAATGAGTACCAGATTAATTCCTGGGACCAAAGGCTCAGCATAGCAGGTGAGGCCACCTAGGCGAGGTACTGGTCTTCCTCCCCAGTTGTATCGCCTCGACCCAAAGTCTCATGCTGCAGGATACTGCTCTTGAGGCGGTAAAGGTGGGACCCTCACTGAGTCCGAGAAAAATACCAACCCTGGACGGTAAACGGATTAAGAAAGAAAGAAAGAAAGAAAGAAAGAAAGAAAGAAAGAAAGAAAGAAAGAAAATGTATGTATTTAGGGGGCAAAATGTCCATTTATTTTGTACAGTTGAACAATCGAAATTTGTCGCATGAAAAATGTTGTTCTATATCAGTTATGATCGTCCTCGGGTAAAGGGGTGCAGCTTCAATAAAAAATTTAAAAAAAAGTGATGCAACTTACTTATTGTTAAACGACACGTTCCTGACGAAATGCGACTGTCAGTATACAATGCAACTGACCGCATATCATAGAAAAATGCAATGATAAGTAACGAGAAACTGCCGTAATCTATATATATAAAATAAGAGTTTTGTCTGTACAATGCTCAGAATTTAAAAACAATGGTATTTCTGTATCGGTCATGTCCATAGTAACAAGAAAATGCACTTTTTACTTTTCCGTAATTTCTGTCTGTCTGTCTGTCTGTCTGTCTGTCTGTCTGTCTGTCTGTCTGTCTGTCTGTCTGTCTGTCTGTCTGTCTGTCTGTCTGTCTGTCTGTCTGTCTGTCTGTCTGTCTGTACACGCATCACGAGAAAACGGTTGAAGAGAATTTAATGAAAATCGGTATGTGAAGTCGGGGGATAAGCCTCTACAATCTAGGCTCTAAATCATTTTACTCGCGCTGAGTGAAATGGTAGTTTAGGGGAAGGCCTAAAATTGAATTCTCAACTATTTTTGTTATTAGTGGTCGTATTTTAAAGAAAATGGGTATGCAAAGTTGGGGAATAAGTTGCTACAATCTAGGCTATCGATAATTGTATTCACGCTGAGAAAAATGGTAGTTTAGGGGAAGGCCTAAAATATAATTCTCAAATATTGTTGTTATTAGTAGTCCTATCTTGATGAAAATCGCTATGCAAAGTCAGGAAATAAGTCGCTATAGTCTAGGCTGTAAATTATTTTATTCACGCTGAACAAAATGGTAGTTTAGGGGAAGGCCTAAAATGTAATTCTCAAATATTTCTTATTAGAGGTGTAATCGATGAATGCTACATAACTAGGGTTATATAGTATTAAATTTCCTCTTATTCATGTCTTATACATTGTTACCGTACTGGCTATGATCACAAAGATATTCATGATTTTGGATTTTTGTTACTAGGAAGTCCATATCAGCGCCGAGTAACCAGAAATGGGTAAACAGTATTTAATGAAAATCGGTATGTAAAGTTGGAGAATAAGAAACTACAGTTTATGATATAAAATATTTTACAAATCACAGAGTCGAAAGAAAACTAAATGTGAAGGCCTACAATATAGAAAGCTCATAACATTGATCAACAATAACATTACATTGACCATTGTTTGTCGTGATGTGCTTTGTGTCATCTGTTGCCCTTCATCTCCGGTAGATAGGATTACTGCTGCGTACAGAGTATTTTTTTATTTGATTTACGTCGCACCGACATAGATAGGTTTTATGGCGACGATGGGATAGGAAAGGGTTAGGAGTGCCTTAGGCTTTAATTAAGGTACAGGCCCAGCATTTGACTGGTGTGAAAGTGGGAAAGCACGGAATACCATCATCAGCGCTGCCGACAATGGGGTTCAAATCCACTATCTCTCGGATGCAAGCTCACAGCTGCGCACCGCTAACCACACGGTCAACTCGCCCAGTCGTACAGAGTGTAACAGCCTGCCTGAATATTGATGGGAAGTAGCTGGGGTGTTAGATAACTTTCTTCTTTAGCATGACATTCCCCTGGTTTATAAATTTTCTGATACTACTGGTACGTAACACACTGGATCATCATAGCATTCGGGCTATTCAATCCCTACTCTGAGGCACTGATTGGAATGAACAGTGTGCATATTTAGCGGAATGAGTGTTCATGGCAATCTGCGGCCTGGTCATCCCAGCTCTGGAACTTTGGACTATTAGATTGGCACCGCAATCTAACCGCAGCACTGTTCGTTAAAAGTGATAAAACGTGCGGCTTTCCATTTGATCGAGTATTGTATATGATAGCATTGCTTTTAATCGCTACATTCATACTTACGTTTTTGTAATGACCTATGTTGATTTCAGGTTAAGAAAACCACAAAGTCAGTCTTTCTGAGAATCCCGTAGCGAAGCACGGGTACATCAGCTAGTGGTTAAATAAATGAGTGAAGTGAGTGACACGCCTGATAAGTGAAGCTCGATGTGAAGCCTTATATGGCATGCCAGTGTAGGTGAAATGTCGTTGGTTATCAACCAGAATATCTGGGCTTCGTCCGTCTCTGTGGTGTGTGATTAGCTGCCATCCCCAGAAGCCCGGGTTCGATTCCCGGCTCTGCCACGAAATTTGAAAAGTGGTATGAGGGCTGGAACGGGGTCCTCTCAGTCTCGGGCGGTCAATTGAGTAGAGGGGGGATTCAATTCGAGGTGGGAATTCGATTCCCTCCTCAGCTATCCTCGAAGTGGTTTTCTGTGGTTTCCCACTTCTCCTTCACAGGCATTTAGCAGGATGGTACCTAACTTAAGGCCACGGCCGTTTCATTCCCTCTTCCTTGTCTATCCTTTCCAATCTTCCCCCCTCCCATACAAGGCCCCTGCTCAGAATAACAGGTGAGGCCGCCTGGGCGAGGTACTGGTCGTCCTCCCTAGTTGTATCCCCCTGACCCAAATTCTCACGCTCCAGGACACTGCCCCTGAGGCGGGAGAGGTGAGATCCCTAGCTAAGTCCGAGGTACACGGGTTAAGGAAGGAGGATAGTATGGTAAAGTAGCTTACGAGTTAGATTCAGATTTTATATTGCTTATGTTTATTGTTTAAGTATAAGACAGGGACGAGTGTTCCTAACTTGGCCAGGTAAAATTAATCATATTTCTGTCTATTTATCCATTGTATGCCCTATTCCGGGTTGTTGTTGCCATCCTATCGACTGCGAGTACCCGAAATACTATATCTCCTGTCCTAAGTCGTTTACCAGCATAAAGTTAACAAGTTAGCAGGTCATCCTATATTTTCTGCTCGGTTGTCTCATTCGGATACAGAGGCGGATGGGCACGCGGCAACAAAATGAAAATTAATTCACTCAAATGCAATCTTGTTAGAATATGAAGGAAACAAAAGCAAGACGGCTTTCAGTACAGTCTTGGAACAGGTGGAGTTGTGGAGCGTGACTCAAATACAGAAATCCATGTAAAGAATGATCTAAATTTGGACACTCGGTAGGAATTATAATTACTGAAGCGTACAAACTTTTGCATTTCGTGATGAGGGGACTCAAGGGCAGCAGTTCTCAGACGAAGGAGCTAGAATAGCTACTGCTCGTGAGGCCAATTTCTATAATATGGTGCAGCCGTATAAACCCATACAAACAAGGCTCATCAGCGAACTATTAGAAGTATACTTGGGGACAAAACATGACCTTGCTTCGCATCACTACTCTCTAGTGGCAGCCCGGTGTCAATTAGCGGTTTATAGGCTGTACTACGTCTACTGTAGCTGGCGTTGCCAAATCGTCTACTGCACTCGGCACGAAGAAAGGGTAAAGACTGAAGAGAGTGTGGAAGAAAGTGGTTTGGCAACCTCTCAACACTAAACAAGGATCACTTAAAACTCGTTAACTCAGCACGGTGTGATAGACGGTTGGCTTCCAGGAACTGAGGCCATGTAGGCCTATACAGTGAAAGGCTGCTTGGTCGTGTTGAAGGACTTCGATCCTAGAAAAAGGATTGTAATAATGATAGAGAATTTTGAGTGGAAGACGCTGGTACAATTAGGAGCCTTGTACTGTGCAATGCCTATACGAATAAGCCAGCTTGTGGGAGAATTAAACTGTCGACTATGTAGGAAATTCCTGCTACATTGACAGGTCCGACCATTCATGTACGGTAAAAGAAATAATACAGAAAACAAACTATCCCTGATATAGCCTTACAAATTATGAGGTGTCTGGCTCCATGGCTGAGTGGTCAATTACGTGTTGGCTTTGGATCCTCAGTGCCCCAAGTTCGATTCCTCGCTAGATCGATGAATTGTAATCCTAAACGGTTAATTCCCTTGGCTCGGGAACTGGTTGTTTGTTATGTCCCCAACATTCCTGCAGCTCATATAGCACACACAACACTGTATTTTACAAGTTGCTTTACGTCGCACCGACACAGATAGGTCTTATGGCGACGATGGGATAGGAGAGGGCTAGGAGTGGGAAGGAAGCGGTCGTGGCCTTAATTAAGGTACAGCCCCGGCATTTGCTGGTGTGGAAATGGGAAACTACGGAAAACCATCTTCAGGGCTGCTGACATTGGGGGGTTTGAATGCGCTTGACTGTACAACAGCCTGTTAGTGCAGTAAGTGTTCAGATAAATGGCCTTCTGCAATAATGCACGTTTCAGCACGCCGTTAAATTGGCATTCGGGCTCATTGTAGGTGTTACAGGTACACAAACTTCCGTAATGAGGTTTCGATGGCTTTCGGGATCCTCCGGCTGCTGAGCATAGACTATATCCTTCAAATAACCCCATACAGTAGGAAGAAGTCCAGTGGAGTCAAGTCGGGTGATCTAGCAGACCAGGTGACAGGTCCTCTCCTTCCTTTCTATCGACCGGGATGTGTAGAAATTCAGATGGTTGGAAACATCTACTGGCATGTGAGAGGGGAGCTCCGTCGTGTTGATACCAAATGGTTACACGCTCATCCAGGGGCGCATCTACTAGCAGCAATGGTATTTGGTCTTGAAGAAACTGTAGATACCGGGCTCCTGTCAAATGATCCTCAAATAAATATGGTCCAATTAGGTGATCACCCCGTATACCACACCAGGCATTTACTCCCCATCGTGCCTGAAATACTGCCTGCCTTACCCAGTGGGGATTTTCAGCACTCCGGTGACGATTCACAGAGCCATTATAATGAAATCGTTACTCGATCGAAAATAAAATGTGAGACAGAAACGCGCGAATTTGCCACTAGTGTCGATATCCACGTATCAACACAAGTTTCGAAATCTCGTGCGTGGAGCTCTTGATGTAGCTGCAGGAGATACGGATGTAAAAACTGGCATGCAAGATCCGTACAACAGACTACTGGCTGATGTTGGCCTTTTGTGATACTGCCCGGGTAATCGTGTGAGGATTCCCCCCGGAAAGAGTCCAAAACCATCTCAGCAGTATCGCCGGACGTAACTGGTGCCTCTCTTAAGAGGAACTGTTCGGGAAAGTGACGAAGTTATACGCAAACGTCGCTCCACCATTATAAACGTATTTGCGACTGGTTGTCTGTGTGGAAATCTTTCGTGGTGCAGGTGCTGTGCTTCTGGTGTGTTCTGTCTTGCTTCACCGTAGATAAGAAGCATGTCAACATACTCATCTGTTGAATACACAGCGAGGAAATGACTAGCAGTGCTAGGCTGCATCAAGTGTCAGGCCAATAACCAATGAACATGCATCCTGCATGCTATTGGTCGAATGTGGCACGAAGGGCCTTGTATTTGATTTTAAAAGATTAAAATATGAATACAAATATTGAGCGCTCGTGAGATTCGAACGCACTTACTAACTGCACATGCGTCAGTACATCCGTACTAGCAAATACAGTAGAGACAATACGCGACACTTACGGATTTAGCCTTGTTAAAATGGGAGACAATTCGACGGTGGTGCTCATAGTGACTTGACCTGAAAAGTCGCGCTAAATTCAAATATCAATGGAAATGCATATACGAAAATGGATAAATAAATTACGTCCAGAAAGAAAGTATTATTGAGATATTAACTTCGAATTTGCTAAAGCAATTCTGGATAAATGAATGAAGAATTATATAAAAGGTTATATTTAAAGACTGAAATTAGACATATAAACAAGATGTAAAATGGACTGCTGTGAAATGGCTTGATCTTTCATTTATGCATTACTTTCTTTGCTTTAGCATTCCTGCCTGAACTTTTACGGTTAGATTTGTCTTTTTCTCATTTAAAAATCATTGTATCATTACATTAAGACACTTGTCAATAAAAATATCGGCACATTCCTTACACACATGATGTACTGAAATAACATTTAAAAGCTGGACAATTTTCCTCTTAACATGAAGCCTACTAACAGAAAGAAAATCTATAAAATCCCGGCTTTAATCTGAGAAGAGGGATAAAAGAAAGAAAAGTATGAAAATGTTGTCGATAGTGATGCTTTGAGGAATATTCACGTACAATTAGAGTAAAAAAGGTAACACACCCTTGGCAGTATAGTCGAGGATTTCTAAAGTCGCTGGCCTGGAAATGATCTGAACAGATCTTACAATTCTTATATAAGCGTAACGTCCCTTCTTTCATGTACACCTTATCCAAATCACTTCTATGACATTTCAAAACCCACATATCACACCTACAACAACACATCGGTATTGAAGGTTTACTAATGCACTATACAATAAAAATGCGTATTATATTTTAAGCCAGTTAAAATATGGGTCGAGCAGATCAGAAGATTATGAAGTACTATAAAAATCTCTTTGTCACTGGAAGAATATATATGGAAACTCAATATTACTTACATTTTCTTGTCACGAGAAAAGCGAAAGAAAGACCGTGGATTCTTTTATACTTCATAGTTACTGCAGCCAAACACAGTACATACCTTTCCCCTCATGTTGAGAGGAGATATCAAGGAATGACACACGCTACTATTTAATGATGTTAACTCACTGAAAACGCATAAATAACACAAAAACGTCACACACAAATGCACGTGCTCTTATGACAGAATCAGTAGTTCTCAGGTCTACCCGCTAGAGAGAGCTCCAATAGCTGTCCCTCGATATTTCACTGAGTGTCGCGTATTGTCTCTAAGTTACTGTATTTGGTAATTCAGCTTCTTCCCAGGACTCCCCAGTGTCTAACGCCAGATTACACTGCAAGTCGAACACGGAGGCTATCCCTCTTAAACATGTGTATCGAACAGGTGGACTGAATTCTGGTGATGAGGTTTCACCTCTAGACACTGCCTCACCTCCCGCTTCCTGTAGCCACGTCGAGCCCCGATGTCAGTATTCTACGCATCCCACAGTCCTCACTTATGCTCCGACATCAACATTAGTATTCTACTAATTGTGAATATCTATGTCAGCTCCTAACAAGCCTACGGCAATTACTAGCATTCTGTTAGTACGAACTTTCATTGCAAGTTACACTAGTAATGTGTATAAAGTGTATATTTCAACAGACCCTCAGTCTACTGTTAATATCATCATTAATTGCGTACAAGTTCATCCAGCTTCAAGAAAAGTTTAATTATATTTATGTACATATTGTGTAAAAACTTATTGAAGCAATAAATTTATGTTGTATTTCTGTATACCGATTCCTTGTATACAACAGGCAGCTTTCATTATAATGGCAGACACTCACTCTCCACCTGCCTTTTTACATCGTCACAAAGACTGTATTTGTGGTTATCCCAACTGAAGTCAACATAGATCATTACAATGACGTCAATAGGAAGGTCGCGATTAAAAGCAATGGTATCATATGAAATACTCGATGATATGGAAAACCGTACATTTTCTCAGTTTTAACGAATAGTACTACACTATCGATCTAACAGTCCAATGTTCCCGAGCTGGAATGACAAGGTCGCAGACAGCCGTGAACACTTCTCTGCCGTGAGTCTGCACTCTGCTCATTCCACTCATTGCCTCAGAGTAGGGATTTAATAGCTGGAATGCTTTGATGAACCAGTGTATTACGTACCAATAAAAACCAAACCAAACCCCATGGCACTACAGCACTTGAAGGGTCTTGGCCTACCAAGCGACCGCTGCTCAGCCCGAATGCCTGCAGATTACGAGGTGTCGTGTGGTCAGCACGACGAATCCCCTCGGCCGTTATTCTTGGCTTTCTACACTGGGGCCGCTATCTCACCTTCAGATAGTTCCTCAATTCTAATCGCGTAGGCTGAGTTCACCTCAAACCAGCCCTCAGGTCCAGGTAAAAATCCCTGACCTGGCCGGGAATCGAACCCGGGACCTCTGGGTAAGAGGCAAGCACGCTACCCCTACACCACGGGGCCGGCATTACGTACCAATAGTATCAGCAAATTCATGAACCAGAGGAATGGCATTCTAAAGAAGAGACTTATCTAACTCTCCAGCTACTTCCCGCCAATATTCAGGCAGACTGTTATACTCGGTACGCAGCAGTAATCTCATCTATCGGAGATGAGTGGCAGCAGAAGGCATAAGGCATATCACAACAAACAATGGTCAATGTAATGTTACTGTTGATCAATTTTATCAGCTTTCTATATTGTAGGCCTTCATATTTAGGATTTTTCCGACTCTGTGGCATTAGGGCATCTAATGTAAAGTGGGTCGTCCTTCCTTTCATGACTCCGTCTTTTCTTATTATTCAAGGGATCGTTCCTTTACGATTCCTTCTCATTTTTATAATCATATTCCCAATCTTCCATGTCAATATAGACCGATGACCATCCGTTTTCACACCTGAAGACAATCATGACAAAATCCATTGCCAGTTAACACGACTAAACAATATTTCTATGTCAGCAATGCTCGGCGTTGATATGGACTAAAGCAACAAAAGTCTAAATTTCGTCGCCATAAGACCTATCTGTGTCGGTGCGACGTAAAGCCCCTAGCAAAAAAAAAGTCTAAATTCATTTAAATTCATAAATTCCTATTAAAACTATAATCACCACCACAACCATTCTTATCATAGTCGGTACGATAAAACTGAATAAGACATAAATCGCAAATTCTATTCTCTTTTTGTTATGTAGTACTATTCGGTAGGACCAATAACATAGATAATTAAAAATTAAATTTTAGGGCCCTTCCCCTTAACTACCTTTTCAACCAAGGTGAATGAAATTACGTATAGCCTAGACCGTAGTTCTTTATTAACCCGACTTTACATACCAATTTTTATTAAATTCTGTTTTCCATTTTCTCGTGGCTCGGCGTTGATACGGAGATAGCATCAAAAATCGAAAAATATAAATATCTCTCTTATCATAGCCGGTACGATAAAAATGTGAAAGACATAAATGATCGGAAATTAAATGTTATATGACTTTAGTTATGTAGTACTTATCACTAATAACATAAATATTTGATAATTGAATTTTAGTCCTTCCCCGAAACTAGATCCCGTGAGATCTCCGAAGTTAAGCAACATTGGGCGTAGTCAGGAGTTGGATGGGTTGCCACGCGCTGTTGGTGGGGGGTAAGGGAATGGAGGAGCGGAAAGGAACTGGCCACCCTACCGCACGTAAACTCCGGCTCAGGAACACCTCTGCGGAGGTTCGGACCTGCCTTCGGGCAGAAAAACCCTTACCTTAACCGAAACTACCATTTCACGCAGCGTGAAAAACATTATTTATGACCTAAATTGTAGCGACTTATTGACCGACTTTACATACCACTTTTCATTCAATTCACTTCAGCCGTTTTCTCGTGATGCGCGTACAGACAGACAGACATATTAGAAATGAAAAAGCGCATTTCCTTATTACTGTGGACACGACCGATACAGAAATACCTTTCTTTAATTCTGAGCAATGTACAGACAAAACTCTTATTGTATATATAAATATCGATGGTTTATTAGTCGAATCTCACCGTCGGCAGCACCGAAGATGGTTTTTCGTGATTTCCCAGGTACCTTAATTAAGACCATGGCCGCTAACTTCCCAATTTTAGCATTTTTTCGTCCATGCGTAGCCGAAAACCTTTGATGTGTTTGTGTGACGTTAAACCACTAGCAAAAAATATATATTATAGACAACATACTTTTTTCCTTCACATAATAAATTTAACTTCAAAAAATAGAACTAGTAAAGAAAAATGAAAAGTACGGTAAGGATTAAGAAAATAGTTTTTCTGAAGAGCTTTCTGACAGCTTCTTGAGCATGCTGCTGATGTAAACCTGTAAATCATTTTATAAATATTAATTTAAATTTTCACCTAATTAAAGTACAGTATTTATTGTGCAAACGTCATCTAGAAGACTTCAAGAAGATAGTGTAGAAGCAGGAAAGTGTATTGCCGTTGTCATAGCTTGCCATTGCCTATACAATTATTACAAATCAATCAGTCAATACTGATCTGCATTTAGGGCAGTCGCCCAGGTGGCAGATTCCCTATCTGTTGTTTTCCTAGCCTTTTCTTAAATGATTGCAAGGAAATTGGAAATTTATTGAACATCTCCCTTGGTAAGTTATTCCAATCCCTAACTCCCCTTCCTATAAACGAATATTTGCCCCAATTTTTCCTCTTGAATTCCAACTTTATCTTCATATTGTGATCTTTCCTACTTTCAAAGACACCATCCAAACTTATTCGTCTACTGATGTCCTCCCACGCCATCTCTCCACTGACAGCTCGGAACATACCACTTAGTCGAGCAGCTCGTCTCTTTTCTCCCAAGTCTTCCCAGCCCAAACTTTGCAACATTTTTGTAACGCTACTCTTTTGTCAGAAATCGCCCAGAACAAATCGAGCTGCTTTTCTTTGGATTTTTTCCAGTTCCTGAATCAAGTAATCCTGGTAAGGGTCCCATACACTGGAACCATACTCTAGTTGGGGTCTCACCAGAGACAAATATGCTCTCTCCTTTACATTCTTACTACAACCCCTAAATACTCTCATAACCATGTGCAGAGGTCTGTACCCTTTATTTATAATCATATTTATGTGATTACCCCAATGAAGATCTTTTCTTATATTAATACCTAGGTATTTACAATGATTCCCAAAGGGAACTTTCATCCCATCAACGCAGTAATTAAAACTGAGAGGTTTTTTCCTATTTGTGAAACTCACAACCTGACTTTTATCCCCGTTTATCATCATACCATTGCCTACTGTCTTTCTCACAACATTATCGAGGTCATTTTGCAGTTGCTCACAATCTTGTAACTTATTTATTACTTTGTACAGAATAACATCATCTGCGAAAAGCCTTATCTCTGATTCCACTTCTTTACACATATCATTGATATATACCAGTTGGCTCAAGAACGCCGTACTTTCTACTTACAAATGTCCCGCATGCACAAATGATGAGTGGGATGTCTACCAACTGATTTTCACAAGCGCACTACTGCCAGCAGGTAGGTTACGTCAGAATATGAAGAGATAAGAACCAGCCTCTCGCTCGCAGCATGTTACTCAGCGATACAGGTCTAATGCACCCCTTGCAATAGTAAACATCGTTTTCCACCGCATACTTCTAGGCTGGTGTATGGTACAGCCGCACTGTATTTGCTGTCAGCATATCGGCAATGGATAGTGTGTTCAGCAGCGACAAATACACAGACATTATTTTAATCTGGACAACCTGGTTGGAATGCAGCCGAAGCTCCAAACAGACGTAGGCCAATGCCCCCTACACACGTATTTCACCGAACAGTATTAGTTTTTGTTTCATACAAGCAACTCTATTATCGAGTGGAATGTCTACACGTGTATAAATTCATATGTTATTAAATTTCCTTTTCTGCATCTTTGGCGTGTTTACAAACAGTAGCGGTGATTAGGGGGTAGGGCGAGGAGGGACAGTGGCTCCTTCCGCCCACTTTTTGGATTAAGAATTATATTTTTTCCACTTTAGCTAGCTGGAACTAGGAATAATTAAAAAAATTATTTGTACAAGCCTTGTTGTCTTATCTGCTAATTATTTCCTTTATTTTTTAATTATTAACATAATTATTGTCGAAAATACGCACAAAATGCCGTTCGTCGCGGCTAACCGATTTGTATAGCGCTGGGGCAAGTAGTGGAGACTTTGCATGTGCTGTGAGGAAGGGTAGTAGGGGTACATATTTTTTGACAAGGGCGTGGACACTTGAGTTGTAATTCACCCGCCTGCCGCGCGCATCCGTCAGTCTGGCAGTGTCGTTTAGTGTCTGTTAGTTTCTTAGTGTGTATTCAAAGACTAAATGATTTTAATTGCATAATCATGCCGTACTTCTATTCAATTGCACCGGGCGAGCAGGCCGTGGGGTTAGGGGCGCGCAGCAGTGAGCTTGCACTCGGGAGATAGTGATTTCGAATCCTACTGTCGGCAGGCCTGA
The DNA here is from genome assembly GCF_040414725.1 of Anabrus simplex. Taxonomy (NCBI): domain Eukaryota; kingdom Metazoa; phylum Arthropoda; class Insecta; order Orthoptera; family Tettigoniidae; genus Anabrus; species Anabrus simplex. The sequence continues at coordinate 215,078,522 of NC_090270.1, read as the reverse complement.
AGATGGTTTTCCGTGGTTTCCCATTTTCACACCAGGCAAGTGCTAGGGCTGTACCTTAATTAAGGTCACGGCCTCTTCCTTTCCACGCGTAGCCCTTTCCTCTCTCATCGTCGCAATAAGTCGTGTCTGTGTCGGTGCGACGTAAAGCCAATTCTTCCTCTTAATCTGCTTACCCTCTAGGGTTGATTTTTCCTCGGACTCAGCGAGGGATCCCACCTCTACTGCCTCAAAGTCAGTGTCCTGGAGGGTGAGACATGAGGTCGGTATACAACTGGGGAGGATGGCCAGTACCTCGCCCAGGCGGCCTCACCTGCTATGCTGAACAGTGGCCTTGGTGGGGAGATGGGAGGTTTGGAAGGCTTAGACAACTAAGATTGAAGGAAGCGGCCGTGGCCTTAAGTTAGGGACCATCCCGGCGTTTGCCTGGAGAAGTGGGAAACCACGGAAAACCACTTCGAGGAGGGATGAGGTGGCAATCGAACCCACCTCTACCCAGTCGACCTCCCGAGGCTGAGTAGACCCCGTTCCAGCCCTCGTACCACTTTTCGAAACATGGTGGCACAGCCGGGAATCGAACCCGGGCCTCCGGGGTTGGCAGCTAATCACATTAACCCCTACACCACAGAGGCGGACGTAAAGCCAATTGTAAAATAAATTCAATTGTAATTGTAATTTCAACGGGAGATAATACCAACGTTCCTTTCACTGGACTAAATTATTTGTTTTGTGTTATGTTATTTATTAAGTAAATCTATTTAACCTATCCCGTGGTTTGTTTGTGAAACGTGGTGATAATTTTAGTATAAAGCATTTAATCACAATCTCATAAAAGTATTATTTCAAATAAACTACGGGGCAGGTTAATTACATTTACATAATAAATAACATAACACAAACGAAAGAATTTAGTCCGGTGAAAGTAAAGTTGGTATTATCTCCCGTTGAAATTACAATTAAATATATATATTTTTTTACAATTGACTTTACGTCGCAGCGACACAGATAGGACTTATGGCAACGATGAAACAGGAATGGGCTACGCGTGGAAAGGAAGAGGCCGTGACCTTAATTAAGGTACAGCCCCAGCACTTGTCTGGTGTGAAAACGGGAGACCACGGAAATCCGTCTTCAGGGCTGCCGACAGTGGGATTCGAAACCACTATCTCCCGGGTGCAAGCTCACATTTGCGCGCCCCTAACCGCACGGCCAGCTCGCCCAGTACAATGATATAGAAGTACGGCATGATTATGCAATTAAAAATAATTTAGTATTTGAATACACATTAACTAACTTATTGGCACTAAAAGAGAGTGCCAGACTGATGGATGCGCGCGGCAAGCGGGTGAATTATAACTCAGTGTCCACTATCTTGTCCAAAAAAATGGACCCTTACTACCCTTCCTCACAGCACATGCAAAGTCTCCACTACCTGCCGTAGCGCTATACAAATCGTTTAGCTGCGACGAACGGCATTTTGTTCGTATTTCCGACAGTAATTATGTTAATAATTAAAAAATAAAGGAAAGAATTAGCAGATAAGAAAAGAAGGCTTGTACAAATATTTTTTTTAATAATACCTAGTTCCAGCTAGCTAAAGTGGAAAAAATATGCTTACTCCAAAAAGTGGGTGGAGGGTGCCACTGTCCCTCCTCGCCCCGCCCCCTAATCACCGCTACTGTTTGTAAACACGCCAAAGATGCAGAAAAGGAAATTTAATAACATATGAATTTATACACGTGTAGACATTCCACTCGATAATAGAGTTGCTTGTATGAAACAAAAACTAATACTGTTCGGTGAAATACGTGTGTAGGGGGCATTGGCCTACGTCTGTTTGGAGCTTCAGCTGCATTCCAACCAGGTTGTCCAGATTAAAATAATGTCTGTGTATTTGTCGCTGCTGAACACACTATCCATTGCCGATATGCTGACAGCAAATACAGTGCGGCTGTACCATACACCAGCCTAGAAGTATGCGGTGGAAAACGATGTTTACTATTGCAAGGGGTGCATTAGACCTGTATCGCTGAGTAACATGCTGCGAGCGAGAGGCTGGTTCTTATCTCTTCATATTCTGACGTAACCTACCCACTGGCAGTAGTTTCCCTGTGAAAATCAGTTGGTAGACATCCCATTCATCATTTGTGCATGCTGGACATTTGTAAATAGAAAGTACGGCGTTCTTGAGCCACCTGGTATAAGAAAACATAAAGGTCCAATACTACTGCATTGAGGAATTTCCCTCTTAATTATTACAGGGACAGATAAAGCTTCACCTACTCTAATTTTCTGAGTTCTATTTTCTAGAAACAGAGCCACCCATTCAGTCACTATTTTTTCTAGTCCAATTGCTCTCATTTTTGCCAGTAGTCTCCCATGATCTACCCTATCAACTGCCTTAGATAAGACAATCGCAATACAGTCCAATTGACCTCCTGAATCCAGGATATCTGCTATATCTTGCTGGAATCCTACAAATTGGACTTCAGTGGAATAACCTTTCCTAAACCCAAACTACCTTCTATCAAACCAGTTATTAATTTTGCAAACATGTCTAATATAATCAGAAAGAATGCTTTCCCAAAGCTTACATACAATGCATGTCAAACTGACTGGCCTGTAATTTTCAGCTTTATGTTTATCACCCTTTCCTTTATATACAGGGGCTACTATAGCAACTCTCCATTCATTTGGCAAAGTTCCTTCATGCAAGCAATAATCAAACAAGTACTTCAGATATGGTACTATATCCCAACCCATTGCCTTTAGTATACCCCCCGAAATCTTATCAATTCCAGCTGCTTTTCTAGTTTTCAACTTTTGTATCTTACTGTAAATGTCATTGCAGTCATAGGTAAATTTTAATATTTTCTTATTATTAGTCACCTCCTCTATCCTTACATTATCCTTGTAACCGACAATTTTTACATACTGCTGACTGAATACTTCTGCCTTTTGCAGATCCTCGCATACACACTCCCCTTGTTCATTAATTATTCCTGGAATGTCCTTCTTGGAACCTGTTTCTGCCTTAAAGTACCTATACATACTCTTCCATTTTTCACTAAAATTAGTGTGGCCACAAATTATGCTTGCCATCATGTTATCCTTAGCTGACTTCTTTGCTAGATTCAATTTCCTAGTAAGTTTCTTCAATTTCTCCTTACTTCCACAGCCATTTCTAACTCTATTTCTTTCCAACCTGCACCTCCTTCTTAGTCTCTTTACTTCCCTGTTATAATATAGTGGATCTTTACCATTCCTTACCACCTTTAAAGGTACAAACCTATTTTCACATTCCTCAACAATTGCTTGAAACCCATCCCAGAGTCTGTTTACATTTTATTTACCGTTTTCCACCTATCATAGTTACTTATTAAAAACTCCCTTATGCCTGTTATGTCAGCCATATGGTACTGCCTAACAGTCCTACTTTTAAGACCTTCCTTTCCTTCACATTTATTTTTAATTACCACAAAAACAGCTTCGTGATCACTAATACCATCTATTACTTCGGTTTCTCTATAGAGCTCATCTGGCTTTACCAGCACCACATCCAGAATATTCTTCCCTCTAGTTGGTTCCATCACTTTCTGAATCAGGTGCCCTTCCCATATTAACTTATTTGCCATTTGTTGGTCATGCCTCCTGTCGTTCGCATCACCTTCCCAATTGACATTTGGTAAATTGAGATCACCCGCTACGATCACGTTCCTTTCCTTATCGTTTCCCACATAGCTAATTATCTTATCAAATAATTCTGACTCAGCATCTGTGCTGCCCTTTCCTGGTCTGTACACTCCAAAGACATCAAGTTGTCTATTATCTTTAGAAATGAGCCTTACCCCTAGAATTTCGTGCTTGTCATCTTTATAACTTTTTCGTAGCTTACAAATTCTTCTTTCACGAGAATGAATACGCCCCCTCCTACCATTCCTATCCTATCTCCACGATACACCTTTTTCGTAGCTTACAAATTCTTCTTTCACGAGAATGAATACTCCCCCTCCTACCATTCCTATCCTATCTCCACGATACACCCTCCAGTTCCGTGAGAAAATTTCTGCATCCATTATATCATTTTTCAGCCATGATTCAACTCCTATTATAATATCTGGTAAGTATATATCCATTCAATTAATTCTATTTCTTTCCTTACAATACTTATACAGTTGAGCACTAACAGTTTTATGTCATCCCTACTTGATTTCCAGTTCCCTGTTCCCTTAACACCACTCCTTAGCGCACCCTGTTTCCCTGAATGTACCTCCCTATAACCCTTCCAAACAAATTTACTAACTTATATGTACCACTGCGGTGTAAGTGAAGGCCATCTGAGCGCAGATCCCTGTCTCCTACCCACCCATTAGGATCTAGAAATTTCACTCCCAGTTTCCCACATACCCACTCCATAGTCTCATTTAAATCCCCAATCACCTTCCAGTCAGTATCCCTCCTACACAGTATTCCACTGGTAACAATCTCCGCTTCCTTAAACTTCATCCGTGCTGCATTTACCAGATCCCACACATCCCGAAGTATGTTGGTACTTATACCTGCTTGTCTTACGTTGTTAGTACCAACGTAAAACACTACCACCTTCTCCTTTCCATCCTCCTTCTCTTCTACTTTCCTGAACATCTGCCTCAACCTAATTCCTGGATAACACTCTACCCTGGTACTCTTTCCTCCACACACTTTCCCGACATGTCTAACGATAGAATCCCCCATGACCAGAACCTCAACCCTATCCACCTCATTTGATCCCCTCCCCTCCTGGTCAGTCCTATCTTTCCTGACAGCTACATAAGCTACTTCCTCCTCCCTTTTCTCCAACCCATTACCCTCTTCCACCTGTATTTTCCTATCCACTACTCCACATTTCCCTTTCCTACCTCTTCCCTTTCTCCTACTTCCAAACTTCTCGGCAACAGTTCCCTGTTCCTCATCTTCCCTCGGTTGTTCTACCTGCAGTGAGTCGTACGAATTTCTCATCGACACCTGTCCTGAATTTTGATCCTGAATGGAACCCTTAGCCTGCAATCTCCTTCCCCTTAAAACATTAGACCACCTGTCTTCCACAATTCCCCCATTTCCTTCCAATCCCTCTATTACACCTACTGTATCCTGTACATTGTTTGGAGGCCTACTTTCCTTCCTGTCCTCTGAGAGAATCCTAATTATCTCCCTCAAGCTCTCCAACTCCTCCCTCATATTCCTTAATGCCTGGCCACACCCACAATTCCTACACTCGCAATGCTTAGCCATTTTTACTAAATAACGAAAAGAAAAGGAAAAATAAGATAACTTATTCTGCGCAAAATTAAAAATGAAAGGAAAGATATATTGTCTAGGTTAGTTTACAAAGAACACACGACAGTTATTTAATATAGGCTACTACTACTCTACAATACTACTTAATTGTACTATGTTTATTCCTACAACACGCTAACACGATGAAAATTGCTGTTAATTACTGGAAACAGAACATAATACACAATAATTACACAATTCATAACTGCAGTTAAGTCTACCCTAATTACAACAACAGAATTTTAATAAGAGAGTTACTACAGATACCACAGAAACGGTACTATGCTATACAAATATTTCACAGTAATAGAATAAACACACTACTTTCTAATAAGATGCTATAATACACTACAATAATTTTAAACTACGTTCAGACTAAGTGCACATACTACAATACACTGCAATAATTTTAAACTACGTTCAGACGTATTCTAATATTACAACAGGTTATTTCCAAGCATAAACAGAAAAGAAAATTACCATTAAAGTTCGAAATTCGCAAAACTACTGAAAATTGTAGAATAGGCACTCTAATTTCTAATAAGTTGCTATACTACACTACGATAATGTTAAAACTACGTTCAGACGTATCCTAGCTTCTTACTAAGCACAAATAGGAATGAAAATTCCTATTAGGCCTAAATTTAGATATTCGCAAGAACTACCGGTAGGTACTCAAAGATTACCAACAAAGTTAAACACGTATACAGATTAATATTAGTACTACTTGTCCTACTATGCTGTAATAGAAATGAAACTTGCCGTTTGTTCAAAAATACACACGAATATAACAGGCAAGTTACTATCTAATATACTGTATCTACACTACAATTCTCAACTGAAATGCGGTTATGTGATCTTTACAGATGGTGGATTACTATTATTTTTCCTACTCCGCGGGACGAAGAATAAAAGTGTCCTTAAATGTAGAAAAATCTGAGGTTGTTTACAATAATTTCTCAAAAGTATTTCTGTCTAAATTACGCCAGGGACTTGTATTGCAATTATTGGAATGTACGGTAGGAACTTGATTATTAGCTAACCGCTCATAAATACTGAAATGTCGAGGGTGTGAAATATAAATTACGGATACTTTAACTGCCTACTCAGAACTACAATGATCGGAATACAAGAATCACCTTTTTTTATTTATATTTTCTTGATACACTACACCCTTTGTTCACAGACTGTAGCCAACAATGCCAATATTTGAATAAGAAGAGCGACAACAATCAATAACAATTACGACTGTTAACTATTTCGCCAGTGAAATACTGTCTATTCTGTTGAAATCTTTTCTTTAAACAAAATTTACGACAGTATTGCGTTATTAAAAGAAGTTATTACCTTCGTGATAGGTGGGACCGTTGAACTGCTATTTGAAATACGGTACCCTGTCAAATGCCTGCACTAATAGATATAACCGCTGCCGAAGTTACGACTCTTTTTAATATCCCGTCTTTTTAAGTACCGTATTTTATCAACAAACCTATTGATATTTTAATAATACTATTAAAAAGAAAGAGATATTTCTTCTTTCACGCAGACCTAAATTACCGTTTGTAGTCTAGCGAACGCCTACGGAACTACTCACTGTGAAAACTGTACATAAATGCCACTAATCGCAGATTACTACAAATAAACACTAAACACAATTATTTGTGGATCTAAATGTATCACACACACACACACACAATTTGGTAAATTTCTACAATTATTAACTACTTTATCACTGAGATAACACAGAGCTCTTGGAACAGTCAACCACTCGCTAGCTAGTATGATATTAAGAGTTCGTAGTTCTTGATTTTGCATGTGTTTAATTAGATGTGTTAAATGTTCATGTGTTAGGGGAAAACTTTCCAATCTTTTGTTTGAGTATTTTGAACAGTCGATTATGTTTGTCACGTTGGTTTTCGTGTTCGACGAAATGGATCTCTGTGGAGAATACCATTTTAGAATATAACTAGTTTATTCCAAGTCGTTGTGGAGGTTTCACTTAAGACACATAACCTTAGTGCAATTCCCACCCATTCAATCGTTTTCAGAGGGTTGTACCAGTGCACAACCTTAGGTACACACCCTGAGAGAGAAGAGCATATTTATCATGATCTACGTAAATTCGAGGAATCTATCTTGGTGAAGTCTGGTGCCCAATATTTCGATTATTATTATTATTATTATTATTATTATTATTATTATTATTATTATTATTATTATTATTATTATTATTATTATTATTTAATCAGTTTACCGGCCAGGGTGGTTTTCCTCCTCGGACTCAGCGCCTCAAGGGCAGTGTTCTGAAGTGTGAGACTTTTCGTCGGGGATACAACTGAGGAGGACCAGTACCTCGCCCAGGTGGCCTCACCTGCCATGCTGAACAGGGACCTTATAGGGAATAGGAAGATAGAAAGGGATAGGCAAGGAGGAGGGAAGGAAGTGGCCGTGGTCTTATAGTTACGTACCATCCCAGCATTAACCTGAGGAGAAGTGGAAACCACGGATAACCACTTCGAGAATGGCTGAGGTGGGAATCGAACCCCCTTCTACTCAAGTCAGTTGACCTCCCGAGGCTGAGTGGACCCCTTTCCAGTCCTCGTATCACTTTTCAAATATCGTGGCAGAGTCGGGAATCGAACCCGAGCCTCCGGGGCTGGCAGCTAATCATAATCACACGAACCACTAGGCCACAGAGGCAGAGATAATTAATTTAAAGCAAAATGAAAATGTAGAATCAGTTAAGGTTCAAATGGTGCCCAACGTAGGGTAAGTAGACTCAGTAACATCAAATACAGTAGAGACAATACGTGACACTCAACGAGATATCGAAGGACAGCTATTAGAGCTCTCTCTAGCGGATTGACCTGAGAACTACTGATTTTGTCATAAGAGCACGTGTATTTGTGTGTGAAGTTTTTGCTGTTATTTATGCGTTTTCAGTGAGTTGACATAATTAAATAGTAGCGTGTGTCATTCCTTGATATCTCCTCTCAACATGAGGGGAAAGGTATGTGTTGTGTTTGGCTGCAGTAACTATGAAGTAGAGAAGAATGCGCGGTCTTTCTTCCGTTTCCCTCGTGACAAGAAAATATATGCAATATTGAGTTTGCATATATATTCTTCCGGTGACAAAGAGATTTTTATAGTACTTCATAATCTTCTGACCTGCTCGACCCATATTTTAACTGGCTTAAAATATAACACGCATATTTTATTGTATAGTGCAGCAGTTAACCTTCAATACCGATGTGTTGTTGTAGGTGTGATCTGTAGGTTTGATTTAATTCAGGAAAATACATATGCATATGACTGTGGCTGGTTGTGTTCCAAGTTACCCCATTTGGAATGCCGTATTGTGTTGTCAAGCACTGAAGAAAATATGGGTAATTTAAGAAATGTACATATTTTGTTGAAAAAATATGATGATGCAAATTTGCTTTACCCTAATGTAAGGGCATTATGGCAAGTGTTTCTTATAGGGAAAGTTTGAATGTTTTTGAGGCTAAATTTATAGATTTTCTTTCTGTTAGTAGGCTTAAAGTTAAAAGGAAAATTGTTCAGCTCTTAAATGTAAATTCATTGAATCATGTGTGTAAGGAATGTGCCGATATTTTTTGTTGACAAGTGTTTTAATATGATGATACAATGCTTTTAAATGAGAAAAAAGGAAAATCTAGCCGTGAACGTTGTGGCAGGAATTCTAAAGCTAAAAAAGTAATGCATAAATGAAAGATCAAGCCCTTTCACAGCAGTCCATTTCACATCTTGATTACCGGTATATGTCTAATTTGAGTCTTTAAATAATAACCTGTTAAATAATTCTACATTCATTTATCCAGAATTGCTTTAGCAAATTTGAAGTTAATATCTTAGTAACACTTTCTTTCTAGACGTAATTTATTTTTCCATTTCCGTATATACATTTCCATTGATATTTGAATTTAGTGCGAATTTTCAGGTCAAGCCACTAGGAGCGCCACTTGTGACTTGTCTCCCATTTTAAAAAGGTTAAATCCGGAAGTGCAGCGTATTGTCTCTACTGTATTTGGTAACATTACAGGTTTGTGTGGGCCAGGACCCCGGCAGTTTAATCCAGTATATTGCTTATATTATCGGAAACCCAATGAAAGAAATGCCGTCTAAAAGCATTCGTGTACGGTAGTTAGCTTAATAAAATACGTCGCTTGATGTATATTTTATAACGTTCATCTTTGGCAATTTAAATTGAGATGACTGGTGGTGATGGTAGTGGTGATGATTTTTTAAGAGGGAGTACAACTGAGCAACCATCCTCTATATAACATTAATCAGACAGAAAAAATGCAAGGGATCCAACACTTCGAAAAATGAAGGTATCGGCCAAAGGAAGACAAGGGCCACGAAGGGCGTGTAAATGAAAGACTCCTTAGGCCTCGAGTGCTCTAATACCGTCGGGCTCCGAAAAGAACAAGAGTTGACCAAGAGAGGTCGGTTAAGACAGATGAAAGTGAGGAGCCTGGCACCAGTAAGTGGAAGCAATGCCAGAACTCAGCTGACTGCACCGTGGTCGCCAACTCACGCTCCAAAGTTCAGAGCCCTTGATGCCGCTTTTAGTCGCCGCTTACGACAGGCAGCGGATACCGTGCGTGTAATTCTACCATCCCCACCCCCACCCACAGGGGAGAAAGTGGGGAGTCCGTCATAAATACGCCCTAAGTGGGAGCAATGCCCACGCACCCAGTTAAGAGAAGGTGACGATCCTGACACTAATAAGAGGAAGCAATTCCAAACTCAGCTAAGGGCCCCGTGGTTGCCTACACAGTCCTGGAACACGAACCACAGGGACGTGAATATTGAATTTAAAAAATCTCTTGCATTTTCTGGAATTCAAACCCCCGACACTTTGGTGAGAAGCCAATGACGATGTTACTCGATTTTCACGCCATCTCTCTTTTACCTCTCTTTCATTGACGTTTCGTCTCTTGATGTAACGTACCTATTCAATAACTGAGATTGTTGACGATGTTTACAGGGGTGTTCTTTTATTCTTGATAGGCTGTATCTTTTGTTCCCAAAATTTTTCACGTTTCTAACCAGTGTGTAACATGTTAGAAATTATTTATGAATATCTCTCATGGTGTCTGTTATGTATTGTAGCTTTCAAATGTCACCTGTCAAAGTGCCGTATCGATCTGCTTCCAGCCATCAAGACCTCAATTTCCCTTCTGTCATTACAAATATCCTTTCGCTGCACAATCACTCGCAATAACGGCTCCTATGTCCGTTTCCTTCCCTACTGACGGATTCCGGTTGGGCATTATTTGCAGTGGTAGATACTTTTTTTTAAGGTGTCAAACAGACGGATCATCAGCTTCTATCAGCCTCTCTGAACATCAGTCTCATGAGAAAGGTGGTGGTGATTACTGTTTTAAGAGGAAGAACAACTAGGCAACCGTTCTCTGTATAACACTAATCAGAGAGAGAAAAAATGGAAGGGATCCGACACTTCGAAAATGTACGTATAGGCCAAAGAAAAACAACGACCACGAAGGACGTGAAAATGAAAGACCCCTAGGTCTCAAATGCTGTAATACCGTCGGGGTTGGAAAAGAACAAGAGTTGACCAAGGAAGGTCGGATAGGATAGATGAAAGCGAGGATCCTGGCACAAGTAAGTGGAAGCAATGTCAGGGGCCTGTTCCACAAACGAACTTTGCAACTCTTCACTTTGCACTTCTCAGTTTTTGTTCCACCATCACTTTTCATATTTGTTTTGCAAAGTGAAAAGTTAGGAATCTTTTCACTTTTCAAGCCTGTTATGTTCTTCCATCGGTAAAAAAATGCAAAGTGCAAAGAAATGAAGTGAAACGTTTTCAGAAATCGTGCAAAGAGTCAGATTCCGTTTTCAGCTGTTAATGAACAAGTATCTACACTCGTTTCTTAGCGTAGAATTTGATTTAGATATATAAACATGTTACGAAGAGAGCTTTTATTATCATCAAATGAGAATAGTGATGGAGAATCCAACAAGAGAATGTACAAAGAGATGGTTAATTTTCATAACCTCACTTCGACGGAATTTCGCGAGTGTTTCCGTGTTAACCCGATACAAGCTGACTATATTCTATAATAATAGGTCATTATTTATTGAAACCTGTAGCAAAAAAAGTCAATCCCTTTCGGAAAAAGAACAAATTCTTATATGTTTACATTGGTGAGGAAATGGTGCCCCAGCTGCACGGTGTAGCAGCAATGAATGGGACATTAAAATAAACTATTTTCAGAGCTCTTACTGATGTCGTAGATGCTACAGTAAGTGTAATATTTCCTAGCATAATACGTTGACCTGATAATCCGCATAATACAGTGAAGGAATTTCTAATGAAGGGTGGCTTTCCTTCTGTGTGTGGATGTGTTGACGGTATTCTCGTTAATTTTTATGCTCCTACTGAGAACGAAGTGATTTATGTTTATAGACATGGGCATCATTCTCTCAATATTATTTTTAAATTTGCCAAAACATGATGTCCCGTTCCTCCCTGACAACTTCTAGTACAGCCATTTTCTTGTAATTATCCTTCTTTCCCATTATGAAAAATCAGAACTTTAAAATTACCAGTACCATATTTATATTGCCTTCACCGTAAAAAAAAAACCATTAAAACCATGGAGTATTTTAAAGTTTGTCCATGAAATAATCTTGATCGATTCACTCTTACGCAAAGATTTTTCTCTTTGCGAAGAAATTGAAAAGTAATACCTAGATCCTGGTGGAACAGAAAGACTTTGCACTTTTCAATAATTGAAAAGATGAAAAGTTGCAAAGTTCGTTCGTGGAACAGGCCCCAGGGCTCGGGTATGGGCCCCGTGGTCGTCAACTTACACTCCCAAATTTAGAGCCGCTGGATGGTGATGGTGGTACGAGAGTCGATGCATGCAAAATCGATAGGTAATGTGTACATGCTTTTAAACAAGGCTATTCTTACTGCTGCTCTGTTCCCAAGATTTTTACACATAGCTAATCCTAATGCTGGTTTTAACGAAGTAGAGCTAAGAATTGATTACGTAACCGTGACGTCACAATCATGTGCTCTTGTTGGTAAACGAAGCCACGTGCGTTTTTGACAGATGCCTTCTTGATGGACCCTAACCTCACTTTGAAGGACAATAGAGCATCGCTAAACTCACTCTTGCCATCTTTACAGCGCTAAACCTCAAGCCTGCCATCTTATGCATGTTGTAGCGCGGAATTTAAAATCCAACAACAGAACATCGCTAACCTCACTGCTGCCATCTTTACGACGCTAAACCTCTAGGCTTCCACCTTATGCATGTCGTATCGCGGAATTTAAAATCCAACAACAGAACATCGCTAACCTCACTGCTGCTATCTTAACGGGCTTAAACCTTACTGTTGCTACCTTGGTTATACGCTTTTGTGTTAGTTTGCTGTTAATCCCTAAGCTGTTCGCATCATCGAAGTAGAGAGTAACAAGTGTCAAGTAGATTTAAAGAAGAATCTGTTAGCAGAAGATAGAAGTCCGTCATGGAAAAACCTATTTCTAGGTATATTTGCGAAGAGTGTGGAAAAGCATTTTCCCGAAGCTGTCACAAGAGACGTCATGAGATATCATGTAGGACAATTTTTTATTGCAAACATTGTAGAAGAGAGTTCAAGAACGCATACAACGTTCAAAGTCATGAAGCCGCGTGTAATGTAGCTTCATCGAGAACAAAATACAAAGAGCTCAACCGTATTCAAGCGAACACTGATTTATTTTTAAAAAGTACACCTCTGCGAGAGATTTTTAATTCTCCCTTGTTGTCTAGGCCTGCTACAAGTTATGTTACTAAGCACAAACTTCAAGATAAAGAGATTCAAGATCATGATTATGATAATAAGGATAATGATGTTGATCAAAACAGTAGTAAAGGGGGAGTAGAAGAAGAAGAAAATCTTAATGTTTCATTGCCATTACAGCTTGATGATTTTACTTCATTTCATAAGCCTACTACACGTTCTGTCGCAGTACAAACATCTCAAGAAGAGATGCAAGATAAAGAAGAACATTTCAACGCTTCATTGCTATCAAAACAAGTTAAGTTTGTACCTAGAAACGCTACTGCAGAAGCACGTATTACATCAAAACAAGTCCCTACACATCAACTGTCTGCATATAGACTCAAAGTTCACAACAAGCCTCTGTTACCCTATGTAGATATAAGATACTGTAAAGACCCCAACGTACTCGTAAAACGTTTACAACTGCTAAGAGCATGATGCTGGTTACACACAGTACAAAGCAGATATTTTTGAAATAGAGCATGAATTACGTCGTGTAGGTATTATTAAGTAATAGCTCTCTCTCGACAGTACAACAGCTTAAATACCTTCCTACAATCCCAGCCTTTACCTCCACCTAAGCCATCCTTCTGTAGTTTATAGTCGATCGAGTAGCTATATTCGTATAGATATATTTTCCAACTTTCCCCCCTTCCTTAGGGTGTTAACTCCGCCTCTAGTTGTAGAGCCGGCCTCAAGCCCGGATAAAGAGAGGAGAGGCACCCTAGCCCTTTAGCCCTTTTGCCCATTAGCCCTTTAATCTATTAGCCCTTGAGCCCTACAAGCAGGGGCGAAGCGTCAGGGGAGACAGGGTAGACAGCGTGTACCCTTAAAATTTTGTGAACGAGAGACTGTCTAGTAAATTCAATTCTTTTTATAGAACATTAATTATATCCAAATACAAGATATTATTGTATTCCCCGCTTTACTTATTTTCGACTCACTTCGGCAATGCACGGGCTCGCGTCAGTTGCATGAAGAACGTACTGTAGACAAAAGTAGACGCTGTCCATTTTGTGTATTTTCCCTTTGATTTTCAAAGCTTTCAGATAGAGCAACACTAACGCTATCTGTAGGTGCTGACTGTGGAACTATTACTTTCCTATAGCGAGAATGCTCCGCCCAGTAGACAGACTTACCAGCGTCTCTTTTTGCTCTCATTGGCTGGTATTTGGACCTCAGTTGTAAAGGTGCTCTGATTGGCTACCATCTCAGCCATGCTTTAAATGTAATTAATTTGACTTTACTTTATTATAAGACACGTCTAAAAATAAAATACTGATATAATAATATTCAAATACGAAACATGGCAAACTTACACCTAATAAATGAATGCTAGCACCAAAATCCTTCAAGTACATGCATTTTCTTCCCCGCCAATATTTGTTACGGTACGGCATTATAACGGAAACGAACAGTTACAGTTTCAAAGTTACGAATGTGGTGTGAGACGTGAGATCAAGGTGGCTAATAGGGTATGCGTGTGCTAGTGTCTTATAATAAAGTGATAGGCCTAAGTGTTAATTTTTCATTATACAGTAAAGGAATAGTGAATAGTTACTGGTGATAAAATATGAAGTGCAATTCTTGTTTCCTCGTGTGGCAGTTTGTGTTTATTGATGATAGGCCTATCATGGCTTCTAAATTTAACAGTCCTGACTTTGATTCAGTTGTGTACTTACTTAACAATGGTATTTCCTCCTTGTCCTTAAGGTAAGGTAAGGGTGTATTCTGCCCGAAGGCGGGTCCGAACCTCCGCAGAGGTGTGCCTGAGCCGGAGTTTACGTACGGTAGGGTGGCCTGTTCCTTTTCGCTCCTCCATTCCCTTACCTCCACCAACAGCGCGCGGTAACCCATCCAAATCTTGACCACGCCCAATGTTGCTTAACTTCGGAGATCTCACGGGATCCGGTGTTTCAACACGGCTACGGCCGTTGGCCCTTGTCCTTAGAACAAAAGATAACGACAAAAACTTTACAGAAACGGCCTGACCTAACATTATCACAACAGGACGGAAAATTTGTTCGAAAATTTCAGAAAAGCTGGTATGGTAAATATCAATGGTTGCGTGGAACTGGTAAAGGTCGTGAACAAAAGCTGTTGTGTTTTTATTGCTTGGTGTTTGGCGTTGACGGGGAAGATTCTTGGCGCAGAATGGATGTAAACTCCATAAACAATTTCGAGAAAAAAGCTAAAAAGCTCGCGGCATCTGAGAATCATATAAAGTGCGCCGAGAAATTTTACATGTTGGGGCGGTGCCGTATCGATCATGCCGTTACAGAGGGGCAGAGACTACAGGCCATTAAGCACAATGAAATTGTTTTTAAGAAATAGGAAAATTGTCAGCAAATTAGTAGACGTCATTTGCCACTTAAGTATTCAGGAATTGCCGTTCAGGAGTCATCGAGAAAGTCAATGTTCTTCTTTATGTTCGTTTAATAAAGGGAATTACTTGGCTACTCTTGACTTAATGGCTTCGGAGGAGTCTTTCATTTAAGACCATTTAGAATCAGAAAATGTCTTCAAAGGTACTTCTAGTGACATACAAAATGATTTGATTAAAGCTGTTACTGTTGCCGTTCAGGAAAGTATTCGAAAAGAGATACAATTAGCTGAATTCGTTTCTGTCCAAGCTGACGAATCTACAGATGTCTCCGTTAAATCACAATTAAGTATCATTGTGAGGTATTGTGTTAATGGTAAAGTCGAAGAGCGGCTTTTAGGCTTTTATGACGTGTTTGCTGATAAGTCTGCTAGTGGTTTTGCTGATGTTATAATCACAGTTCTGAAAGAATGGAACGTTGATGATACCAGACTCGTATGTCAGATGTATGACGGAGCTACAGTAATGTCTGGTCATAAAGGAGGTGTCCAGGCAATTGTCAGACAGTCTTATCCTCATGCCAACTCCGTACACTGTTACGCACATCAACTCAAATTGGTTCTTCTTCATGTTGCGAAAACTATAAAAGAGATGAAATCGTTCATATGCGATTTATCTGTCTTCCACACATTCTTCTCTCGTTTTTCACGTCATGCAGAATTGCTAAGAGAGCAAGGTTTTCAGCTTCCTCATCCTTCTCCTACCCGATGAAATTATCATTCTCGGGCTGTTATGACCGTGAAAAAATGAAGTAGTGTGACAGGCACGGAAACTTTGCAAGGAATTAGTTAACGACCTTGTTTGGTGATTATTTCTGGATGAGAGGTACTGAAGGTCATCTCTCAATTAAATCGGTATTTTGCTCCGTAGAACACTATGAATAACTGACGCAGAAATAAAAGGAGTGCACGTAGGGATATACAGTCGTTTGTTATAGGATTTAGTTTCAGAGTCATTAATATAATATTGATAATATGATTAAATAGCTTTAAAAATATCTGTCTACCCCCTTATTTACCTCACGCTTCGCCACTGCCTACAAGGTATGTGCGGTAATCTAATCTTCTTAGAACAAAGTTATCCCTTGACATGTTCTAAACACATGTGCCGATTACAGTGTTCTATTTTAGTCTTAATCACTTATTTAGTGTTTTAAACACTTCAATCAATGTTCCGATCACATGATAAAGTTAACGATATCGAGTGCAGTGTTCGATTCTAGTCTTGTTATGTTTCAATAACTTCTTTTGTGATTTGCAAGTCTAAACATGCACAATGACGTCATCACTGCAGCACATGCTCACTCTAGCTATCCCGATGCAGGTATAAACTTGTTCGATAGAGCTATGCCTTGACATAAGAGGAGACCTTAACAGCTTATGTATAACCGCTATTGTTTAAATATAGCTGCTGTCAAGGAAAAGCACGTAGAATTTTTCAAATTACCCGCCACCACATTTCAAATGTATGAGGTTTATTGCTGTAAAGATACCTGCACGATGCTCAGTTGATTAAAGATGAGAGCTGTAAAAAATAGCACGTCGAATTTTACAAAGGAGAGCACGTAGAATTTCAAATTGCTCTCCACCGTATGCATAACAGCAGCCACCATCTTTCGCAGTGGCCTCTAAGCTAGCTGTCTTCATAAGAGTAGCCGCCATCTTGTGCGAACACCCCTAGGCTGTCTCATAAAGAGCTATGTATAGTCACCATCTTGTCGCTGCTACCTTGCGCAAGCACCCCTAGGGAGTCTCATAAAAGCAGCAGTCATCTTGTGCAAGCGCCCTTAAGCTGTCTCATAAGAAGCTATGTATAGCCGCCATCTTGTAGAATTAGATAGCCGTCAATCTGAAAGGGCCTAAGTAGGAACCGAACCGTTGATCTCATCATTAGACTATGTTTTTCTTAAGCTATCATTCCTGATACTGCGAACCCACGTATTAGGCGGAAACATTTTGCCCGTTTTGCTCTACGGCGTACCGTTTTCGAGATATTTAACATTTTGCATTTAAGCCTCAAATTTAATTAATCGAACCAGCACGGCACGTTATACTCTCTACTATAGCTAGACCTGATCATGTTACAAAAACTTGCTTCAATACAAGCTAAAACAGAGCAAATGCCAAAGGGCATAAGTAGGAACCGAACCGTTGATCTTATCATTAGACTATGTTTTTCTTATGCTATCACGTTCCTCATACTGCGAACCGATGTATTATGCAGAAAAATTTTGTCCGTTTTGCTCTACGATGCACCGTTTTCGAGATATTTATCATTATGCATTTAAGCCGCAAATTTAATGAATCGAAGTAGCACAACACGTTAGCCTCTAAGGTAGCTTTCTTGATAAGAACAGCAGCCATCTTGCGCAAGCACCCTTAATGCGTCTCATAAGGAGTCCTGTATAGCCGCCATCTTGTGTCCGCCATCTTGCGCAAGCATCCTTAGGGCGTCTCAAGCCATCTTGTGCAAAGACCCTTAAGCCGTCTCATAAGAGCAGTCGCCATCTTGAGCAAGCATCCCTAGTGTGACTTATAAGGAGCCATGTATAGCCGCCATCTTGCGCAAGCATCCCAAGGGCGTCTCATAAGAACTTATGTATAGCAGCCATCTTGCGTAAGCACTCCTAAGGAGTCATGTATAGCACCATCTTGTGCAATTAGCGTCGAGAGATGGCTGCTGTAGATTTTTTAAATTATCCACCACCACATTTCAAAGGAAAGTAGCTAAAGAGTGCAGCACGGTGATTTCTTGATTAAAGATGGCGGATGGTAGCTGTCAAAAAAGCACGTAGCTTTGTTTCCAAACAAGAGCACGTGGAATTTTTCAAATTGCCGCCACCACATTTCAAAGGTATGTAGCTAAAAAGTGCAGCACTGTGCTTTCTTGATTAAAGATGGCGGATGACAGCTGTCAAAAAAGCACGTGAGTTTGTAAAGCACTTCGAATTTGCCGCCACCACATTTCAAAGGTAAGTAGCTAAAGAGTGCAGCTCGGTGCTCTCTTGATTAAAGATGGTGGATGGTAGCTGTCCAAAAAGCACGTGGGTTTGTTTCCAAACAAGAGCAAGTGGAATTTTTCAAATTGCCGCCAACACATTTCAACTAAAGAGTGCAGCACGGTGCTCTCTTGATTAAAGATTGTGGATAACAGCTGTCTAAAAAGCACGTGGCATTGTTTCCAAACAAGAGCACGTGGAATTTTTCAAATGCCGCCACCACATTTCAACTAAAGAGGGCAGCACGGTGCTCATTTGATTAAAGATGGTCGCTGTCACGTGGAATTGCCTGCCACCCCAGTTTAAAGGTATGTAGCTAAAGTGTGCAGCACGGTGCTCGGTCGATTAAAGATGGCCACTGTCAAAAAGCATTTTTCAAATTATCCGCCACCATATTTCAACTAAAGAGGGCAGCACGGTGCTCTGTTGATTAAAGATGGCGGATGACAGCTGTCAAAAAAGCACGTGGCTTTTTTACCAATTCAAATCTCGCGTTAGTGAGGTTAAGTTGGCAGCACTTAGGTTTAGGCCCGTTAAGATGGCTGCACTGACGTTAGTGATGCGTTGTTGTCGATGATAGCTGTCAAAAAGCACGTGGCTGTCAAAGAAGCACGTGGATTTGTTTACCGATTCAAATCTCGCGCTAGTGAGGTTAAGTTGGCAGCATTGAGTTTTAGGCCCGTCAAGATGGCAGTACTGAGGTTAGTGATGCGTTGTTGTTGATGATAGCTGTCAAAAAGCACGTGGCTTTGTTTAGCAATTCAAATTTCCCGCGGGAGGAGGAGCGGGCCCCTGGGAAGGCCTCCCGGGAGGAGGAGCGAGCCCCTGGGAAGGCCCCTCAGAAGGAGGAGGAGGAGCGGGCCCCTGGGAGCCGGAGGAGGAGGAGGCGTGAGAATCCCTGTATTATACTACTGTTCCCCATGGCTCTTTTATCAGGCGCGTATACTACCTAACAGCCCTACTATTAAGAGCATGACCGAGCTCGATAGCTGCAGTCGCTTAAGGGCGGCCAGTATCCAGTGAGCGGGAGATAGTGGGTTCGAGCCCCACTGTCGGCAGCCCTGAAGATGGTTTTCCGTGGTTTCCCATTTTCACACCAGGTAAATGCCGGGGCTGTACCTTAATTAAGGCCACGGCCGCTTCCTTCCAATTCCTAGGCCTTTCCTATCCCATCGTCGCCGTAAGACATATCTGTGTCGGTGCGACGTAAAGCAAATAGCAACAAACATCAACATTTAAGACCTTCCCATATTAACTTATTTTCCATTTATTGGTCATGCTTCCTGTCGTTCACAGTACCTTCCCAATTGACATTTGGTAAATTGAGATCACACGCTAAAATCACATTCCTTTCCATTACGTTTCTCACATAGAGGATTATCTTATCAAATAATTCTGAATCAGCGTCTGCCTTACCCTTTCCCGGTCTGTACACTCCAAAGACATCAATTTGCCTATTATCTTTAGAAACAGTCTTACATCTGCCGTGTGCGGTTAGGAACGCGCAGCTGTGAGCTTGCATCCGGGAGATAGTGTGTTCGAACCCTACTGTCGGCAGCCCTGAAGTTGGTTTTCCGTGGTTTCTCATTTTCACACCATGCAAATGCTGGGGTTGTTCCTCAATTAAGACCACCGCCCCTTCCTTCGCATTCCTAGGCCTTTCCTATCCCATCGTCGCCATAAGACCTAGCTGTGTCGGTGCAACGTAAAGCAAATAGCAAAAAGAGCCTTACATCTAGAATTTTATGTTTGTCATCTTTAACTTTTTGTAGCCTACCAATTTTTCTTTCACCAGAATGAATACAACCCCTCCTATCATTCCTATCCTATCTCTACGATAAACACTCTGGTTCCGAGAGAAAATTTCTGCATCCATTATATCATTTCTCAGCCATGATTCAACTCCTATTACAATTTCTGTTAAGTATATATATCTATCAAATTATTTAATTCTATTCCTTTCTTTACAATACTCCTACAGTTCAACCGTAATATTTTTACGTCATTCCTACTTGTCTTCCAGATCTCTGTACGAGTATCACCGCTCCCTAAACCACCCCGTTTCCCTGAATGTACCTCCCTATAACCGTTCTAAACAAATTTCCTAACTCATACATAGAACTGCTACTTAAGTGAGGGCCATCTGAGCGCAGATCCCTATCTCCTACCCACTCATTAGGATCTAGAAATATCACTCCCTGTTTCCCACATACCCACTCTACAGTTTCATTTAAATTCCCAATCACCTTCCATTCAATATCCCTCCTACACAGTATTCCACTGATAACAATCTCCGCTTCCTTGAACTTCACCCGCGCTGCATTTACCAGATCCCGCACATGCCCAACTATGTTCGTACTTACACTGGCTTAGCAAATGTCATGGAATAGTCACCTAACAGCGTGTAGGGCCTCCTCTGGCCCTGCGAACTGCAGTGAGACGCCGTGGAAGTGAGGCGACAAGTCCCTGGTAGTCCTCTGGACGCAGCTGACACCAAATCGTGTGCAGAGCGGCCGCCAATGCTGGTTTGTTCGTGGGTGCAGGATCCATGGCACGGATCCTGCGTTCCAGGACATCCCAGATATGCTCGATAGGGTTCATATCGGGGCTCCTGGATGGCCATGGCAGTCGTTGGACCTCCACTGCATGTTCCTGGAACCATTCCCGGGCGACGTGGGAGCGATGTGGCGGCGCGATATCATCTTGAAACACCGCAGAACCGTCTGGGCGCTGGAAAGCCAAAAATGGGTGGAGATGGTCTCCGAGCAGCTCAACATACCGCCTACCATTGAATGTCTCTTCCAGAACAACTAGGGGGCCCATTCCATGCCAGGAAAATGCACCCCAGACCATAACAGAGACACCAGCGTCCTGGACCACACCTTCTAAGCAGGTGGGATCCATCGCTTCATGTGGTCTGCGCCATACATGGTGCCTCCCATCGGCATGGTGCAGTTGAAATCGTGATTCGTCCGACCATATCACGTTACGCCATTGTTCTAGTGTCCATCCCTGGTGACTGGCGACAAATATGCGTCGTTGTGGGTTAACAGTGGCACCCTTGTGCGGCGCCGGCTCCCATACCCCATAGAACCCATGTTCCTACGGATTGTCCACTGGGAGACGTGTCTAGCACGGCCTGCGTTGAATTGAGCCGTGATTTGTCGCACGGTTGCCCGTCTGTCACCATTGACAATCCGTCTCAGATGTCGCCGGTCACGGTCATCGAGGGTGGCTGGACGGCCGGTCGTTCGTCTGTTGTGGACGGTGACACCCGCATTCAACCATTCACGATACACCCTGTACACAGTTGATCGTGTGAAGCCCAATTCTCGCACCACTTCCGGAATCGCACGTCCCATCCATCGGGCACCGACCACCATACCCGGTTCGAACGGTGTCAGCTCACGACGACGTTCCATGTTACACTTGTCACATGCACAGCCACTGCTCACAAGGTCTCCTATACAACTGCCGCTGGCACAGGGGGCGTGTGGTGCGCAAACAACCCACCTGCGCATCAGTGCTCCGCTATCTCATGACATTTGCTCAGTCAGTGTATACTTGCTTGCTTTACGTTGTTAGTAGACTGCCAACGTGGAACACTCCTCCTCCTCCTCCTTCTCTTCTACTTTCCTCAACATCTGCCTCAACCTAGTTCCTATATAACAATCCATCCTGGTTCCCTTTTCTCCACACACTTTCCCCACATGCCTAACAATGGAATCCCCCATGACCATAGCCTCACCCTACCCGCCTCATGTGATAGCCTCCCCTCCTGGTCAGCCGTACCTTTCCTGACGGCTGCAGAAGCTACTTCCTCCTCCCTTTTCTCCCTCCCATGATCCTGTTCCACCTGTATTTTCCTAACCGCTACTCTACATTTCCCTTTCCCACCGTTTTCCTTCCTCCTACTTCCACACTTCTCAGCAACAGTTCCCTGTTCCTCCTCTTCCCTCTGTTGTTCTACCTGCAGTGACTCGTACCGATTTCTCACAGACACCTGTCCTGAATTCTGAATCATTTCTAATCACCACATTGCATTCCAGATCCCTGGATTAAGTTTCAAACCTCTCCACATTGTTCATATGGAGTGAGAGCATATGACGCTGTTGATGGTGATTCGTCCGCCGGATGGAGATGTTAAGCCTAGTGCAGAGATGGAGGTGGTGGTGGTGGTGATTATTCCTTTAACCCTTTGAGCCCCATGAAAAGAAGTTGAAAATTTATTTTATTCACAAGATGACTATACAATAGATACACAGAATCATAAAGCACACTCAGTTTGTTCGTCACAAATATAGGGTGTACATACCAGGTATGGTTTCATCAGGAAACCACTGGGAAGATAGTGCACTTTTGCACTTCTTGTGATACTCGCCAAAACAGTTTCTTTCATTGTTCAGACACAAACCTACGGCACATACAAGACATGCCCATTTGGTTTGGTGGGGATTTGATATAGTACTGCAATGAGCACAGCGTCGTGATTTACATTTAGTTGGCATGTGGTTAGCTTTGTCAAATCGCATTTCTGGTGCCACGTACTTCTTGAATTTGTTCTCCACGCGTGGGGTTTTCTTGCCTCTAGTTGGAGTTGATTCGGCCCCAGTCATTCCCGCAACCACTGACATTCGGAAATTTTTCAGAGTTAGTGTGGCACTACCTTCACTTCTCTCCATGAACAGGATGAAAGCATTCACAATGCATACATCAACGAAGTGCCAGAATATGCCCAACCACCATCTCTTACCTTTACGGATTACTTCATACACCGACTTCAGCATGTCAGCCTTGTCCACAAACCCCATGTTCGAGTTATAATCTGAAACCATCACCGGACAATTGACAGTAACTGTTGTTCCATCTTTAATTTTTCGTGAAACGGTAGTTTGCTGCGACGGGTCATGAAAGTTTGAAAGAAAAAGGATTCCTTTCTTGTCCTTCGAAATAAGTGTCTCAATGTCACTAACAATATATCTAAAATCAGAAGCACCACGTTCCAGTTGTTTTTCGTTTACTAAATCTTTTGGCATTTGTACTCTGCCCTTCCTCACCGTACCACAAACGTAAACTTTTCTCCTTGCAGAGTTTGCATTAGTCCTACGGAGGTGAAATAGTTGTCAAAGTAGACCTGGTGGTTACGTCCCTCGAGCTTGGCAGTGACCCACTGGTTTCAGGTTGAAACCACGTATATTTCACATAGAACTAGAAAATATTTCTATAATTATAAACTGAAATACCCACAAACTTGTTAATTAGGATTTTAGTAATAAGAAAATGAACAAATACTTACGTTTCACTAGCACATAAGTTGTTATTTATAATCGTAATGCAGAGCAAGTAGGCAAGACGCCATTACATGAATACCTCCATGAACTAAACACTGTGCGCCAACTGCAAATCAACTTCAGCTCCCTTAGATACATGAAACAGCCAGCAGATGGCTCCAGTTAACAGAGAGGCAACCCGGTTTCTTATGAAAACCAGCAGGAAGCCGGGAAAGTGAACTTCTAAACATGGTTTCACTGCGAAACCACTAGTACAGAAAGGGTTAAGAGGAAGTACAACTGGGGGATCGTCCTTTATTAACACTGGTCAGGGAGGTAAAAGGAAGGGATCCAATCCTTAGAAAAATGGAGGTATCGGAAAAATAAAGGGAAGGGGCACGAAAGACGACCCCTTGGTGTTATTCGACAGGAGTAGGCTATGTGCCGACATTGGGTTCCCCCCTCTCCCTGACTCAATATCATCTTCACCCCACATCCAGACGCGCAGGTCACCCATGGGAGTCAAATAGAAATACCTGCACCAGGCGAGCCGTACATCGGACATGTACGACACTAAAAGCCAGACGATACATCAATAAATAAATAAATAAATAAATAAATAAATAAATAAATAAATAAATAAATAAATAAATAAATAAATAAATAAATAAATAAATAAATAAATGGTGTAGAGGTTAGTATGATTACTTGTCGCCCCCAGAGGCCCGGGTTCTATTCCAGGCTCTGCCACGATATTTGAAAAGTGATATGAGGGCTGGACCGGGGTCCATTCAGCCTCGGGAGGTCAACTGAGCCATCCTTGAAGTGATTTTCCGTGGTTTCCCACTTCTCCTCAAGGCAAGTGCCGGGATGGTACCTAACTTAAGGCCACGGCCGCTTCCTTTCCTCTTCCTTGTCTATCCCTTCCAACCTCGTCCGCCTCCGTAGCGTAACGGTTAATGTTAGTAGCTGCCGTCCTCGGGGGCCTGGGTTCGATTCCCGGTACTGCCAGAAACTTAAGAATAGCAGGAGGGCTGGTATGTGGTTGAAATGGTACATGCAGCTCACCTCCAATGGGGGTGTACCTGCACCACATCGGGATGAGGAGACGAGTTTACTTACTTTAATAACAACCTTCACCTCGCTCCCTCCACACGACCCGAGTTTAGCATAGCAGGTGAGGCCACCTGGGCGAGGTACTGGTCCTCCAGTCCTGAGCCAAAGTCTCACGCTCCAGGACACTGCCCTTGAAGGGGTAGAGATGGGATCCGTCGCTGAGTCCGAGGGAAAAGCCAACCCTAGACGGTAAACTAAATGAATGAATGAATTAAATCTTATATGAAGACTGTGTTTTTTTATTTGAAGGGGAAATACAACATGATAATCGTCCCCTCTAAACTGTAATCAAAGAGGGGCCGTTTTGACCGAAGAATACAAATAACAGAACAATAAAATGTAGGTGACGATTACTGTATTTTTGTTTGAAGGAGATATATAAGCAGGCAATAATCTTCTGTTAACTCTAATCAGAGGAAACGGTCCGGCTCTTCGAAGAATGAAGGACTCGGCAAAATGAACGGAAGGGTCAAGAAGGGCATGAATTGGCCTCGCAATCTCAGTACCATTGGGTTGAGAAAGAACAAGAGTTTATTTGACCAAATGAGATCGAAGAGAGGTGACAAAATCACGTAACATGACATAAATAATATCACTCAGCTAAGGACCACGTATGCCTTTGCTGGCAGGACCTAGTGTTTACAGTGCACCATGTCTTCTGGTATGGGCTAGAGCAATTTTGTTACTTTCATAGATCTGTTCTGTCTTATCCTTGGCTTTGACAATATGAAAGTGACTGAGGTATGAGCGATGCTAGTAATGCCAATTCTTATGCAGCCAGTCCCTGCTATGAATGGTGTGAAAATGTTGCTCATAGGGTCAGTTGGTGTATGCATTTCAGTGGGCTTGGCAGACTGATATGTAATAGCAACTCTGGCTCGGTGAGGAAAGCAACGGGAAAGTACCTCACTCCTCATTTCCCTAGTACGCCTCTTCAGTGATGCCTAGGCCATCTATGACAGCTGATGGCAGAGCTGTTGAGGATCCCACCAGCGGAATCGCTGACGGACTGAACATACATACATACATACATACATACATACAAGGACCACGTGGTCGTCAGTCGACACTCCAGAGTTGAGAACCCCTGGGGAGAGAAATGAAGGGACATGAAAAGTGTGAACATCAAAGACCACCCAAGCCCCACACACCATTATACCGTTGGGAATGGAAGGAAATAATAATTGACTAAGGAAGATTGAGAGGAAAGATGAAAGTGAGGAGGGAGCCTTTGGCAGCCACCGTAGGCTCTGAACTTGAGAACCCGAGGAACTAGCCTATTAAGGTTAAAGGTAAACTCGTGTCCTCATCATGAGGTCGTGCAGCTCTTTTCAGACACACCCCCAATGGAGGTGAGCTGCATGTAGGCTACCATTTCAACCACAAACCAGTCCTCCTGCCATTCTTAAATTTCTGGCAGTACCGGGAAACAAACCCGGACCCCCGAGGACGGCATCTAATAACACTAACCGTTACGCTACGGAAACGGAACGTCTATTAAGGTGACGTGATGGTAAGAGAGAGTGCATATTTCATTTATCTGGTTGAGTGCACAAATCTGTTTGGCTACTTTGGATGCAATGAGTTGGCAGCATTGCCTATCCTCGTTTCGTCAAAATAATCGATGTTCTCTGTCAAAGTCCCCTAGCGCGCATGCTCTGTGGATGCTGAGAGAATCCACTCTCGTCTCTTCTTCATTCTGGGAGCTCACGCTATCCAAATGAAACAAATGCCATGCTTTAGTCAATGCACGTACAGTATTTGAGCCAGCCCACAAAATAAAGCTGAAATAATCCTTGGCCTGGCGAAGAAAAGCTTTAATACGTTTAATCTTCTTTACAGTAGGCCTAATAATAATAATAATAATAATAATAAATTGGTACGAAAATGCCGTGGCTCACAGAGCAATAAGAAGCACCTGGGTTGAATGGCTGGACAAGGAATAATTTAGAGCAACTTTTACTTTAACAATTTTGGTAATTTTATTTCTTTCCTTTCTTAAAATTGAAAAAAAAGAGCAAAGCATAGTTATCTCCGTATGAAGGCCCTTGGAGGGGTGGAAAGTAAAGGCATCCACTATCCGTACCCTCGGCACTTGATGGGGTAGAGTTGTTAGCCTACGCCCGGCCGCCTTTGCCCCCAGGAATTAACCTGGTACTCATTTTGGTGTAGGCTGTGCGAACGTCAGGGTCATGTGCACCTCCGGAAGTGGAAATCTCGTTTCTTAAATCTTACGACTTCCTGACGGGGATTCGAACCCACGTCCTTCCGGATGAACCGAGCACGCCTTTACCGCCTCGGCCAGGCAGCCCCTTTCTTATAATTGAGAGAGGGAAATTTAATAGTATAACAAAGAACAATTGAAAATATTAACAACGAGCTCGTCAACTCTTATAATGTCTCAGACTTAGAAGTCCTAAATCAGGTGCAAAGTAACTTGGAAGAAACTCCCAGTCGTTAAATTACATACGAAATAGCGTAATTGCTCCTGGCAGGTACAATATTATGAAAGAGTATAGTTGCTCCGAACAGGTACACTTTATATAGGAGTCTCAGTTCCAAAATACAAAAGTCCAGCCTCGAACAGGCAAGCAGTTGCTTTTGACGCTGTTAATTACACTAGGCAACCCATGGTGTGACCCCACTTCAAAGTTTCATACGCGATTGCCCCATATTGGGCTTATCTATTGCAAGGTTCGACAATAATTTTAATTACTGTTCCCAGAGAGAACCAAAACGAAGACAGTTATCCTAGGAAATATACAGAATAAACAGGGGCATAATTACCCATACTACAAGGCCTTAAGAATAAAAAGGAAATGTTACACATAACAGGCCATTAACAAAAGGCAAGGAGGCGAAACACCACAACTCCTTAAAGAAATTTCTGGAAAGACGAGAATCTAAGTGGGCTTAAGGCCCAAAGAAACGGGGGTAATCCCATACTAAGTGTGACTTAAGGTGGGAAATGTAAAATCCGTGACAAGATTTCCAAAATTTAGAGGTTGGAAACTTTAGTCAACCTACTCAAAAGTTTAAGGGTGTTAGGTAATATTTGCATTACGTAACGTAAATTGATAATATCTGTTGATAATGGGGGGTTACAGTGAGTGCATCAAGGTTACAAAGTCCAAAAATTAACGATGAGAAAACGCGAATGCAAAGCCAAGTTATTAATAAGTATGTGCCTAGAAACCAAAGCACTGAGACACGGTCACGCGCAATAGAAAACACCAGTCAAGTCTTTCGTGGCGCACATGTAGTATTCGCAAGCTCGAGTACCAGGCGACATAGGGAAAATAAAACGAAGCATATAATCAGGATAAACTCCAAGAGTTCAGCAGAATTAGCGCAGGGATTTTCTGGATATTTGCCCAGGAGGTATATCGTGGTAAGTACATAAGAAAATAGAAAGAGGGGAAGTAGGGATAACACAGCAGCTCAAACAACAAGGTTCAAATCACAAGATGTATTAACAAAACCACCAAAGGGAAACACTTTTAAAATAAAGAAATTCTGATAATTATCAAGCAGTCACTGGTGAGGCGAGTGAGCAGACAGAGCACAGTGAGTCCAGTTGGAATATTCACGGCAGCACGGCGGCGAAGTAGGCAGAAGGTAAGATGAAAGATGAACATAGTAGCTGTGATTTAGGGAGCACGTAACAAGGGAGACAGCTGAGGGTCACCACTCGTGCACCCTTACATTAAATATTTCCCAGTAAGGAATACAAATAGAGTCCGAAGACTGTGCAGAAGGTCCTACATTTCAACCAACAAAAGGACAAAATGACATGTTAGATATTAAGGAAACGGCTGAAACCTCCCCTCGAACTACCTGCAAGCTCTTAGTTTGTGTCTAGCCATAAGATGTCGCTAACAAATAGATGGTAGAGCATCTAACCTTCAAAGAAGAAAGTTTTGAAAGTTTTAACAATTTCATGCCCGCTGGCATAACTGGCCGTAGGTTTTTAGGAGCTCGCATTGTGTTGGATTGCTGCTCCTAAACGTGGTTCTTTTAAACAGTCAGTCGATCTTTTACATTTGAACATCCGTAATTTACAATCGACTATGAGGAAACTGGACAAATATATTTACACTCATAAAGGGTTTGACATTTTGAAAAGCTGCGTCATTCCAGTTCTTCTATATGGCAGCCAGACTTGGACTCTCACAAAGAGACAGATCAAGAAGATACAAGTGCGCATACGGAAAATGGAGATAAGAATTTGGGAATTCATCTCAATGGCAAAGTGCGAAATAAAGAACTACGAATTAGAAGTGGTATAGATTATGTATACATAATTGCGGCGATAAGGACCCCGCAGACCCCGCGGGGCGGGGGAGGGGATCATGGCTTGTAAAGGGCCTATGACTAGTTTAAGGCTGATGTTAAATACTGATAAAGCTACAGCACACAACACAGTATTATTTGTACTACAAAGGGTTATTCCAAAGTTAGACCGTCGTACTGCAGAGCTCCTTTCGTCAGTAGTAGTGCGGTAGTTTTTCCTGAAAGAATGTAGGTTTCCCAGCTTGTCCCAATAATAACCATCCCTTGCTGCCACTCACAACAATCAACAAGGATTTTGAAGTAATTAGCCAGTTCTGAGAACACAGTAGTCAGCTAACATGCGGTAACAAAGACATCCTCCTTATCTAAACTCTAAATATTGAAGTTTCGAGCCTGTTTATAACTTTCGGCAGTCAGTGTAGCTAAGGAAGCCTACAGAGATGGTCTGAAGAATTCAGAGAAGGGCTGATGTTCAGTGGTCAAAGATAGCAAGAGACAGAGTGATGGTAATAATCATTCTTAGGGTTAAGATAATTGCAGTAAGGACAAAGGATAATTAGTGATTATTAATATATGTTTATTGTTCGGAACCTACCACAATAGGAGAAGGAATCTCACAGGGACTAGGTCACCCAGTGAGTTCAGCTGAGCTACTCCTACTGGATGGTAGGAGACCCTGTCCTACAGGGATGTAATGGGCTTAGTAAATAAATTGTAAATATGATGGAACAATTCTTTATACGTCGCACCGACACAGATAGGTCTTATGGTGACGATGGGACAGGGAAGGGCTAGGAGTAGGAAGTGACCGTGGTCCGACACTTCGATAAATGAAGGTATCAACCAAAGAGACAAGGGCCACGAAGGGAGTGAAAATGAAGGATTCCCTAGGCGCCGTTACCTAATACCGTTAGGGTCGGAAAAGAACAAGAGTTGACCAAGGGTGGTCAGATAAGGATAGATGAAAATGAGGAACTATGACACCGTCATCGGGAAATTTTCTCAAATTTAAAATAATTACAAAATTAAAAATCAAGGGCTAGGTTTCGTTAAATTTATTTGATAATATTGCCGTGGACCTAAGTTTGAATGTGTGATGGATGAATGGATGATATTTTGTAAATATGATTTTTCATGGTGATATTTCGTCATGATATGTGTACGCAATACGCGTAAATTTCTTTGATTTTCTGATGTTTTGCAGTGAGCCTATTTGACTCAGTTATAAATCTTTAAGCGATTTTATGGTGAAATAAGATAGACTAGGATCTTGTGCTTCGAGGAAAATGTTTAATCAAGGATCATGTCAATGAACTAAGCTCACAAAGTGTAAAAAGAGTAACCTAATACATCGTAAATTTTAAGCATTTTATTGTGAGTTGTGCACAACATTGAGTCGATTTATACAAGATTAAAAATATAATATGTTGGATGAAGGATTTCAAACTAATTTAATTAAGTAATTTAAAGTATAAATAACTTATCAGAATAATATTTAATCAAAAGAAATTATTATTTGGTTTTTGCCATGAGGTGAAAGTTTCATTGATTTATGAGTAAATAGCAAAAATATTGTCAATTCAATTAATGACTTAAAAATTAGGTTTTTGAAATATTGAGATAGGATTTTCTCAAATAAGGAGATAATTAATTTTCTAATGCGATTTAGTAAAATTCAGTTTCATATCTTTGCAGACTAATTTGGTGAAGAATTTCGGATGAATTCCAGCAGGGAAGAATTAATTATTTTATTCCAAGATTTTAAAATAATAGATGGGTTTTGGAAAGTGCTACTAATTTTTTAATAAATGTTAAAACCCATTTTTAGTGTTTTTCATTTGTCGTCAGTCCTTAGATTATCCCTGTCCTCAAAACTTTTGCGTTGCCGTTTAGCGAACGTTCCGCTCCCTGGGACTCTCGCTCAGCGGCTGAGCTACCCGGTAAAACGGGGGCAATACCATGGGTGTTATTCTATTGCCCCCACCCACAGGGGGTAAAGAACAAGAGTGGTGCTGGTGATTATTGTTTTAGGAGGAAGTACAACTCGGCAACCATCCTCTATATTATAACACTAATCAGAGAGGGAAAAATGGAAGGGATCCGACACTTCGGAAAATGAAGTTATCGGCCAAAGAAAGACAAGGACCATGAAAGGCGTGAACATTCAAGACTCTTTCCTCGAATGCTCTAATACCGTCGGGATCGGAAAAGAATTGACCAAGGGAGATCGAATAAGGTAGATAAGAGAAAGGAGCCTGGCACAAGTAAGTGGAAGCAATGGCAGGACTCAATTAAGGACACTGTGGTTGCCAACCCACACTCCCAGGATATGAGCCCCCGGAGCTCCTTTTAGTTGACTCTTACATCAGGCAAGGGATACCGTGGATGTTATTCAACCACCTCCTCCAACAGGGGGTGTTTCACCAATAAGCAACTGACCAAGTGGCCGCGTGGTTTGGGTCACGTCGCTATCAGCTTGCATTCGGGAGACAGTGGCTTCGAATCCCGCGATCGGCAGCCCTGAAGATTTTTCCGTGGTTTCCCATGTTCACACCAGGCAAATACCGGTGCTGTGCCTTAATTAAGTTCATGGTCGCTTCCTTCCCACTCTTACCCCTCTCTTATCCCATCGTCGTCATAAGACATATCTATGTCGCTACGACGTAAAGCAAATTGTAAAAAAAAAAAAAAGTACAAATGTTCTTTTCCTTTCTTTCCCAGTGTGGTTGTTCTTTGGTGTGGCTATAACTGTACTGTTGAGTTAGCAGCCTCCTCTGCTTTCCGACCGTGAATGAGTGGGCTCCAAGTTTCTGCAAATACAGTACTCAAGTGTGTCTCCTTATTACAGTCGAGAGTACTGCACGCGCTCAGTTCAACACTATGTGGGAGGGGGGGTTCTTTAAAGAACGCTTCTACCCACAGATGGAGCTCAGAAAGGAAGAGTAGGATCGTCTGAAAATAAAAGGTTCACATTCTCGCCCTAACATTGACCATTCCCTCGCCTAATATTGGTCATTCCCTTGCCTGATTTTCTTTGTACTAAATAACAATCACTCCGTTTAATAACAATGTGAAGTGTTCAACGATCTCTCACCTAGGCTACTGCAGGTTTTTAAAAACGTCGCAGTGGATGAAGCCCTGAAATGGGGCTCGTTTTATCATTCTAGTAAAAGTAGCTAGCACAGTTTTCTCGCATTTAAACACCTTCAAATGCCAATTAACTGTGCCGGGATTCGATCCCTCAACACTGAGCATAGAATTCGAACGCCGAACCAGTCAGTCAAATCACTCTTTAAAAAAGCAAGGATGGTATATTATTATTAGTATTAAGGCATGTATTCTAACCCTGGACCGAAAAATAAACTAGCACCTCTCAGACCCCATCTTCAGAGCAAGCCTCCAGCGTTCTGTTGTCTCATAGGACCAATAGCAGAAGAAGGGACATTAAAAGAGAATTTCTTTTCCATCCACTTAACGTCGTATAAAGTCAAGTAGGTTTCTCGATGACTGTGATATCAAAACGTGTTAGGACTATGAATATAGCAGCCGTGATCTTAAATAATTTGCCTGGTTTTAAAGTGTAAAACCACAGAGAACCACCTGCAGGGCTGCCGATTGTGGGGTTAAAACTCATCATCTCCCGACTGCAAGCGTATAGCTTCATGGCGCGTGCCACGTAACCAGCTCACTCGGAGTATTATCATTCCTGGCGTCATTCCTAACTTTCCTCACGTTGTCCGGTCTTTGGCATCATCGAGGTAGACATCTACAGCTTGCTATCCTCTCGTAAACAGTCCAACCATTGTTTCTTAGGCCGGTGCCATTGTTGTCGTGCTTCGGGGTTCATCGCAAGTTCTCTTCTTGCAATCGACTTCATATCTGCCCTTGTAATATGCCCGTACTACCGTAGCCTCTCTTCTCTCATCATATCCGAATTCGGGGAGACTTTGCAGGCTTTTCGGACATCGTCATTCCGCATGGGGTCTTGGCGACTTTTTCCCAGTAACCATCACATGAAGTATCTGTTCATGCCTGTTTGTAGCTGGCTAGCATTCCACTCCATAGAGTGCCACTGGATGGATGACTGTACGAGACAGATATCGAACTGGAGGCACAGCGGCATCTTCCAGGACGTCTGTTAACCTGCCGCCACTTCAGCCAGGTGGAACTGACTCGAGATCGTGCAAAGAGTGTGTTCCCAGTCAGTTGTAATACAGGAACCAAGGTAGTGGAAATTGGAAATCCTGGTGATTGGGGTATCGTCAATTTACAGCGTGTCATCCGTCTGAATGCCACATTCCCGGTATTCAGCTTTTGCCAAGGTAAGCTGCAATCCACATTCCTCTTGTTTTTACAAATCGTTTTACGTCGCGCCGCAAAGAGAGGTCTTATGGCGACGATGGGATAAGAAAGGACTAGGAATGGGAAGAAAGTGGCCGTGGCCAGTGAGAAACGGAAACCACGGAAAACCATATTCAGGGCTGTTGACAGTGGGGTTAGAACCCACTATATTGAGAATACAAGCTCACAGTTGCGCGCCCATAACCGCACGGCCAACTCGCTCGGTTATATTCCACTTGCCTTACTCTCCATTGGTTGAGTAACAATTTGGGAGCATCTCGATTCCCATTTGCCAACATGTCGATGTAGAGGAGAGTCCATGGATGGGGCATTTGCAGATCAGCATTTACCGCGTCCATGCACAGAATGAAGAGAAGTGGTGACAGCGCAGATATTTGACAGACACCCACTCAGATGTGAAAAGGAGTAGCGATACATCGTAGCAGTTGTTCCGCGACCTTTAATAAAGCCTCACTGATTCGAAGAGATGGCCGCCAGTAACATGCTCGAGGATCTTCAGAGGATGACAGAGAAGTATTGCACGATAGTTCTTTCAATCAGTAACATCTTCGTGGCCTTTCCAAATTAGCATTGTAATGCTGAACTGACAATCAAATCGGATCTCATCTTCTTAAATGCATTTGAAGAAAGGTGCAAGAATATTTTTCTTCACGATGACCCGTATTCTACCAGACTCCAGATGGGATGTCATCAGGACCAGTCATTTTTTGTTTCTCCTAACATGAATAGCATTCGTGGTAGGCATGGTGGAAGATACCGCTCCTTCGAACGGGCTGCCAGTTGGTATCGGAGGATGAGGGAACTCTTCATTGCATATGGCATCCAAGTGGGCTTACCAGTGCTTGAGAATATGTGTTGGCTTTCGTAGAATTTGACCGTCATCACCGTTTATGTGAATGGCATGACCCATATACTCTGTGGCACGGTGACGAATATAGCCAACCTGTAGACTGATTAGCACCCTTAGATCGTTCTCGTCGCTCATGAAGTTCACGCAAATTTTCATACATTGCATCTGCAACAGCTCGTTTGGCGGCAGATTTCATTGGCGGTAATGATCTATTGTAGGTCATCTTCAGCCCTGGACCGAAGCCAGTTCTTAAAATCGATCTTTTTAAGCTTCAGTGCATACTGGACATCCTGATTCCATCAAAAGATTTGCTTGTTCACGTAATGTTTCCTCATTAAGTCATATCCACACTTTCCTTTGTTCTTGACCTGATTCGTGTAACAATCCTATCCCACACATCGCTGACTCGATCAATGTCCTCGGGAGACGACCGAAGTTGCACTTTAACCGTTTTTCTTGGCTAGATTTTTTCCACCACTTATTGTCTTCTGTGGCAGTGATGGGTCGGGATGACGGAATTTCGGCCTCCACTGCTATATGTGATTAGATGTGATAGGCATTTCTTGAGGAAAGTATTCGCCTCTGTCAGATCGCATGCCTCAGCACATTCCGAGATCGTTCACCAGCACTGAAACGTGTACCGTATCCCCATCCAAGGCGCACTCTTTCAAAACCAACCCGCGAGCTGCCAGCATAGCCGTTGAGATGGTCATCAATGAACCCCACCTGAGCCATGCAGGTTGCTTATGAGTGTCAAATATAAATACCTACTCCAAGCGAGCCAAATATGTCCTCGGACACACCTGTGTATCGGACGTGTGTCTCTAAGGCAGATCACAATTTATTCTGTTCCTCAGGACAGCATCCTGGCTGCAGGACATAGCATGGATGTGACCCGTTGTTGAACTGAATATGTTTCAAAGATGTTCGCTGACAGCAATGGCCACTCCATTTCTGTTAGTCGTTGTGTCATAATATAAGAGTTTGTACCATTCACCCATGCTACGAGACATTGCATCTTTCCACTTTGTTTCTTGAATGCAGGTAATGTCGATTTTCCGCCGCTGTAATGATTGTATTAGCTCACATCTTCATCCCGTCAAGGTGCCAATGTTGCTTGTGGCGAATAGGATAATTTGGCCTAGCTTCTTTAGCCTGACTCTGCCTAGATCAGGTAGCCTTCGCCCATTTATCACCCCTATCGGGCGTGGCCAGGGCGCGTCGTTTACAGGGGCACTAAATGTATCTTGGTCACAGTGTTGGATGTGGTGAATAATGATCCGACATTCACTCAGTAGGGTCTTCTTCTAAAACTATTTGAAAAAACACAGTGCGGAATTAATAGACTACAATTACTCAGTGACCAGCTTGGGGGAGCGTGATTACCTCAATTGCTTAGCTGCTGGATTCCCACCCGAAAGGTAGAGGTTCGAATCCCGGTCGATTCTGGGTTAAGATTTTCATCTAAAATATCATGTAGCGTCAGGAAGGACATCCGTCCTTAAATCCCTGCCAAAACCAAAATGAGTCTGAGTGGCTCTAGCGACCCTAGAAATTACTGGGATAAGCTGAAGACAGTATAGTACTCAAGAATCAGCTGAAACAAACAGTTATTGAGCTTCAAAGCCAGGCGGGGATTAGGCCTACAAAATCTACCTTTACCAACTACTTCCAACTTTTCATGAAACTAACCCGGTAATTTTGAGGTTATAAACGTTTTGATCCGTTGTTTGGTTTGCAAAATGAAGTGGGGATGTAAATAAATAGTGAAATGTCTCTATTTGTATGCAGTCCAGACGTGTCCATGGGATTTTATAGAATAGAATAGAATAGAATAGAATAGAATAGAATAGAATAGAATAGAATAGAATAGAATAGAATAGAATAGAATAGAATACTCCCACCCCCTAGTTCCGGATCGCCTAGAACTATTTGTTTGTTATGAGTTCGAACAGATTTCTCCTCAGCTCACAATAGACACCGTGACTTCTCGACCTACAGACACGGAATTCCGGCAGCTGAGTAACACACAGTTCAGCCATTGCAAGCTAAGCAGATTCACATGTAATTTAATACATTAACAGTGACAATAACACTACAACCATGATTCTAAACGTTGACTTTGTTCTTGGTTTCTTTTCATACTTTTAGTTAGTGCTAATCTCTTTTCATTTCTTCTGCCACATACTTCTAAAAGTACGAAAGAAACTTTGCTATCCGTCCTGGTCTGAACCATTCTTTGTTTAACAATTTAGCTAGTGTATAGAATTCCTTTCTCTTTCTATTTTTAATTTAATTTATATTCACCACCAAAATATTTAATTCTAAGTGCATCAGTTCTCCTATATACTCTGAATAGATGAGCCTCTTCCATTATTTCTCCACACAATAAACAATGATGAGGTATTAGACACACTGAAAAAAGGGAAGGGAGGAAAATCCGGTGCTGTCAGTGGAATTACGTATGGATTCTGCCCGTTATTTTTATATATCCCCATTGACATATTTTGAATAATTTCACAAAATACTGATAATGTTCCTTTAGTCTCACATTCTGCCCTAATCATCTGTTTCTCCATGTCCTTCACTCTGATCGTTACATTTTTGATGAATCCCTTCTCTTTACTGTGCATCTCTTTATCTCAGTATTCTCCCATTCCT
Source organism: Anabrus simplex (assembly GCF_040414725.1). Taxonomy (NCBI): domain Eukaryota; kingdom Metazoa; phylum Arthropoda; class Insecta; order Orthoptera; family Tettigoniidae; genus Anabrus; species Anabrus simplex. The sequence goes on along the minus strand of NC_090270.1, from coordinate 215,041,452 downwards.
ATTCTATCTAGCATACTTTTCACTTTCATCAACCAATAATCACCATCTAGATGTTTCATATGGTTATGGTATGCTAGGTCTAATATTCCCTCCCATCTCCTCTACTTAATCTTAACCAATATTTTACTACTTTCCTGATTATATCTGCTTGGATGCTGATATCTTCGCATAGTCTTCTAGCTCCACTATTTGCTGTGCATTCTGGTAGACCCATTATTATTTTACAGAATTTATTGCTTATTTCATCTAATTCTCTTTGTCTACTTCGATACCCCATATTTCTGCTCCATACAGTGTTCTTGATATCACAAAAGCATTTAGAATATTTTTGTGCAACTTGTATTCGGTATTTGGCATCTTCCTCTCTAAAGACCTTGTGCTTGATAAGGCGGCCAATCCTTTCATTTTAACACGTCTTATTTATTCCTTCCAAATCCCATTCGATGTTATTATAATTCCTGAATATTCTAATTTATTGACAATTTCTAACCACCAGTGCCTTTCGTTTCTCTTTAATTTCATTTCTTCTTTAACAAACCATTACTTTTATTTCCTTCATATTTATTTTCAAATCCCATGTTCTGCATTATTCAGCAGTTTTCTTAAGACTGTTTTGCATACGGACTTTTGTTAGTGAGAGCAGAAGGATGTCGTCTGCGAAGACTAGGCCAGGAATTTCTTTGTTATTTAAGCAGGGGCTTTTCCTATCCTCCTTGCCCTGACAGTCCATTATATCATTAATAAAAAGTAAAAACAATGTTCACCAGAAGACCTATCTGTGTCGGTGCGACGTAATGCAAATAGCAAATTGGTGATAACTTACATCTCTGCTAAAGTCCGATATTCAAATGTATCCTGCCTACCATTAGATCTTCCTTTATTTTAATCGAGCAAATCACTTATGTGTATAGTTCTTCTATGGCTTTAAAAATTTGATTTGATATCCCTATCCTAGCCAGCTTCGAAACGACAGCCCGCCTGCTAACTGAATCAAAAGCTTTTTGAAGGTCTATTGCTGCAATATATTATCTACCTCCTTTCCTCTTTAAATATTTATCTATTATTGTTTTAATTATAAATATATTATCTATGGTTCTCATTCCTTTCTGAAATCCTGACTGGTACACTGAGAGTATAGAGTAATCTTCTGCCCGTTTCATAATTCTTTTTGCCAAAATCCTGGTGTAAATCTTCCCGAGTGTATCCAACAAGGTGATACCCCTATAGTTATTCGTGTTTGATCTTTCCCCCTTTCTTTTATATATCGGGCATATTATTCCTAGATGCCAGCAACTTGGAATTTTTCTGCCAGCAAATATTTTGTTAAATATTTTAGTTATTATTTCTAGCATCTGGCTGTTATTCCCTAGCTCTTTCCAGAATCCATACGTAATTCCACTGACAGCACCGGATTTTCCTCCCTTCCCTTTTTTCAGTGTGTCTAATACCTCATCTCTGGTTATTCTATCATCTAGTAGAGGAAGAGTGAGGTTCGAGGTCCAAGCGGCCCCGGTCTAGAAAGCCAAGAATAACGGCCGAGAGGATTCGTCGTGCTGACCAAACAGCACGTCGTAATCTGCAGGCCTTCGGGCTGAGAAGCGGTCGCTTGGTAGGCTAAGGCCCTTCAAGGGCTGTAGTGCCATGGGAGAGAGGCAAAGCAAACCCCACGTCTCAGTACGCCAGTCTCAGTTTTATTCCTTTCCCGTGTATCTTTACCCCTTAGTAACCCCTTGAAATGCAACAACCACTCCGCATCGCTCCTGCTTACTTGATTACTGCTTTTATATTCTTTATTGTACTAATTATTTTCCGTACTTTCTTAGTTTCATTTTCTTTACAATACTACATAATAATTTTACCTCTTTGACCTGCCTGTTCATTTTATTTTCGCTCATTAAATCTTTGTATTCCTTCCTCTTTTTACAAAAATCTGCTCGTAAGTCCTGAGATACCTCATTTCTGTACCTTTTTAATGCCTTCACCACTTCATTTTTCTTTTCTTTACACTCATCATTATACCATAAGTTTTGTTTTATTTTCTGTTCTCTTTCTCATAACCATTTTTACCAGCTATTTCTTTTGATCTTTCAACCATTCTTATTGCTTCAACTATGTTATTATTCTCTCCCATATTCTCAATACCCAACTTCAAAATTCTTCACGCCACCTGTACCTTACTAATTTTCTCTGTACATAGTTCAAATGATGTTTTTATTCCGGTTTACCTTCGTTTCTCAGTAATCGGATAGCAACGGAAATGATGAGACGCTGTCTAATTTTTTACCTATAATAATAATAATAATAATAATAATAATAATAATAATAATAATAATAATAATAATAATAATAATAATAATAATAATAATAATCGTATGGCCTCAGCTACCGTGTGCAGACATTTCGATTTGACGCCATCTGGCTGTCTGCTCGTCAATCTCTCTTGGGCGTCTAAGGCTGAGATTTAATTAATTTTGTCGGGTAAATACCAAATGTATCATCAGAGATCCTTTACATGCTGACGTCGTACGACATGGAATGTCGAATGGACTTTTTTCCGCCCTTCAAAAATCCGACTACCTCTGCCGGGTTTGAACCCGCTATCTTGGGATTCGGAGGCCGACACTCTACCACGGATCCACATAATTTAGAGCCTCCCGAGATGCCAACACAAAGTCTATAGCACTCCCTCATGACTCGACAATGTTCGTTAAGTTTCCTAATTCATCTCCCAACCAGCCCCCATACAAAATGTACAATTCCTCTATCGCGCACATTTCCAGTAGGGTAATTTATCTCTATTTCTGTCACACTCTTTGTCTTTACTTCTCATTCCTTCTATTAATATTTCATCAGTTTCTCTATCGTATAATGGCCTCTTTTCGTCAACTCTTGAGTTGAAATCACTCATAATTATTCATGCTTCCTCATTTTTTAATTTAATCTGGTTTACAACTTCAATAAGATCTTCAAAGGAATTTTTTTCTCAAACGGGGACCCCGGTGGGTGGTTGTAGCCATAACCTATGAAAATCTCTCTCCCGCTCTGATTTCCTTTCTTTATTTTTACCCAAATCATTTCCTCACATCCCAATTCCCACAGCTCTACCTGACTGCATATTTCATCTTTTACGATCACTGATATCCCTCCCGGGTAACGCCCTTTCAGGCTCCTTTTATGCTTCATTCTACTCCAGAGCTTAAAACCCGATGTTTGTACGTTGTAACCTCCCCCACTGGCAACCATGTCTCTACCATCCCAGTAATCTCATTATCTCGCATTAGATCTCTAACTTCATTATTTCCCAGTTTACTAAATATACCCTCGATATTTATTAATCTTGGGGGATTTTAGCGATGTTATTTTAAAATTCGCTCAAGCGAAGCCAATTATGGTTTCCTTCTGGGAAACTGTTTGATATAAAGACCAAAAGTAGGCATTTATACAAGTGGAGGCACATGCTTCCCCTAGTGCACCGTCACTGCATTGTCCTACATAGGAGGCTTGTAAAAAGTAGTGCAACTTTTTTCAAAACGTACTAGGACTAACCCTCTCCTACTGACCTATGGCGAAGTGATCCGTTGGAGAAATACAACCACATACCTGGGAGTTACCCTGGGCCTAGACAGAGGACTCACCTTCAAAGATCATATATCTTCGATTTCGGCCCAAGTGAACAGACGCTTGTCTGAAATGAGAGGTGTCCAAGGTCTTAATGTAGAAAACAGGCTCACGCTGTACAAGACCTCCCTTAGACCAATCCTAGAGTATGCCAGTCCGGCCTGGGGAATGGCAGCCAACACTTACCTGGATAAGGTGCAGCGCATACAAAATCGTGCGATGCGTCTTATCTCAGGTTCACATTGGTTGAAACGGAATCGTGACATCCATCAGTCCCTCAAAATGGATGAGATTAGCACCAGAATCAAGAAGACGTCCCGGAAATTCTATTCTGGACTAACCCATAAACCCAACGCCCTCTTCTCCACGTTGGGAAATTATGATACCATAAGCGTCCCAAGTTCATCTTAGATTAGTCGCCCCTAAAAGGGTGCAGGTCATATTATGACCAGTATGATTATGATTCCGATTTTAACAGGTACTCGTCCTCTCACACCAATGCAGCTCAGATTTGATTCTGAAATAGCACCCAAGACCTAATTCCAGTCGGAGGCATAAGACCCTCATCAGCAGGGCTAGGATTTTGATGAGATGTCATCTTTGAATTGAATCACAACAGACTTGTACAGAAATCCTTTTCGTAGTTTCCACATTGTAGAAAAGCAAATTTATGAGGTCCTTATTTGTCATTTTGTATTTTTAATAATGTTATTTGATTTACGTTCCACTAACTACTTTGACGGTTTTCGGAGACGCCGTGGTGCCGGAATTTAGTCCCGCAAGAGTTCGTTTACGTGCCTGTAAATCTACCGACACGAGACTGACGTATTTGAGCACCTTCAAATGCAACCGGACTGAGCCAGATCGAACCTGCCAAGTTGGGGTCAGAAGGCCCGAGCCTCGACCGTCTGAGCCACTCAGCCCGGCATTTTATATTTTTAGGTCATTTTCTAAAATGATACGTCATTATTTTGTCATTTTAAATTGTAAGTTACTATGTATTTTTTTAATCATTTTCTTGCATGTTTGAGGATTTTGAAGCATTTACGCGTGTGGTATTGGATATTATGGCAACTTGACGTGAGGATGAATGCGGAGACTTGCTAATCTTCACAACGCTTTGTCAATGTGGGGACCAGGGCCGGATTAAGCGGGGGAGGGGGACCTAAAGGGGCTGCAGCCCCGGGCCCCGCGTGCCAAGGGACCCCGGCCCTTGGCCGAACCTAAAATTGTATAAAACGCCCTGCTCCTCCACCTTCGTGCATGTATATGAATATTCATGCTCGCAAAATATCGAACACGCACACTTCCTTCCTTCCTTCCTATCAGCTGTCCGCGTTAGTATTTCATCACTGCTAGAACCAATCACCGTCCGGAGACACGAATCCTCGCTACTTACACACTGTACTTATTGTAAAGGTTATTGTTGATGAAAATTTAAATCTGGCAGCTTGCGAGTACGGGCAGAGGGGGAAGGGGGGAAGAGGTCTTGGAAGTGAGCGGGAGGGGACAGGGGAAGCACGGTGGAATGCGCATGCTATACTATATCTTTGCATCAGGAAGGGAACTTCCAGTTCACCTCTGATTATTGAACCATTCGAAAGTTACAACTGTAATGTTCTTATAAAATGGATAGAAAATATCCTAGTGGTGCCAAAAACAGGTAAGTTCTGTTTTGTATATCGATTTGATAGTGATGATGAGACAAATGTAAAATATGTTTTGGCATATTAACATGAAAAATAGAGAAAAATTGTAGTCTATTTCAACACTCCCCTATTCATCAATTTAAGTGGAAGTAGTTCTATAACGACTTCAGTATGCTAGTCTTACGTGATGTTACGGAGAGGGGACCCCACATTTTTAAATAGCCCAGGGCCCCCAAACACCTTAATCCAGCACTGGTGGGGACTAAAGAAACTTTGTTCACCACTTACTTCTTGGAAATGTCCGTATTCCAGGAGAGACACCTCCAATACATTGGAGAGAAGTCCTCCTCATGAACAAAAACGTTCTCTGCGAAACGTAAAGAATTCCACCTTGTTTTCTTGACATTGCAAAAGCTTATTAAAATGTCTATAATATAAATAGGCTATACCAACTCATTAGTAAATCGATTGTAACATTTAATTTAGAATTGATATAATTTTTTTTTAAGTTTTCGGATCATTTTACTGGATATTTGCCGTCCAATCTATCTTATATTCTCAAAATTATCATTGACCCAGCGCTAAGAATACTTACAGCTCCGATATCTACCTTAATAACTCTATGAAAAACAAAATAATATTCATCTCTTGCCACGTTCAAATAAATATAATGAATTAAAATGCCCAGCGTTGATTCACAGTCTGGTGACGAAATTCCATGTCCTATCTGTAATAAATGTTGTAAGTCTACGTTAGGAGTAAATATTCACATAGGAAAAGCTCACCCTGAGAAAAGGAGAAATAAACTCTCAACACAATATGCTAATACCGGTAACATGAATGTTGAGGAAAGCTTACAGTTGACAGTGGTCGCTGATCATGAAAATGAAAATATTAATCCTATGAAAAATTGGGAGGATAGGATTTCAAACATTATGCAAAACGGTGATGATAATCAGCTGGAATCTTTTACTTCTGAGGTTATGCAGTTCTTTGCTGATCAGGTAAATGAATTACCTGGCCCTCAGCATCCTGCTGTTAGATTTTACAAAAGTAGAAAATTACAAAATAATCGTAAATATGACCATAAAACCTCTAGTAACCCACAGCGGAGGTCTAAAAGGCAACGAGAGAAAAACAGAGAGCGTTATGCCTACAAGGTAGCCCAATATCATTTCTATAATCAGAGGCGGAAAATTGCTCGCAAAATTTTGAACAAAACTAATAAGGCCCATTCTTGTAAAATCCCAATAACTACGATTTCGGATCATTTTGAAAAGACTTTTGGTACCGAAAATAACAATTCTCCTCTTTTTATTATGGAAAAAAGCAATGACTTACCTGCTGATATTAATTTTTCAGTAGATGATGTCCATAAAGCATTATACAACATTAAAGTTGACACCTCACCAGGCCCAGATCATATTACAGTTCGTGTATTAAGGCACCTCAAGGCTACAAAATTTCTGACGTTACTCATCAACACGATGCTTCATTTTTCCTACGTACCTACAAAACTCAAAATGGCCAGAACGATTTTAATACATAAGGGTGGAGACATAAATGATATTAAAGAATGGAGACCTATAACCATATATTCGGTGATTAGGAGAATAACTGGACGAGTACTAGATATGAGACTGCGTTCATATGTCACACTAAGTCCTCACCAGCGTGGCTTCGTGCCATTACCTGGAACTCATGTCAACGCTTCCCTCGTGAATGGTTGCCTTCAAGATGCGAAACGCAACAAAAAGGATTGTTGCATCATTTTTTTAGATGTCACAAAAGCATTTGACTCTATCGGACATGAACATATCAAACGATCTCTTCGACAATCTGAAATTCCTCCTAACTTATGTAGATTAATTGAAGCATTTCTTACAAAGAACACAATTCAAGTGGAAGCTGATAATAAGAAATCAAAACCCATCGAAATTAAGTGTGGCGTAGCTCACGAGTCCCCTATCTCACCACTGCTGTTCAATTTAGCAATCAATACTGTAATACAAAATCTCACCGACCATGACATATGCCAACGTTATGGCTATACTTTATCTGATGATCTACCGCCGTTATCCTCATTTGCTTTCGCAGATGACCTAGTCATACTCAGCAAAACTGAAAATGATGCTACTACCGTGTTAAATTTAGCTGAAAGCAGCTTTGCAGAAATTGGTTTACATATCCATCCTCATAAAAGCAAATCTATAATCCTGAAGAAAGGAAAATTAACTGAAGGAAACGTCACTACACTTGAGGTATCAACAATCCCATCGATAAAAACACACAATGAACGAATCAGTATTTAGGAATTGACTTCAACAGTGAAATTTCTCTTGACAGACATAAAATAATAAGCACAATAACTTCCGACTTAAATAATCTGGTAAAAACAAAGCTTCTAAAACCAGAGCAAAAGATCAAGATTATTAACGAGTTTGTTTGGCCGGGTTTGATCTATCCTTTACAATGTGCCCCTCTGACACAACTATCAAACACTTTTCTTAAAGATCTGGACAAAATTATAAGAAGTTCTGTAAAAGAAATAATGATGCTGCCAGATGATACTCCAAATTCGATGCTGTATAATGCAAGGAAGGTCAGAGGGATGGGATTAATTTGCGCAGAATGGGAAGCCAATATACAGGATTACAATATATGTAATCGCTTACTCCATGTTCAGGACGTACATCTACCATACGTAAGGAAGTTACCTGAAGAACAAGATATGGCACTCCACAGACTTGACATAAAAAAAGAAAGTCTTCCTTCAAAGACTGACGGAAGAAAACTACGTGAAATTATGAGAAATCGATCCTTTCAGTCGTGGTGCCAGCTACCACATCAAGGAAAAGGAGTAGTGTTATATTCAGACTGCCCGAAAGCAAACTCCTGGATGACTCGTAAATCACCTCTGTCCTCTTCTGAATACATAAACGCAGTGAAGATGACATGCAACCTCACCGCAGTCAGGTCGGTTCCCGGTAGGTCATACAACACAACCCGTTGCCGCCAAAATGGCTGCAACGAGACAGAAACCCTTGGACATGTGTTGGGATTTTTCCGGAATACTGAGCTAATGCGCAACCATCGCCACCATCGTGTAAGAACGTCGATTGCTCGAGGCTTGAGACAGCGTGGATGGGAGGTGCACGAGGAGGTTCTCTGCATCTCTACTGATGACTCTAATCGGAGGGCGGACATCGTAGCCATCAACAGAGAGGACATGAAAGCGATGGTCTTAGATCCCACCATTCGCTTTGAAAGAGACCTTAATCAGGCTCGGGATGTGGACCTAGAAAAGCAAGCTATTTATGTTCCGTGCTTGCCTTACCTTTCATCTAAGTATAAAATACCTATTGATCGGTGGATTGTCACAGGCCTGCTTTTCGGAGCAAGAGGCACCCTCCCTAGTCAGACATCGAACTTCCTACAGAATTTGAAAGTTCCATTTTGCGACTTAGAAAAAATAGTAATACAGATACTGAGGGACTCGCTGCAAATCATTCATTTCCACCTATACCTGAGAACGTGAGTTACATTCCTCCCCCACTAACCCTGGAAAAAAAGAAGATAACATCATTAACGATTAAATGTTCATCTTTTGATATTTTTAAACCATTGAAATTGAAACTGTATTCCGGATCCAAATGGTCACCCTCATTGGAGGACGGATGATTTATTTCTTTAATAAATCTCTCTCTCTATAAAAACATTTCTGGTCATCAAAATCCTGCCCCTGCTCCTCAGATTAGGCGAGTCCAAATTTTGTTTGAGACTTAAGGCATGGGACGGCGCACTAGCCTCCAGCTTCTTGGAACGGTGTAGCAATCCAACTGATGAGCCCACTGCTACACTGAGGTGAAACGCTGGTAATGGAAAATGCCTAAAGAGATTACATATTTTTAATATTTCCATCCATGAAATTAAACTATGGTTTCCTTCTGGGAAAGACTTCGTGGCTCAGGCGGCAGCGCGCCGGCCTCTCACCTCTCAAATCCCGGTCACTCCATGCGAAATTTGTGCTGGACAAAGCGGAGGCGGGACAGGTTTTTCTCCGGGTACTCCGGTTTTCCCTGTCATCTTTAATTCCAGCGACACTCTCCAATATCATTTCATTTCACCTGTCACTCGTTAATCATTGCCCCAGAGGAGTGCAACAGGCTTCGGCAGCCGGCACAATTCCTATCCTCGCCGCTAGATGGGGTTTCATCGATTCCATTCCTGACCCGGTCAAATGACTGGAAACAGGCTGTGGATTTTCGTTTTCATTTTCCATCGGTTTATATATATATATATATATATATATATATATATATATATATATATATATATATATATATATTGATGAAATATGTTTCACTGAATTAGTTATAATAATAATTTCGTGTGGCTATTTCTAGCCGAGTGCAGCCCTTGTAAGGCAGACCCTCCGGTGAGGGTGGGCGGCATCTGCCATGTGTAGAGAACTGCGTGTTATTGTGGTGGAGGATAGTGTTATGTGTGGTGTGTGAGTTGCAGGGATGTTGGGAACAGCACAAACACCCAGCCCCCGAGCCATTGGAATTAACCAATGAAGGTTAAAATCCCCGACCCGGCCAGGAATCGAACCCGGGACCCTCTGAACCGAAGGCCAGTACGCTGACCGTTCAGCCAACGAGTCGGACACTAGTTACAAAATCTAGTGTCGTCATGTAAACTAACCTTTACATTTCACAGGTTTAAAAATTATAAGTTAGTTCATTAAGGATAATTCAAAAGAATGGAGGTATTGTTGCATATTGTAGAGATGTCAGGTCTTTTGTTTGTAAGAAGGTAACAAATATGAAACAGACTAATGCAGAAATGAAAATAGAATTTGTTGCTGTAAATGTAGAAATTGTAATTCAAAAATTACTGTAATTGGTATATACAGGTGTGCAGAAGCTAATGCAAACAATTTCCTTGAAACTTCCAGTGAGTTAATGGGTGATGTAGTGGACTGAAATAAGAAAATAGCACTGCTAGGAGATCTAAATATAGATTGTTTAAATGAAACTATCTCCTATCAAAAACTGTGTGATATCTTAAGGATGCATAACGTCGAGATATTTTGCAGTGTCCAACAAGAATGACACCAAACTTAAAAACAGGAATCGATCACATTATAAAAAATATTCAAATTCTTACCATGCTAAGTTTATAGACTCACTAGCTATTTCTGATCACAGTTGTCATACAATTATTTATCATATAGATATACATTTATCATATAAAATTTCAGTCCATCGTAAATAAAGGTGGTAGTGGTGGTGGTGATGATTATTCTTTTAAAAGGAAGTACAACTAGGGCGTGAAAGTGAAAGACTCCGTAGGCCTCGAGTGCTCTAATACCGTCGTGGTCGGAAAAGAACAAAAGTTGACCAAGGGAGGTCGGATAGGAGAGATGAAAGTGAGGAGCCTGGCAGAAGTAAGTGGACAGGACTCAGCTTAGGCCCCTTGTCGCTAACCCACGCTGCCAAATGAAGAGACCCTGGACCCCTTTTAGTCGCCTCTTACGACAGGCCGGGGATACCGTGGGTGTTATTCTACCGCCCCCACCCATAGGGGGACATCATAAACACACATATCAGTATATATGAGCTGCCTGGCCGTGGCGGTAAAAACGTGCTCGGTTCACCCGGAAGGACGTGGGTTCGATTCCCCATCAGGAAATCGAAAAACGAGATTTCCACTTCCGAGGTGCACATGGTCCCGAGGTTCACTCAACCTACACCAAAAAATGAGTACCATGTTAATTCGTGGGGCAAAGGCGGCCGGGCGTAGAGCTAACCACTCTACCCCCCCCCCCCCCAAGAGCCGAGATTACGGATAGTGAAAGGCTTTACCTTACACCTCTCTCATGGCCTTCATGTCCTGTGTGGAGATGACTGCTTTGCTTTTTGCATACCAGTATATACGCGTCCTCAACATAAATTACTTAAAATAGAGTCTTCAAATAGAAAAGTTGAATCTAATCTTCTTAGTCAATGAAGTTGATAGTATGTGAGATGTGTTTTATGAGATTTTTCAGAATCCACTACAACGAAGCCTATCATGAGATTTAAAAAAAGCACTGATAGGTAGGTTAGAATCATTAGAACAGAACTACATTCAAGAGAAGATGAGATGAGCATATGGGATTTTCAAGTCAACCAATTCAGAATACCACTACAATGAGTACAAATTCCTCAAAGCTCACTACGGAGAAACCGTTACTAAATTAAAGGCTGAAAATGTTATTAGAAAGCTACCAAAATCCAGTAAAGTGACTAATAATAATAATAATGTTAATGTTTTTACGCCCCACTAACCTCTTTGACGGTTTTCGGAGACGCCGTGGTGCCGAAATTTTGTCCTACAGGAGTTATTTTACGTGCCAGTAAATCTACTGGCACGAGGCTGACGTATCTGAGCACCTTCAAATACCACCGGACTGAGCCAGGTTCGAATCTGCCAAGCTGCGCTCAGAAGGCCAGCGCCTCAACCTCAACTATCCGAGGCATGCAGCCCGGCGGGTGCATTTATTACTTTTTTGGTGTTGTTGTTGCCAGCAGGCTGTCCTTTGCTTGTTTATGTTGAATACGACAGCATTTTATTCTCTCTTGTAGTTCCATGCATTTTGAGCATTTTTCTGTGATCGGCATATTGAAGCTGATGTTATACTCTTTGGTACATACTTTATGAAAATACCGTACTTGTAAATCACCTGAAGCTGAGAATCACTTGTTTATGCACCGTTATACACTGTCCACAGTTTCTTCACAGAAAGATCACTACTTAAAAATACAGTGATATTTTTGCTTACCCCTCACCCAAAGTAATGATATTCAGAAGGTTGGATGCGTTCAATGAAATCTATCACACTTAGTAAAAGCCTCACAAATAATTCCTTAAAAAAAAATCCTTCCTACACAAATTATGCACACGATATTGTTTGATACCTTCAGTATTCTATTCATATAGAAAATTGCTGTCAGATTTTCACAGGAATAGTAGATTCTCCATTTCTTTGAAAAGCATTAATAAAATAGTCAAACGACGTTCTTTATTTCCAAAAACTTCCTTCAGTTGAAGGTTGCCACAATGGACTAAGCATAACGAGACAATGAAATGTATGATTTCGGCTTACAATGATAATTTTGTTGATTACCTATGTCTTTTTGGATTTTTCCTGTTGCATATCATAGAATTAAATGATCTTGCTCAATTGACTGGTTTTGTAGAACCCTTGGGGAAATCTTCGAATATCTCGCATAGTCAATTTACGGCACTGACACTTGACGTTCTGTCCATGACGATATGTTGAAAGCCTCGAAAAATAATTAGGTCTCTGGCTGTAATAAAAAAAATTATCATCAGCATCCTGAAGTATTCACAGATTAATAATAAAAATAGCAGTACAAACAAGACAAACACTAAAAGTGACGGAATGAAAACTTTTAGTAGTAATGTTTAGCCCTAACCTAAAGTATTTTCAAACAGCATATCTATATATGCTCTATTACACTTAAGAAAATGGAAATTGCAACACCATGAAGGCATTGGTCGTTTGTGTTGATTTTCAAGATATGGAACGATGCCATGTAGATATGTAAACAGTCAAAGTTTCAGACAAATTGGATTGTTGTTACAGGTCTCCCCACGTGATTAGTCGCGGAGGAATCAACTCCAGTATACGGACTCTGGTGTAGCGTAGTTGACTTACAGTCTGTGCAGTGAAGTTTTCCCCGTCAAACATGCCTCGACGGCAGAGAAGAGCACGCTATCAACAACTGTCGCCGTTTGAGAGGGCTCGGATAATTGGGCTGTGTGAGGCTGGATTATCGCTAAGGACTGTCGCTGCACGTGTTGGCCGACAGGCATCTACGGTACAACGTGTATGGCAGCAGTGGTCAAATGAAGGTACCCACACTCGTAGACCTGGCACAGGCCCAGCGCGACGGACAACTGTGAGAGAGGATCGCCGCATCATTCGGATGGCCCGGATGGAACCCAATGCAACAGCAGCGCAAATTCGAGCAGCTGTGGCACCCCACGTTACACAACAACAGTTGGTAATCGCCTGCGTGCTGCTGGCTTACGAGCCCGTGTCCATGCAGAAGGTGTTCCATTGACCCCACAACAGCGACGTGTAAGGCTGGCCTGGTGTCGAGAAAGATCGACGTGGGTCGACGAATGGCATAGGGTCGTCTTAAGTGATGAATCGCGCTTCTGTCTTGCCCGCAGTGATCGCCGGAATCGTGTACGCCGACATACCGGGGAGGGGGGGGCCCAGATCTTATTGTCGAGAGGCACACGGGACCAACACCAAGCATTATGGTCTGGGGAGCTATTGGCTTTAATGTGAAATCACAATTAGTGCTTGTTGAGGCCACTATGACTACTCGACAGTACTTTGAAAGGGTACTCAATCCAGTGGTTGTCCCTATGATGGCGAACATTGCTAATGGGATGTTTCAGCAAGACAATGCTCGGGTTCACACTGCACGCATCTCCAGAGAAGCTCTCCACGACATCACAACCTTAGAATGGCCCGCCAGATCCCCGGACCTCAGTCCTATTGAGCATGTGTGGGACATGATGGGTCGACAACTGGCCAACCGTCCTCAGCCACCCACAACTCTGGAACAACTGACCCGTGCAGTGCAGCAAGCATGGGCCACAATTCCTCAGGAAGTGATCCAGGGCCTTATTGACTCCATGCCTCGACGAATTCATCAATGTATTGCAGTTCATGGTGGGCACATCCTGCATTGATTGTTGTCCAAACTTGCGGTCAGAGGGACCTGAAAGTGTAATCATCGAATCACAACCGAACACCCGTCCTGTATGTTCAATTGCAGCAATGTAGCACCACTCCTTCTGTGTGTTGCAATTTCCATTTTCTTCAGTGTAATATCCTGGAAATAACATGCCCGACAATGTACTTACAGCTTCTTCTTCTTCTTCTTCTTTCCTTTTCTTAGTTTTCCTCGTTATGTTTTGTTTCCTTGGGCCTGTTGCATGTATAAAAATGACCTGATGTTTTAGCAGAATTTTCACTCGATGTTCTTGCTGTGTCATCTATTTTGCTACGGTTTCCCACCTAAAAAGATAAATATACGAGTATGTCTATCAAAATACTGAAACGGTATATACTCACCTTTGTTTTTCACATTTCTTACAGAATCGTTCGTCTTTCAGAACACTGTAGCAAGGAATAATAATAGAAAGATGTGTTGAACTTACAACATTTTGACGCAATACCACTAACCACAATAGAGAAATTAGGGACAAAATTCTGGAATCATTTTATACGCCCAGAACTTACACTTACAGAGTTTTGGAGCAGCTGAGGAAATGGACTGGCTACATAGTACTGTTTCAGTAGTGATTTTCACACAAATATGTCAATGGCTTTTACCACGTTTTGGAACAAACTAGTTATTAGGGCTCGGATGTTTAGGAAAAGCCATATTTTTTCTTTGTCTCTATTTTCTTGCCTGATTAGATTTTTGTGCAAATTAGGTGATTATGGTTACAACCAAGTGATCTTTATTTGTCATATAAATGCACGTTTTGGCCATATTTTTGTCATAAGGTCATATTTTGAACTATTTTAGTAGAAACGTTATATTTCGGCGGTTTGGTGACAGGTGTAGCTGTGCAAAATCATGTTCAACTTACCGAATGCGAACAACTGTTCACAAAACATGAATCTTATCATACACTTCAATTCCAGCCGCGGAGAAGAATGAGAAACGTATGCGAGTTTACACCATAGGCCCTGACGCCCTACCGTAATGTATTGAAAGACATCTGCTTAATTCGTTTCGTGGTACTCAATTTAAACTTTAACGCATTTGAATAATATTAATGAAGTCTGGGTTTAAACGTTCCAAAATATTTTAAAAAGTAGATTCATTTCTAGTTTTCTCGTATTTCAAACCATCTGAACATGTTCTGACTTTCAAAATGTTGTGTGATCTGATAATCTTAGCGAACTTAGTACTTTACAGGTATGTATTCATTCCTTGGTTTCCCATTTTCACACCAAGCAAATGCTGGGGCTGTACCTTAATTAAGGCCACGGCCGCTTCCTTCCCACTCCTAGCCCTTTCCTGTCCCATCGTCGCCGTAAGACCTGTCTGTGTCGGTGCGACGTAAAACAACTAGCAAAAAAAAAAAAGTATGTATTCACAAACGTTTGATAAGTGAATCAAGGACAACTTACTGTGAATAACTGCTAAACATCTATATTCAGAACATCAATATGAAAGTAAGAATAAATAAAAATGTGTATCGAAGGAATTGATGTATCGATTTAGAATTTATTTTAAAATGGCCATATTTAGAGTAATCATTCTCTGGCCATATTTTGTAATTTTTGCATCATATTTCTTCACTTTTGAGGTCACATTTCGTCACATTTGAGGACATATTTTCTTGCTTATTTGGGCTATATTTAGGTCTTAAACATCCGAGCTCTACTAATTATCTATATTTGTGGGTCTTGGCTCAAGGAATGTTTATCAGTGGAAACCTCTAATTCAAATTATTTGGGCTTACACATGAAATTGGACGACAAAACTGTAGAAGAAATCAGAAATCAAGAAATTAAAAGGAAAGTTAGAAAGGACGCATTGGATAAAACGATAAGTGGTCGTGTTTACTGGTTTTGTAACCCACTAACTACTTTTAGTTTTCGGAGACATCGAGGTACAGCAAATTTTGTCTCGCAGTAGTTGTTTTATGTACTAATAGATAAACAAGAGACTGGCATGCATGAGCTCGTAAAAGAACGCGGGACTGAACCAGAATCGAACCCGCCAACTTGGGCTCAGAAAGCCAGCGCTATAATATCTCGAGTACTCAACTCATCATCTGGCCTACATAGAATAAAACGTTGGGTATGAATCGTCTTGGATTGCATATGATGATATGTGGTTTGCACATGTAGTAAATCAATTATGAATTTGTACACTTACATGAGAATTTGTACTGGAACATATTTATATTGTTTCCGAAATTCAACATTACTGTAGTTTGGGTTCGAATCCCACTGGTGTCCGGTTGCCCATTTTTGCTTTGCACGTCTCTTCTACATGTACCATATGTTCCGAGCATGTCCTTGTAAGTTGATTTTATTCATTTACAATCTGATTTACGCCGCACTAACACAGATAGGTCTTATAGCGACGATGGGATAGGAAAGGGCGAGGCGTGGTAAGGAAGTGGCCGTGGCTGTAATTAAGGCACAGCCCCAGCATGTGCCCGGTGTGAAAATGGGAAACCAAGGAAAACCATCCTCAGGGCTGCTGACAGTGAGTTTCGAACTCAGTATCTCCCAGATGCAAGGTCAACAGCTGCGCGCCCTAACCGCATGGCCAACTCGCCCGGTGTAGTAAAATGAAAGGTGTGGGTTCGCATTCCGCAGGTGTCCGGTTGGTCATTTTTGTTCTGTTCGTAGTACTGGCGAAAAAAAAAGAGGGGAAACTGCAGAAAATAGATGGACAAGTTAGTGAAAACATGTACAGAGTATGGAATGGAGATCAACGTTGGTAAATCAGAGTTAATGAAGATAACACCAGTGAGCATTGCAGTTGGAAACCAACAACTGGATAATGTGATGCATTTCAAGTAAGCTACTATGGAAGCATAATCTCGATTGATGTTCAAAATACACCAAGGAGGTAAAGGCAAGGATAGCTATGGTCAAGGCAGGGGTCATGAAGAAAAGGATACTTCTCACTAGCGAGTTATACTTGAGATGAAGAAATGTTACGTCTAGAGTGTCGTCTTGTATAGAGTAGAAACATGGACCCTCAGGAAAAAGGAACAGAGATCTCTGGAGAGTTTTGAAATGTAGTGTTGGAGGAGTCAAGTGTACAGGACATCATGAGGAAAAACGACCAAAGAGCCGTCCTAGAAGAGGTTTTACAAAGAAAAACCAATTAGAAGGGGCATGTTATGCCAAGCAATGGATTCCTGAATTATATTATTGAAGGGCAGATTGAAAGAAGGAGACAGTATGAAGAAGGAGGTTATGCTACAAGATGATCTGTAAAAAAGAAAGATGGCGAATCAGCAGCTAAAACAAGAAGCTGTCTAAAAGAAGAAGCTGGGAGTAGAACAACCTGGCGACTTCTCTTTGGACAGAACAAGGGACCTGTCGTCAGATAGAATAATAATAATAATAATAATAATAATAATAATAATAATAATAATAATAATAATTGTACCGGTTGGTACACCTATACGCCGTACATTTGACTTTTCCGCCTTAAATTACTCCTCTACAACTGAAACTCTGAACTTTAAAACTGAATTAATTCGACCGTTTATCTGAAGATGTAACTGTGTTAATTTCGAATTGTTTTTGTTTACTAATTATCAAGAAGTGTGGACATTTTCTCACAGATGTCTCTACCAAAAACTATGATCATGCACCCTGATGCGAAGTGAAGGAACTTTTCTTGAAGATATTTTGTATTCATAAGTTGTTGTCTTTACTAAAGTTTGTTCTTTCGTTGGTGGGTTGGCAATATTAATCCTTTCTTTCCGCCTGTTTTGAATTTACCCAATCAGGAATTTCTGTAATTAATCTCCCTCCAATCACAGGTTTCTTCTTCATTTTTGGACTTGTAACTTTTAGCCGACCAATAAACGCATGTGGGTGTGTCTTAATTATTCATGAAAGGTCTAGAATCTTCCACGAAGGTATAAAAGCTGCTGATTTTCTGGTCTCTCGACCACTTCAACAACATCTAGCTTAGTGTATGGAAGTATAGCAGGGGGCGGGTTGCGCCTCTTCCTTCGAGCAGAAGCTCTTCAGCAAAGGTAATGGCCCTTTAACATCTTTATTTCTTCCTTGCTCAGCAGTTTAACCCCCGGGGAAGGTTCGAAACCTTTTCAAAGTATCCTACCGCTCAAACAATGTAACTTAGTGCCAGCTTATGTAAACATTTTCTTATTACTTTAACTGTAAATCGGGGATAGAGAGTGCTTTACCCTCTCGAGCTCATCTTCAATTCGGATTTGAGGTGACTACATTTTCATAACCGATTTTCTTCTCTTCATTAATGTGTTAAATTATTTTTCTTATACGAGTCACCTCCCTAGTGTGGGAATAGCCCCTGTGTAATCGGCCTAGTGCCCCTTAGGTTTTCACAAGTTGCATGTAGGAATGCAAGCAACGCCTCCATTCACATTGGTATTTTGGGCCATTTCATTAACCTATTATTTATCTTTTAAGGCCCGGTAGGATGGGTACGAGATACCCCTGTTTAATTCGTGTTAAGTTGCGCCTCGATGGCAAGTGATTGTAAAGCTTTGTATTGCCTTTAATACGCTTGAAAGATTGAGAGCGGGTCAGCTCTTTATGGTGTTGTGGTAAAAGTGCCTCAGAGAGGCTTGAGATGTGAAGGTGGGAGCAAGTGCTCCATGTTATGAGGGGTTTTCTGCTCTTTGGTAATTTGTAGTTGTGAGCTGAGAGCTCAGAAATTGTTAAACTTTGGGGCTCGTAGCCCAGAATTTGTAAAGACCCCTTAACTTGTGCTTTCGTTTGTAAAGTTACATTGTACCTGATTTTCCTTTGTTATTTCACCTAGTGAAAATTGTTAAACCTTGTTGTCTATTGAAAATATAACCTTTATTTAAATTTTAAATTCATTTTTCAGACTTGTAGTTAGACCCATTCCAGCCCGCAGCTTCTTTCACCTCTGCTGATCCACCAAAACACGGTAATAATAATAATAATAATAATAATAATAATAATAATAATAATAATAATAATAATAATCGATATGCATTGAACCCGACCTAATAATTTGAAAGTTTATTTCTAGTACAACTCGGCCGTGAAAATTAATTCAAATTTTATTTCATTTTTAGCTAGTGGTTTAACGTCCTACTAACACATAGAAGGTTTTCGGCCACTCAAGAATGGGAAAGAGTTAGAACTGGGGAAGTACCGGCCATGGCTTTAATTAAGGTACAGTCCCGGCATTTCCTGGTGTGAAAATGGAAAGCCTTTTCAGGGCTCATGGGTAGGCAGGGTTGCCAGACGTCCTGGATTTTATGAAACAGTACCGTATTCGCGTTAAATGTTCCGCGTCCCGGACAGTTCCTATCCGAACGGCAATTGTCCCGTATTTTGAACCTCGAGAGAAATACGCCAGTGTTTCCACCTCTGATAAGTACCAAGAGCTTTTCTTCTTTCTTTCAAAGAGGATAGATTTCTTCACTCCTTGGTTTCTTTATATGGTGTGGGTTCGTAGATTTTTAAAATCGCTTTTTAATTTTCTGTTTGCAGTTCTCGGGTTGTCCATCCTAGTGAGTAAGACGCGTAATAGCGGGCAGCTACCTGAGGTAGTCCGATTCCACTGCATGTTCGTGTGAAATTTTTCTTCTTTTTTTATCTGTTTACCCTCCAGGGTCGGTTTTTCCCTCGGACTCAGCGAGGGATCCCACCTCTACCGCCTCAAGGGCAGTGTCCTGGAGCTTCAGACTCTGGGTCGGGTATACAACTAGGGAGGATGACCAGTTCTTCGCCCAAGCGGCCTCACCTGCTATGCTGAACAGGAGGGGGTGGCAGAGCCGGTAATCGAACTCGGGCCTCCGTGGGTGGCAGGATTGGTGGGGGACGGGAAGATTGGAAGGGATAGACAAAGAAGAGGGAAGGAAGCGGCCGTGTCCTTTGGATGCGCTTGAGAACGGTTGACTGTTGAGAGAGCTCTTGCATTATTGTAGTGATAAAGTAGTGAAAACCTATTGAAATAGCTAAATTTTGTGTATATCTGATTCATTTAGTGCTGTTTATATAGTGGTGTTTAGTGCTTGTTGGTAGAAATTGGGAGTAGTGATATTTATTTAAATTTTGTAACAAGTAATTCAGTTGGTCTTCAGTAAATTACGTTTTCTAGGTTAAGTAGGCTAGCTAGGTGTACCTTGTTTCGAATTTAGGTTTAGGAAATACTTTAGGTAAAAATATTAACTTTAAAAATATTTGTAAATATCTGTAGGTTTGTTGGTTATACTTACAAAGGCAGATTATCATAAGGAATAGTACCGTGACTTCTGCAGCAACTTCTCCTGTATTTCGTATAGATAACCGTTCAAACTATCGCGAAGGTAATAATTTACTACATTAAAAAACACGATACGCCTGTAAACTTCCATTTAAAAAGAAGTTAAAGAGATTACACGGTAATAGTTAACAGTCGTTGTATTGTTATTGATTATTGTCGCTCCTCATATTCAAATACTGCATTGTTGGCTACAGTCGTGAACAAAGGGTGTAGTGTAGTCAAGTAAATATAAATAAAAATCAGCTGACCTTGTATTCCATTCATTTGTACTTCTGAGTAGGTAGTTGAAGTATCCGTAATTTATATTTCGCTCCCTTGATCTTTCAGTATTTATGAGCGGTTAGCTAATAATAATAACGTTCATATATCCCAGTAATTGCAGTTCAAGTCCCTGGAGTAGTAGTAGTAGTAGTTTTGATAGAAATATTTGAGAAATTACTGTAGACAACCTCGTATTTTTCAGTAGGCCTAATTAAGGACACTTTTATTCTCCGTCCCGTGGAGTAGGGAAAATAATAGTAATCCACCAGCTGTAATAATCACATAACCACATTTCAGTAGAATTGTAGTGAAGATAAGGTATAATATCTTAGATAGTATTTTGCCAGTTATATTCGTGTTTTTCTTCGTGTATGGCAATCCTTTCGATACTTAAGCATTTAACCAAATGCAGTGTAGTGTAGTGTAGATACATTGTAGTATAGATACAGTACATTTAGATAGTGCCGTATCTTGCCTGCTATATTCGTGTGTATCTATTAGACCGTAATACTAATAATAATTTGTCTAAGCATTTAGATTCGTTGATAATCTTTGAGTACAGTAGTTCTTGCAAATTTCATTTCTGTTGTGCTTAGTTTAGTGACATGCGGTACGGTACCGGTATCGTAATTAGGATACGTCTGAAAGTAGTTTAAAATTACTGTAGTGCACTGTACAGTAGTATACGAGTAATATCCTATTAGAATTTAGTGTGATTATTTTATTATTGTAAAATATTTGTGTAGTACTGGTGTAGTAGGGGTATCCGTAGAAAATCTTACTAAAATACTGTTGTTGAAATTAGAACAGGCTTAATTGCAGTTTGGAAGTGTGTAGTTCTTGTGTAGGCTATTACTTTCGATATTCAGTAATTAACAGCAGTTTTTATCCTGTCAGGGGTTGTAGGATAAAAAAAATAGAACACGACTAAGTAGTATTGTAGTGTAGTCGTATATTAATTACCTTATTGTTGTGTACTATCCCAGACAATATATCCCTCCGTTCATTTATTTTTTGCAAATAAGTTATTTTATTTTTAATTTCATTTTTTTCCGTAAAGAATGGCTAAGGAGCGCGAGTGTACTTACTGTGGGTGTAGCGAGGTATTGAGGGGTATGAGGGAGGAGTTGGAAAGTTTGAGGGAGATAATTAGGATTCTCACAGAAGACAGGAAGGAAGATAGGCCTCCCTCAAGCAATATACAGGATACAGTAGGTGTACAAGAGGGAGAGGAAGGAAAGGGGGGAGTTGTAGAAGACAGGTGGTCTAATGTTCTAAGGGGAATGAGATTGCAGGCTAAGGGCTCTATTCAGGATCAGAATTCAGGACAGGTGTCTGTGCGAAATCGGCACGAGTCACTCCAGGTAGAACAACAGAGGGAAGATGAGGGACAGGGAACTGTTGTTGAGATGTGTGGAAGTAGGAGGAAGGGAAAAGGTAGGAAAGGAAAATATAGAGTAGAGGATAGGAAAAGACAGGTGGAACAGGGTCATGGGAAGGAGAAAAGGGAGGAGGAAGTAGCTTCTGCAGCTATCAGGAAAGATAGGGCTGACCAGGAGGGGAGGGGATCAAATGAGGTGGGTTGGGTTGAGGCTCTGGTCATGGGGGATTTCATCGTTA
This sequence comes from Anabrus simplex, assembly GCF_040414725.1. Classification (NCBI taxonomy): domain Eukaryota; kingdom Metazoa; phylum Arthropoda; class Insecta; order Orthoptera; family Tettigoniidae; genus Anabrus; species Anabrus simplex. Next base: position 215,019,212 of record NC_090270.1, on the reverse strand, counting down.
GACACGTGGGGAAAGTGTGTGGAGGAAAGGGTACCAGGGTAGAGTGTTATCCAGGAATTAGGTTGAGGCAGATGTTGAGGAAAGTAGAAGAGAGGGAGGAGGGGAAGGAGAAGGTGGTAGTGTTTCACGTTGGTACCAACAACGTAAGGCAAGCTGATATAAGTAGCAACATACAGTAGTTGGAGATATGTGGGATCTGGTAAATGCAGCACGGTTGAAGTTTAAGAAAGCGGAGATTGTTATTAGTGGAATATTGTGTAGAAGGGATACTGACTGGAGGGTGATTGGGGATTTTAATGAGACTATGGAGTGGGTATGTGGGAAACTGGAAGTGAAATTTCTAGATCCTAATGGGTGGGTAGGAGATAGGGATCTGCGCTCAGATGGCCTTCATTTAAACCGCAGTGGTACGTATAAGTTAGGAAATTTGTTTGGAAGGGTAATAGGGAGGTACATTCAGGGAAACGGGATGGCCTAGGGAGCGGTGATAAGGGAACAGGGAACTGGAAATCAAGTAGGGATGACATAAAATTGTTAGTGTTGAACTGTAGAAGTATTGTAAGGAAAGGAATAGAATTAAGTAATTTAATAGATATATATTTACCAGATATTGTAATAGGAGTTGAATCATGGCTGAGAAATGATATAATGGATGCAGAAATTTTCTCACGGCACTGGAGTGTGTATCGTAGAGATAGGATAGGAAGGGTGGGAGGGGGAGTGTTCATTCTGGTGAAAGAAGAATTTGTAAGCTACGAAAAAGTTAAAGATGAGACACATGAAATTCTAGGTGTAAGGCTCATTTCTAAAGATAATAGGCAACTTGATATATTTGGAGTGTACAGATCGGGAAAGGGTAGCACTGATGCGGATTTGGAATTATTTGATAGGATAGTCAGCTATGTGGGAAACGACATGGAAAGAAATGTGATTGTAGCGGGAGATCTGAATTTGCCAGATGTAAATTGGGAAGGAAATGCGAATGACAGGAAGCATGACCAACAAATGGCAAATAAGTTAATATGGGAAGGACAGCTGATTCAGAAAGTGATGGAACCAACCAGAGGGAAAAATATCCTGGATGTGGTGCTGATAAAACCAGATGAGCTCTATAGGGAAACTGAAGTAATAGATGGTATTAGTGATCATGAAGCTGTTTTTGTGGTAGTTAAAAATAAATGCGATAGAAAGGAAGGTCTTAAAAGTAGGACTGTTAGGCAGTACCATATGGCTGATAAAGCAGGTATGAGGCAGTTTCTAAAAAGTAACTATGATCGGTGGAAAACGGTAAATAAAAATGTAAACAGACTCTGGGATGGGTTTAAAGAAATTGTTGAGGAATGCGAAAACAGGTTTGTACCTTTAAGGGTGGTAAGGAATGGTAAAGACCCACCTTATTATAATAGAGAAATAAAGAGACTAAGAAGGAGGTGCAGACTGGAAAGAAATAGAGTTAGAAATGGCTGTGGAAGTAAGGAGAAATTGAAGGAATTTACTAGAAAATTGCAGTCTAGCTCGAGCAGTCGAGGAGAGAGGTTGCGTAGTGAAGTGCGTGCTGTAAACATGGTTGGCATTGAACAGTACCGGGCCGCTATTGGGAAATGGCAGGCAAGGCAGAAGAAGGAGGTCAGGAATGGATTGGTGACGGACGGATTGAAAATGAGTGAAGCGGTGCTGGTGGTGACAGTGATAGCAGTGTTACTGGTTATTGGGGGGGTGGAAGTAAACCCAGGCCCAAATACCAGTGGAAAATATAGCACAGAGGATTTGGCCGCACTCAGGGTGGTTGTAAGTGAAGTGATGCAGGAAAAGTGTCAATGGGATAAGGTGCAGGAAATAAAGGACATGATGGAGGAGCAGAGAAGGGAGATAGGGAACATGAAGAAATGGCTTGAAACGAAGACAGAGGAATCGAGCAGGAGAGTGGTCAATAACGTGAAAGAAATCGAGTTATTGAGAGGGGAAGTGAAGCATCTGAAAGACGAGGTGATGAAGATGAAGAAAGAAGCGGAGGGGTACAGGCAGGAGAGATTGAAAAAAGCCATATTTTTATATGGAATTGAGGAAGGGGCGAGAGAGAGCAAGATTGAGCTGATATTTAAGGTGGTGGAAGCTATACGTGATGTTATGAAGGTAAACTTTAGTGAGGTAGACATTGATGATGTAGAGAGAGTTGGTAGAATCAAAGGTCGGAGGCCAATTAGGGTTACATTGTTCTCAACCCTAATGGCAGATTCTGTGTTAAGAAACAGCAAGAATTTACAAGGGCGGAAAATAGGGGTGAAAGGAGACATGGGAAGAGAAGGAAGTGAAAACGCGAAGATCTTGAATAGGCACCTTTGGAGAGCGAGGAACCAGGGGCTAAAGGCCCGAATAAGAGGTCTGAGGTTGGAGGTGACGAACGGGCGATGGGTCAGAGTTCATTCAGTTTCTAAGCTAAAGGAAATGGACGAAAACGAGAGGGTTGAGAGTGATGAGAGGTCAAGGCAAGATGGGAAGAAGAAAGAAGAAAAGAAGAGGAGGAGGGACGTGGCAGGAGAGCAGGGCATCTCGGAAGAGAAGGGGCAGTGCAGCCGGGAGACAGAAGACCAAGATAGTGAAGTGGACGGTGAGAGTGGGCCGCAAGAAACTGGGAGAGGAGAGTGTAGTGGTGCAGTGAGTAAGAAAGGACAAAGAGAGATGGATTCAGAAGTCCAAAATAGTGAGGGGGAGAGTGGGGGTGAGCAGCAAGAAGAGGTGAGTGCAGGGTGCAGTGGTGTAGCGAAAAAGAAAGGTCAAGAGGAGACAGATAGACAAGAAGGTAAAAAACTTATGAGTAAAGTCAGGAGTAAGAGCTTAAAAGACATATGGGGAAAAGTACGTAAAGGGATGGAGGATACAGAGGGAGAGAGGTCGATAAATACTAGAAGTAAGAATAGAGTGGGAGACCTAGAAGGGAGGGAGGGAAAGTTATAACAATTTTGGAAGATAGGATGTGTGAATATTGAAGGAGTAAGGAGCAAATTAGGAAACAAGAAAGTTAGGGAAGTAATTGAAAGTTTCGATGTTGTGGCACTCTTAGAGACGTGGTTGGAAACAGGGAGGGAGATTGCATGGAAGGGGTTTGAGATAAAATATAAATATAGAAGAAAAGAGAGGAATAAGGGACGAGCACCAGGAGGGATGATAGTTCTAATTAGGGAAGAAATTAGTGAAAGAGTAGAGGATATAGAGACCGATATGATGGAAACCATATGGCTGAGATTGAATCTGGGAGAGAGAGAGGGACGGAGGAAGAAAATAAATCTAGCTTTTGTTTACTGCCATCCTAGTAATTCAGAATATGCAAATAAATATTTTTTTGAAGAGTTATTGGTGGATATTGGTAGGATAAGGGGAATGTATCCAGGGGAGGAGGATATGTTGTTATTTGGGGATTGGAACGCGAGAATAGGAGAACAGAGCCCAATTTATAGTAGGGAGGATGGAATGTGTTTGGTAGAAAGCAGAAGGAGTGAGGACAAAATTACAAATAGTTATGGAGAGAAGCTCCTAGAGATGTGTGCTGTGGGAAACTTGTATATTCTGAATGGGTGGATAGAGGGTGACAGGACGGGGAAATTGACATATGTTACGGAGAAAGGGGGTAGTGTGATAGATATGGTTCTGAGCTCGGAAGGGATGATTGAGGAAGTTGTAAGTATGGAAATAGGAGATTGGATTGAGTCACACCATTTCCCGGTGAGGGTTATGCTGAAAAGAGAGGTGGAGAAGAGTACAATGAAGGAAAATGAGACAAAGGATAAACGAGGGAGGGGTTATAATAAGTACAAATGGACAGAGAAGGTGGGCCGGGATTGGAATAGGGTAGTAAAGGAGGAGTTACATCTTCTGAAATATGGGTGGGAAGGGGCGTTAGAAGAGAATGATACTGATAAAGCCTTGGAATTGTTGCTACATCCAATAAAGATGATAGCGCAGAAGGTGAAAGCCAGAAAAGGAAATAAGAAAGAGGGAGAAGAATGGTTTAATAGGGAGTGTGAAGGATTGCGGAGGAGGGTGATGGACGCTTTAGGAGAATATAGAAGGAAAGGTGGAAGCCAAGAAAGGGAGTTTTTCTGTAGATTGAGGAAGGAGTATAAAAAGAAAATTTCTGAGACAAAAAAGACGTGGTTAGAGGAACAAATGGAAGCCATAAATAATGACTGCAAGACTAACAATTTCGAGAGAGTCTGGGATAAGATTAATAGAATTATTAAGGGTGGAAGGAATATGGAGAGAACGAGTATTGAGGAAGTGCAATGGGTCAGGCACTTCGAGGAATTACTAGGAAAAAAGGGGGGTGATAGATGGAGAGGTTCGGGAGAAGAAGTAATTTGGAGTAATAGGGGAGTGGCAATTTATGACTTGGATAAAGAAATCACAAGAGAGGAAATCCGGGGAGTGATAAGCAGAGCCAGAGCGAAGTCGGCCGGGGGGTGTAATGGTATAAATAATAAGTTTTGGAAGGAAATTAGTAAAAATGAGATAATGATAGAGGGCATGGTGAAACTATTCAATAGGATATTCGAGGGAGGAAATTACCCTAGGGAATGGGAAACAGGAATTATATGCCCTATATACAAGGGAAAGGGTAGTAGGAACGATGTGAACAGTTATAGGGGTATATCTCTGCTGGATTCTCTGAGTAAAATATATACTGGGGTGCTAGCGAACAGAATAAGTGGGTGGGCGGAAGAAAATGGAATTTTGACAGATTACCAAGGGGGATTTAGGAAAAAGAAAAGAACAGTGGATAATATAATGATAGTAAAGACTATTTTAGAAAAGTATAAGAATATGAATAGAAGTACGGTTTATGTAGCAGCAATAGATTTTGAGAAAGCTTTTGATAAGGTAAATAGAGAGGCCCTACGAGAGAAATTAGGTAGGCTAGGGATTTCGGAGAAGATGCTGAGGGCAGTGGAAGGAATATACAGGGACGTCAGGTTTTGTGTAAAATTGGGAGAAGGGAGAATGAGTGGACCATTGGAGTCCAAGGTGGGTTTAAAACAAGGTTGCAAGTTATCGCCCATACTGTTTATTTTATTTATAAACGATATTTTAGAGGGGTTTGGGGCAGGAAATTGGGCTGTACCGGTAATTAATGGTTTGGAAGTGCCAGGACTGATATTTGCGGATGATGTGTTATTGATGACGTTAACTTCAGGGGCGATGAATAGGGCCTTAGAGTCAGTGATGCTATTTGCGAGGAAATGGGGATTGAAAATTAATGGAAATAAGTCTAAAATATTGATAGTACAGGTGAACAAAAGGAGAAAGATGGAAGGGAATTGGGTAATACAGGGAGAAAGATTGGAACAGGTAAGGAAGCTGGAATATCTAGGAGTTATTTTTAATGATAAAGGAACTTGGAGTGACCAGATCAAAAGAATGAAATATAGAGGCTTGGCAGCCTTAGCCTCAGTCAGAAATTTGCTACTCAAGTTCCCGGGGATCAGTTACAAAACACTGAGACTCGTGTTCAGGTCGGTAATAGTGGGGAGGGTATTATACGGAGCAGAAGTTTGGGGGCTGGATGAAAAAAGAGAGGAACTAAGAAAGATTGTTAGTAGTTTTGCTAAGTTAGTGATGGGCTTACCGAGGTGTACAGCAAATGCAGGGGCGGAATTAATGTGTGGGGAGGATTTGGAATCAGAGGGTGTGAAAAGAATAGTTAGATATTGGATGAATTTAAAAAGACAGGAAGGTGGGAGAGTTTTACAGGCTGCATATGTACAGCAATTTAAGAGCATGTATAAGGGTGGATGGTTGGAAAAAATAAAAGGATATTTAGAGAGGATAGGATTAGGGCACCTGTGGGGGGAGGTTTGGTCAAAGACAGAAGTGAGAGGGATGAAAATACTGGAAAGGAGAATTAGGGATATCCATAGGCAGAAATTATTGGGGGAAAGCAGACTAAGAAATTCGCTGATTGTTTTGACGAAAATAGAGGAGATAGCAGGGTTGAATATTAGATACGTCGATAGGTCAAATCGATATGGGATGATGTGGTGGCTTTTAGGTCTGCCAAGGAATAAGGGCTGGTTACAGGGCAGGGATAAGACAAGGTGTGTACTTTGTGGAGATGTGAATGATGAGTTTCACTTGCTAAGAGACTGTGAGGGAACGAGGGGGTTAAGACATGGATTATTGAGTGCCGAGCATCGGGAAATACTGGGGAGAGGGGATGAGAGCGCAATACTGAGATGGATTCTTAAACAATGGGAAAAAGGGGGTGAATTGAACAGGTATTTTTGTGCGACAAAAAAGGCCTGCGAGAGTAAAATGAAGGAGAGTGAGTTAGAGGGTGGGCAGGGGAATAGGGGGGTAGAATAGTTATCTGTATAAGGGAAGGAGATAGTAGGTTAAAATTTTAATGGTTTAGTGTATATAGGGACTGAGTATTTAGTTAGGGGAGTTAGGTAAGAGGACAGGATGGCATGGTCTGTTTGTTCTATGATATGTCAGTAATTGTTATTCATTGTAATTTTATTAGGTTATGATGGTAACTATTTGTGAAGGCTGAAATATGGTAAATAATTTGTGAAGGCTGAGACGTGGTAAGGGTGAAGTGATATATTTATTGTGATATTTGGAGTTGACGCTGATTGGTAAGTTTTATGATATGTCAGTAATTGTTATTCACTGTAAATTTATTAGGTTATGATGGTAATTATTTGTGAAGACTGAAATGTGGCAATGGTGAAGTGGTATATTTATTGTTGATGTATATAAGAGAGAGGATAGCATGATAGTGTGGTATGAGGTTGAGAGGTGGTATATGAAGCGATGTGTTGGTATTGAAGGGTAGCTGTAGTAGCTTTTGGTTTGGTAGGAGGTTTATTTAATGCTAACTAAGTGAGTGGTAAGAGGGACAAGAGTTTTGGATGGTAGAGATTGGAATGTGGTGTTGGTGAAGAGATGGTATATGAGTGTTTGGTATTTTAAGGTGAAGATGGCCTGGTATCTAGATACGATTAAGTTAAGATGTGTCATATTGCTGAAATGAGGTGTTGGAGAAGTGGTGGTATAAAATGGTCGCAGTTATTGAGGACTATGGTTGAAATATGGTGAGAAGCGGTGTTAAGCGGTGTTATTTTGTAAATCTGAGATGTTGTAAATTTAGATTTAGTGGTGTATTGTGGAAGGTATATGAGGTGGATCTGGAATGGAAATTGGGGGTAAGAGGTGGTATCTGAATCCGGGAGTTTGTATGTAGATGGTTTATTCATTGCTGAATTATTTTAGATTTATCGATTGAAACAAAAGGTGGTGTGGGAGAAGTGTTGGTATAGGCGAAGATGGTTTGGTAATGAGATGGTTTAATTTATTGCTGAAACTTTTGGAGTTGGAGAGATGATTGTATTAAGTGCGGGTTGGTAAATGTAGTGTATGATGGATTGAAGGGCGAGTGCGGAATGTTGGTTGTTATGGTTTGGACAGAGAGTAAGTTAGAGGACAATGAAGATGACGTATGTGCTGAATCCACAAGGACACGTAATGAGTGGTGGTTGCGATAGCAAATGTAATGCTGAGCATGGCTAGGGTTTTAAAATGAGATCAAGCATGGCTAAATAATGGACAAGTTGCAACAGGAGAGGTAGTAATGCATTGAAATAAAAGTGGTATTTAAGGTAAGTGTGGAGGGAGACCAGTGTTGTAATTTGATTGTAAGTTATTATGATTTTCTGCTGGGTTAGGATTGCGTTATTTAGTGTTGTGAACGTGGAGGACTTTTGTTTGTGTTATGGCTGGTTAGAAAGTAAGTGCTGACTGTCGATGTTTTGGTATTGATCGGGAGTATGTCAGGGAAAATGAATGTGACGAAAGTTGCTGTAGGCATAAGGACAAGTGATGAGTTTGCTGGATCCTCGAGCCGAGGACTGCTACAGAATTGTTATCATTTTTGTTATTATTTATTCCTATTATCTCTATTATCATTATTATATTATTATGTATTTAGTTATTATTATTATTATTATTATTATTATTATTATTATTATTATATTATTATTATTATCATTATTTTATTATTATTTTTATTATTATTATTTTTTATTATAATTATTAATATTGTGTCTTATTGCTTTGTGAACATGTAATGGGGTGGAAAGCCTGTTTGTTCAATAAATAAATAAATAAATAAATAAATAAATAAACTTAAACTTACTAGAAAATTGAATCTAGCAAAGAAGGCAGCTAAGGATAACATGATGGCAAGCATAATTGGCAGTCATACGAATTTTAGTGAAAAATGGAAGGGTATGTATAGGTATTTTAAGACAGAAACAGGTTCCAAGAAGGACTTTCCAGGAATAATTCATGAACAAGGGGAGTGTGTATGTGAGGATCTTCAAAAGGCAGAAGTATTCAGTCAGCAGTATGTAAAGATTGTTGATTACAAGGATAATGTCGAGATAGAGGAGGAGACTAAGGCCAAAGAAGTAATAAAATTTACATATGATAACAATGACATTTACAATAAGATACAAAAGTTGAAAACTAGAAAAGCAGCTGGAATTGATCAGATTTCAGGGGATATACTAAAGACAATGGGTTGGGATATAGTACCATATCTGAAGTACTTATTTGATTATTGTTTGGTCGGAGGAGCTATACCAGATGAATGAGAGTTGCTATAGTAGCCCCTGTGTAGAAAGGAAAGGGTGATAAACATAAAGCTGAAAATTGCAGGCCAGTAAGTTTGACATGCATTGTATGTAAGCTTTGGGAAGTCATTCTTTCTGATTATATTAGACATGTTTGTGAAATTAATAACTGGTTCGATAGAAGGCAATTCGGTTTTAGGAAAGGTTATTCCACTGAAGCTCAACTTGTAGGATTCCAGCAAGATATAGCAGATATCTTGGATTCTGAATGTCAAATGGACTGTATCGCGATTGACCTGTCTAAAGCATTTGATAGGGTGAATCATGGGAGACTACTGGCAAAAATGAGTGCAATTGGACTAGACAAAAGAGTGACTGAATGGGTTGCTATATTTCTAGAAAATAGATCTCAGAGAATTAGAGTAGGTGAAGCTTTATCTGACCCTGTAAAAATTAAGAGGGGAATTCCTCAAGGCAGTATTATCGGACCTTTATATTTTCTTATATATATAAATGATATGAGTAAAGGAGTGGAATCGGAGGTAAGGCTTTTTGTGGATGATGTTATTCTCTATAGAGTGATAAATAAGTTACAAGATTGTGAGCAACTGCAACGTGACCTCGAAAATGTTGTGAGATGGACAGCAGGCAATGGTATGTTGATAAACGGGGTTAAAAGTCAGGTTGTGAGTTTCACAAATAGGAAAAGTCCTCTCAGTTTTAATTACTGCGTTGATGGGGTAAAAGTTCCTTTTGAGGATCATTGTAAGTATCTAGGTGTTAATATACGGAAAGATCTTCATTGGGGTAATCACATAAATGGGATTGTAAATAAAGGGTACAGATCTCTGCACATGGTTATGAGGGTGTTTAGGGGTTGTAGTAAGGATGTAAAGGAGAGTCCATATAAGTCTCTGGTAAGACCCCAACTAGAGTATGGTTCCAGTGTATGGGACCCTCACCAGGATTACCTGATTCAAGAACTGGAAAAAATCCAAAGAAAAGCAGCTCGATTTGTTCTGGGTGATTTCCGACAAAAGAGTAGCGTTACAAAAATGTTGCAATGTTTGGGTTGGGAAGAATTGAGAGAAAGAGGAAGAGCTGCTCGAGTAAGTGGTATGTTCCGAGCTGTCAGCGGAGAGATGGCGTGGAATGACATTAGTAGACGAATAAGTTTGAATGGCGTTTATAAAAGTAGGAAAGATCACAATATGAAGATAAAGTTGGAATTCAAGAGGACAAACTGGGGCAAATATTCATTTATAGGAAGGGGAGTTAGGGATTGGAATAACTTACCAAGGGAGATGTTCAATAAATTTCCAATTTCTTTGAAATCATTTAGGAAAAGGCTAGGAAAGCTACAGATAGGGAATCTGCCACCTGGCGACTGCCCTAATTGCAGATCAGTATTGATTGATTGATTGATTGATTGATTGATTGATTGATTGATTGATTGATTGATTGATTGATTGATTGATTGATTGATTGATTGATTGATTGATTGATTGTAAAATGGGAAATCACGGAAAACCATCTTTAGGGCTGCCGACAGTGTGTTTCGAACCCATCTTCTCCCGAATACATGACGCGAACCGTGCGGCCAACTTGCTTGGTACTGTAAGTTTAATAATAATAATAATAATAATAATAATAATAATAATAATAAATGTTGTCATTAATGCTTTTACGGCCCGTACTTAAAGGCATGATACTGTGTAGGCTTTTGGGCTTATGCCGTGTCAAGAAAATAAGGTGAAATTCTTAACGTTTCGCAGAATTTCACAGTATAATAAGCCTATACAGTATCATGTATTTAATAATAAATGTTATTTGGTTTACGTCCCACTAACTACTTTGACGGTTTTCGGAGACGCCGAGGTGCCGGAATTTAGTCCCACAGGAGTTCGTTTATGTGCCAGTAAATCTACCGACACGACGTTGACGTATTTGAGCACCTTCAAACACCTCCGGATTGAGCCAGGATCGAACCTGCCAAGTTAGGGTCAGAAGGCCAGCGCCTCAACCGTCTGAGCCACTCATGCCGGCGCTGTAAGTTTCAGTCTGTGTATATGTATGCCAAGCTCGATAGCTGCAGTCGCTTAAGTGCGGCCAGTATCCAGTAATCGTGAGATAGTGGGTTCGAACCCCAATGTCGGCAGCCCTGAAGATGGTTTTCCGTGGTTTCCCATTTTCACACCAGTCAAATGCTGGGGATGTACCTTAATTAAGGCCACGGACGCTTCCTTCCCATTCCTAGGCCTTCCCTATCCCATCGTCGCCAAAAGACCTATCTGTGTCGGTGCGACGTAAAGCAAATAGCAAAAAAAGAGGATGTACTATGATGTCAACATAATAATAAGCTGTCATTTTGAAACGAAGTTCATAACTTGTAGACTACGAGCCCGTTTATTTCCTCGATCGCACCCACCTGTCCCGTATTTGATTTCAGGTATTCGACAACCCTGCAGGTAAGCCTACGTGACCCGATCCTCACAAACAACTTGCTCGGTGAACATAATAATGATTTATTTATTATCGACTAGTGATCCTCCTTCTCTCAGGCGGCAGCACGCCGGCCTCTCACCGCTTGGTTCCGTGGTTCAAATCCTGGTCACTCCATGTGAGATTTGTGCTGGACAAAGCGGAAGCGGGCCAGATTTTTATCCGGATACTCCGGTTTTCCCTGTCATAATTCATTCCACCAACACTCGCCAATATCATTACATTTCATCTGTCATTCATTAAACATTGCCCCAGAGGAGTGCGACAGGCTTCGGCAGCTGGCACAATTCCTAACCTCGCCGCTAGATAGGGGCTTTATTCATTCCATTCCTGACCCGGTCGAGGGACTGGAAACAGGCTGTGGATTTTCATTATCGACTAGTGATGCAATACATTTACCAGTCATGACAGAACATCTTTTGGTCCGTATTGACTAGTGTTTTTATATTTTAATTTTCCAAACGATTTGTATGTATATACATGTGTACATCTTAGATGATTATGCATTCATTTTAAAGTTTGTTAATATTGTGTATTGAACAAGGTGGATTAAATCCTATTTTAACAGCCATGACAGTTTATTCAATGTAGCCCGTAGGAGATCAATTGTTGAGCATCCAAACCACTCTTTCAGACTTACAGAAATGACTTGCGCATGGGGTACCTTTCCTTTATCTTCCTCTGCTGTGTCGCGGGTGAGGTCTGTGTCGAACATGTCGGCTTGCATCAGTTTTACATCCTAAATGACTTTCTTGTTATCCAAACCCAGTGTGGAGCAATGTATTCAACCAATACGTCTTCTTCTTCTTTTTCTACTGCCGCTTTTCCCACACCTGTGGGGTCCCGGGTGCGAACTGCGACGCACTTCTGGATTTCGTCGCCGGATGCTTTTCCTGATACCATCTCTGTAGGGAAGGAAGTAATCAGTATTGCGTGTATCTATGCTGGTTGGTAGTGTGGTGTGTTGTCTGAATATGAAGACGAGAATGTTGGGATAGACACAAGCACCCAGTCTCCGAGCCACAAGAAGTATTAATCAGAAGCGATTAAAATCCCCCACCCGGCTGGGACCCTCCGAACTGAAGGGCACTATACTGACCATTAAGCCAAGGAGTCGGGCTTTCAACCAATACGTTGTATTTTATTGCCTCTTTTGTGGTTGTTGGTTGTGTTGTGTGTAAATGAAGATGTGTTTTAAATCAAACACCCAGTATATAAACCAGAGGAATTAACCAGACGCGGCTCGAAGTAGTGACACTCACTGGCTGCTTACTATGAAGGCCGCGGTTTGAATCCCAGCCAATGCATGTGGGACATTTGAAATGAAAAGCCAGGTCCCTGTACTTCGAATCCCCGCAAAATGGGAAGTCTCGTGGGTATAATCACGTTGATAATGATGATGATGACAGACTAATAATAATAATAATAATAATAATAATAATAATAATAATAATAATAATAATAATAATAATAATAATAATAATAATAATAATAATAATAATAATAATCGTATGGCCTCAACTACCGTGTGCAAGCATTTTAATTTGTTTTAATTTGACTCCATCTGAGTGGTTGCTCGTCAGTTTCGACGATCCGTATTATTCTAGGCCTACTACATACCTAAAAAAAAAAAAAAAACGTTTTTCACCTCCTGGAGCTCCGGGTTTCTAGGTTTCTGATGGCCCCAGGGAATCTATGAGATGAAAATACACACTTTATGTCAAATCATGACTGATGTAAAGAAAAAGCAACGGCAGGCGTAAAACAAACACTATTCTTCGGCAACGTGCATCCGCCTATCGAACATGAGAATTTGATTCTGCTTCTCAGTATGGAGTTGAAGCATGATCAGACCCGTCGTGGCATGCTGTCCACAAGGCGATTGAGGCTGTTCTGGTCGATCCTGTCTCACTCTCACACAGTAGCACTCCGGAGATCGGCCAGTAGCACTCCGGAGATCGACCCGGGTGAGAGGTGAATTCGTTTGTCGTCGCACCGCCTGTTTCAGTATACCAGACATGTTCAGTGGGATTCATGTCGGGAGAGTCCATCCGATGGATGTTGGCCTCGCTGAGGAAGAGGTTCACAAGACTAGAGTGGTGCGAGGGCGCGTTATCATCATTCAGAACGAATCTGTCATCGAAATGTTGTTGGTATGGTTGATGAATGTCCCCGAGGATTCTGTTCCGGAATTGAGTATCAGTCATATTGCCCTCTGCGACAATTAGTGGCGTCCGACGTCCATACATAATGCCGCCCCAAAAATGATGGGTCGGCCTCCCCCATGGGCATGTGGAATGGCGTGCAGAACTCGTCTGGAGATACCTCGCTCTCTCGAAACCCTGTTCTGACGATTATCCGGCGTCAGACACATTCGGCACTCATCCGTGAAGAGGACCCACCGCCATTCTTCCCCGAGTCCAGTTCAAGAGCTCCTTTGCTCATCTCTACCTGGCGCTTCTGTGTTGGGATGTACGTGCAGGTGCTCGCCAAGGAACTCTTGAGGGTGGGTGGTCCCTATGGAGACGATTTCTGATTGTCAGCGTAGACACAGCCCTACCGGTTGCCTGCCATAAGGCATTACGCAGTTCTGTTGCGGTGTCTGCCGGGATCTTGCGGGCGAGGATTCGCGCGTAACGGTCATCAACTTCTATTGTTGACCGCGGATGACCACTACGAGGACGAGCTTCAACATTTTGTGTCACTCAATAGCGGCTGTATGTCCTGTCAACGTTGTCAATGATGTACGTACACCAACTAAGCCGACAAGAACCCTCACAGAGAGGGCCTTGCTGACGCAATGCCACTATGTGCGTACTGTCAAAAGTCATAATGACGTGTCGAGGCATGTTTGCATATTGCACAGGACACGAATGTGCTCTTTTCGTGCAGTGTCCACAGGTGACAGTAACGGTGCACTCTTCTGGACTGTTCTGAGACTGCGCGTATTACCTCCACGTCCTCTAACAGGCAGCGTTATACGTCATTCAGGTGTCGTGTCATGCAACAACTCTTAAAGCGAACATTCTTCACGAACACAAAAAATAAGGTTGTGCAAAACATTTTTCGAGGTGTGTAGATGGTAAAGTAAACCGAATCTCTCTTGGGTGTCTAACGTTGAGTTTTAATTAATTTTGTCGGATAAACACCAAATGTGTTAGCAGTGATCTATAATCACTACATCAACACCCACAGCTTCCTCTGTGAACCAGTGGTACAATGTCGACCTCCGGATCCCATGATCGCGGGTTGAAAGACGGTAGAGGTAGTCGGATTTTTGAAGGGCGAGAAAAATTATATTCGATTCTCCATGTTGGCAAGTAGAAGATAAATGGTGACAATTTAGTGCACATGCGGCAAAATTAATTTTAACTCAGTCGTTGATCGCTCAAGAGTGATCCACTTTACTCTGTCATCTGGCAGAGTAAAACGGTAGGTCTGCGTCGAAATAGGCGTGCAGGCAACCTGGATGGCGGAAAATCAAAATACTTGCACATGGTAAACGAAGCGTTATTATTATTATTATTATTATTATTATTATTATTATTATTATTATTATTATTATTATTATTATTATTATTATTATTATTATAACCCGGAAGTTAGGCAAAATGCATTTTTTATTTGGGTGTTGTCCGCCTCTGTGGTGCAGTGGTTAGTGTGATTAGCTACCACTCCCGGAGGTCCGGGTTCGATTCCAGGCTCTGTCACGAAATTTGAAAAGTGGTACGAGGGCTGAAACGGGGTCCACTCAGCCTCGGGAAGTCAAATAAGTAGAGGTGGGTTCGATTCCCATCTCAACCATCCTGGAAGTGGTTTCCCACTTCTCCTCCAGGCAAATGCCGGGATGGTACCTAACTTAAGGCCACGGCCGCTTACTTCCCCCCTCCTTGTCTATTCCTTCCAATGTCCGGCTCCATGGCTAAATGGTTAGCGTGCTGGCCTTTGGTCACAAGGGTCCCGGGTTCGATTCCCGACAGGGTCGGGAATTTTAACCATAATTGGTTAATTTCGCTGACACGGGGGCTTGGTGTATGTGTCATCTTCATCATCATTTCATCCTCATCAAGACGCGTAGGTCGCCTACGGGAGTCAAATCAAAAGACCTGCACTTGGCTAGCCGAACATGTTCTCGGACACTCCCGGCACTAAAAGCCATACGACATTTCATTCCTTCCAATCTTCCCAACCCCCACCAAGACCTCTGATCAGCATAGCAGGTGAAGCCGCCTGGGCGAGGTACTGGTCATCCTCCCCAGTTGTATCCCCCGACCCACTGTCTCACGCTCCAGGACACTGCGCTTGAGGCGGTAGAGGTTGGATCCCTCGCTGAGTCCGAAGGAAAAACCAACCCTTGAGGGTAAACAGATTAAGTAAGTAAGTATTTGGGTGTTTATATCGAAGGGTCCAATGGATACAAACATATTTCCGTACGTTTGAGAACGGTAGGACCCGTTTTTATTTTTGCCTTTTATGCCTATTTTAGCTTCCGATGCCTAATTGATAGTTTAGTGCCTATTTTTTGCCTCTCTTGAGTTGTGGATTTTTTCTGCTCTTATTTACATGTGAAAATTAAGCAATTGAAAGAAACAAATACGATCCCAATGTGCTGTGTTAATAATAAAGAAGACAATTTCATTTTAACTTAATAGATAAAGAATACCTGTACATAAACGGTGTTTTATTATTACACAAATCTCCGCTGAAAACTCACTCCACAAGCCAAATGGTCGAGAGAGTTGCCAGGTCCCGTTCCTGCTACGTAAGATTAAGTGGTGGTGGTGATTATTGTTTTAAGAGAAAGAACAACTTGGTAACCATCTTCTATTAACACTAATCAGAAGGAAAATGGACGAGGTCTGACACTTCGAAAAGTGAATTTATAGGCAAAAGAAAGGAATGGGCCACGAACGGCGTGAAAATAATAAACCCCCGAAGATCCGAAAACCTAATACCGTCGGGGTCATAAAAGAAAAAGAGGATGGATCCCTCGCTGAGTTCGAGGGAAAAACCAACCCTGGAGGGTAAACAGATTAAATAAGTAAGTATTTGGGTGTTTATATCGAAGTGTCCAATGGATACAAATAAACCAAGTGAGTTCGGGTATGAAAGAAAGACAGGAACCTGATACAAATAAGTGGAAGCAACGTCAGACTCAGCTAGGGGAACTGTGGTCGCTAACCCACACTCCCAAGTTGAGAGCCCCGTTTCCCCTTTTTTACTTGCTTCTTACGACTGGCAGGGGATACCGTTGATGTTCTATCACCCCCACCCAAAGGGGAACGTAAGATTAAGTAGTAAAACGGGATGCAGGAGTGCATTAAATGACTTACATTAAACCATCTTTATTAGGCCCTATTTTTGGACCCATTTTTGTCATTATAAATGGATATCCACAGCCTGTTTCCAGTCATTCGACCGGGTCAGGAATGGAATGAATGAAGCCCCCATCTAACGGCAAGGATAGGGTATTGTGCCGGCTGCCGAAGCTTGTCGCACTCCACTGGGGCAATTTTGTCATTATAAATGCCTATTTTAATTATTTTCCTGCCAATTTCCTAAATTTTACGTGCTTATTTGTCTGCCTATTTTAGCCAAAATAAATGCCTGAAGTTCCGGGCTCTAATTATTATTATTATTATTATTATTATTGTACCGGGCGGTACACCTCCACTCCGCTAATTTAAAATGTGGGCCTGTTGAAACTCCTCTGCTGGAGGAAGTCTGAACTTTATTGACAGTATTAATTTTCTACCGTCTCAGAAGATGTCACCACGTGGAAAATTTTGAGTTTTTGAACTGTGTCATTTTTGATGTGTTTTTGTTTCGCTTGAAGTAAGAAGTGTGAACTTTCTCTTCTAGAGGACACTACTGAAGATCTACAATAGTGCAACCTAGTGCGGAGTCAAAGAACTATTTTTTGGAGAAAATTTAATTTCAAGAGTTTGTTCTTTGTTAAATTTCTTTCTATCATTGTTTAAGTTGGCAATATTTACCCCTTTCTTCCCCTTGTTATGAATGTATCCAATCCCGAATTTCTTCAATTAATTTCTATCCAATCAGATGTATCTTCCCCCAACTTGAATCTGTTGCGGGGTCCTACCCAATAAAGTGTTTGTGGGAGGGTGTTTTCATTCCCCTAACGCCTAGAAACTTCCGCGAGAGGATATAAACTGCTGATTTTTGGGTCTCTCGGCCACTTGTGTTCCATCTTTCAGTGTGTTAAGTACATAGCAGGGGGCGGGAAGCGCCTCTTTCTTCGGCAGCGGTCAACAACAAGGTAATGGCCGATTAATAACTTCTTTCTTTGCTAGCTCAGCAGTTTAACTTTCGGGGCGGGTTCTAAGCGTTCAACCATGTAACCTTTTCCTAAATGTAACTTCTCTTTTCATCTATTCTCTTGTAAAACGACATATTGGGATAGAGAGTGCTAACCCTCTCGAGCTCCCACTCACATTGTCTTGAGGTGAACTTATTTTCTCAACCAATTCTTCCGTAATGTAATGTAAATTGTTATTTTCTTAAGTCACCTCTGTAGTATGGGATTAGCCCTTGCACTAACGGCCTAAGGCCAAGTAGGTCTTAAGCAAAGTGTATTAGGAGTGCAAGTTCGCCTCCTCTCAAATTATATTTTAGAGGTCATGTATTAATCTTCTTGTTATTTAACAGACCTCAGTAGGTTGGGTATTTTGCCCCTGTGTATATGTCCTTTGAGGACGGCTTAAAGGTGGAGTTCGGAGTGGCCTATGATAGGCTTGTATTTTAGGGGGAAGTTGCCCTTTTTGAAAATTGTGTTTTTGCCTCAAGGAGGCTTTTGGATGTAATTGGAAGCAGATGTTTCTGGCATGTTTGGGGGTTTTCGGCCCCTTTGTTGTATGGTGTTCATTGTAAGGTTGGGCTCATTGCTCAAGAATTATGTTTCTGACTTTTGAAGCCCCAAATGGGGTACCTATGTAAATGTATTTCTCAATCGTGTTCCGGCTACTAAGTACCTGTTCTATTTGTTGTTACCTAATTTTGAAAAGAAAATATAACCTTGTTAAATTTTAATATTAATCTCACTTTAGTAGCTTGAGACCCGTTCACCACCCCGCACCTTCTTTCATGCATAACTACCACCAAAACACGGTAACAAGTGGTAGCAGAGCGTGGTTGAATGGGTCTCAATTTAGCCCCTTTTGACGGCTAAATATTGTTTGTTCCGAACTCTAACCATTTTCTCAGTTGCTGGAATTTTTTGACCTTTTCAAAATTGGTCTGTCATCATGCCCGGCCCTCGCGATGTTCTCCTTCTTAACTATTTGCGCAAGGAGGAGTTGATCTATGAATTAACTATCAGAAATGTGCAATCTGGAGGCACGGTTGCAATAGACACTAACAAGCTTAGAGAGTCCCTGGATTTGCCCATTTCCATCCCCAATTTGGGAGAGAAAGAAATTGACGATTCTCTTTCCACGATCACGGAGAATGTTACTGGGCTAGCTTCTGTAGTTAGTTTTTTTGATGAAAATGATCCGTCTCCGAATCAAATTAAGCGTGTGCAAGGCAGGCTATATCATTTTTCGAATAGGGTTAACGATCTGTTGTCTCTAAAACTGAATGACGTTCAGAGGAAGGAAGCTAGTACGCTCCTGGAAAATATTTCCGAATTATCTAGTAAGGTCACTCAATTGTTAACTGGGGAAGTTCCTCCCAAATCTGATCTGCCCACCATAGTGAATGTAGGTAGCGAGGAAGAACCTGCTAAGGGAGAAGTAAATAGGAAAACCATCGCTGCTCAAACTATCTCTGCCCCATTGGACAACGAGTCTGAACGCCGTGCATCGCTGAGTAACATCCGTTCTGAATTAACTTCCTTGCCATTGAAACCTTTACCTACTATGTCACCCGGGTTTAGTAGCTTGCCTCATCCATTGGCAATGTTGCTCAGAGGTATTTCTAAGTTTTCCGTTAATACCACCAGTGACGTAATTTCATTTTTAAGATTTCTAGTGGAATTTCAGGATCATGCCCTTGTTTTTTCTCTTTCTCCATGTCAAATCTTGCAAATTATCTATCCGTATGCTATTGGTATTCTCTCTGATAAAATCGTAAGAGCCATTGCCGAGCAATCATCTATTGAGGATTTCCATGCCCATTTGCTAGCTAACTTCATCCCTGCTAGGGCCAGGTCCTCCCTTATTCAGAAGTACTATTATCGTGTACAGCGCTTGGATGAAAACTTGGCTGATTTCATACAGGACATTAAGTTTTATACTAGGGTGTTTGCCCTTCACTTTCCTGAAGATCAGATTGTACAGGCTATTGTAGAGGGAATTTCACCTCCCTATAGGTCATATTTGTGTTTCGCGGCGTGCCCGCAAACTTTCTCGGAACTTGAAGCATTGGCCGTCTCAGCGGAAGGAGTTAGATACGCCGATTCTTTGCGTGTCGCGAAAGAACCCCCGCCTTCCTTTAGTAATACTCGGCCTCCACCTCGCCGATCAGTCACCCCCCGTAAATGTTATGCTTGCGGGTCGCCTGACCATCTGCGCAATAAGTGTCCTCTGATCAAAACTAGTAGGGCAAATAATGGAGCTGGTTCATCACAAGGCTGTTTTAAATGTGGGGCTTTCTCACATATCGCAAAGAATTGTCCCAATTCGAATAGCACCCCCTCCTGCTCAACTTCTGGTGTAACTTCCAACAACAATCAAAAGTGACTAGTGGCTTCGGCTGAGTCGACTAATCCATCTTCCCGAGACTCAGCCCCGGGTAAACAGGTTGCAAATTCAGGGAACGAGCAATTTTCAAATTCATCTTTTGAAGGTCCCAAAGAGTGTCTTAGGATTGCGGCGGATTCCCCCGCACCGGTCCCCTTTCTCAAAATTGAGTTAAATAACGAGCCTATAACTGCTCTCTTAGATTCAGGCAGTGTTTGTTCGATTATTTCGGCTGAATGGTATTCTAAATTGAAATCGGTCTGTAAACTTCCTGACTATGTCTCTTCTCCTGTTCAATACGTTTCGGCTAATTCATCTCCATTAGAAATTCTAGGTTCCTTACTGGTCAAGATTCGTATTTTTAAGTTTACATGGAAAATTAAATTGTTTGTGGCCAAGCAATTGTCTTGCCCCATTATATTGGGAGCTGACTTTATTTCTCACACTGGTCTTGTGCTCGATCTCCAGTCTAGGTCGTGCACATTCAAATTTGCTTCTAGTTGTAAAATACCACTATTAAAGTGTAATTCTGTGTCATGTTCTTCTATTTTGCCTACCCAGGATGAGATGTTGTTAGACCTTAGACATCTACCTGAGGAGCAGGCTGATAGTATTCGCAAACTGTGTCAGTCGTTTCCCGAGGTGTTCTCTGATACTCTTGGTGTTACTGACCTTATTGAATACAAAATTGAGGTCACGGATTCGATTCCTGTCCGTTTTCCACCTTATAGGCTATCTCCACCTAAAATGAAGGCTCTGAAAGAAATTATCGATCAGATGTTGAAGGATGGTATTATTAGGCCCTCTAAGTCGGCGTATTCATCGCCTATTTTTCTAGTCCCGAAACCCCAAGGAGGCTTCAGGCCTGTCATTGATTACAGGGCTCTCAATCGGAAGGTGGTGTTGCAATCGGTGCCCCTTCCTGACCTTCATTCTTGCTTTTCATGGTTTCGTAAGGCCAAGTTCTTCACTATCTTGGACTTGAATCAGGTCTATAATCAAATTCCCCTTGCCGAAGAGTCTAAACACCTTACAGCGTTTGCCACGGACTGGAATTTATATGAATACAACCGCGTGCCTTTCGGGCTCCCTACGGGAGCAGCTGTGCTCACTAGGCTACTAGATAGGGTCTTCTCCGACATCAAATTCGAGTACCTATATCACTATTTAGATGATGTCGTCGTATTTTCAGAGACTTTTGAAGAACATCTAGATCATCTGCGAGAAGTTCTCGATCGCCTTCGTAAGGCTGGGTTAACCGTTAAGTTGTCCAAGGTCGCCTTTGCTAAGCCCTCTATGTCATTCCTAGGGCATATTGTGTCACCCGATGGTGTAGCAGTCGATCATTCTAGAACACAGGCCATCCGTGATTTTAAACCTCCCAAGGACATTAAAGGTATCGCCAGGTTCATTGGTATGGTGAATTTCTTCAGAAAGTTCATTCCTAACTTTGCTAATAGAGCGGCGCCCTTAAACCTTCTTCGTAGGAAAGGCATCAAATTCGAGTGGGGACCTTCTCAACAAGCCGCTTTTGAAGATCTGAAATTAGCTCTCTGTAATGCCCCTGTCCTTGCTATGCCTGATTTCTCAAAGAAATTCATCGTCCAAACGGACGCGTCATCGTCAGCTGTAGCTGCAGTCCTTCTTCAAGAGACTGAACTAGGGAGGCGACCCATCGCCTATGCATCTAGGACTCTATCGGCTCAAGAAGCCAAGTATTCCATCTATGAGCTCGAAGGGTTGGCAGTCTTATTTGCCTTAGAAAAGTTCCGCCTCTATCTGGAACATGTCAAATTCGACCTGGAAACAGATAATCAAGCCCTAAGCTGGGTCTTAGGTAGGCCGCGTCGTACTGGTCGTATAGCCCGCTGGGCTATTCGTATTTCCGCCTTCCAGTTTGATGTCAGACATATCAGAGGTACCGAAAATGTTGTTGCTGATGGACTCAGCCGTATGTTTCATAACGACGTCGAGACCCACGAACCGGTCGAAAGTTCATCACCTTCCGAGTCCATACTATCTGGTGTTAATGCCATCTTAACAGATGCTCCCATGCTTTTTAGGGATATTGAGAAATACCAACGTGAAGATCCGACGCTGGCTCCGATAATGGAAACCCTTTCTTCTGGGGAACATGCTGTCCCTTATGTTCTGAGGAATGGTGTTCTATGTTGCCCTTCGAGGCATGATAAGTTGATGAAAGTTGTTGTTCCAGCGGTTCTTGTACCTATGATCTTCAAGTATTATCATGAGACCCCATTAGGAGGGCATCTTGGAATCTTTAAAACCCGTGAAAAGATTCGTGAAATGTTCATCTGGAAAGGTATGGATGGCGAAATTCGTGAACTTGTAAAAGCTTGTAAATCTTGTTTGCTCAGTAAACCAACCATGTCCACCAAGGTAGGCCTCTTGTCTTCGCATCAAGCATCGCGCCCCATGGAACGCCTGTATATTGATTATGTAGGACCCTTCCCCCAGTCAAAGGGAAATGCCAACAAATTCATCTTTGTATGTGTAGATGGTTTTACAAGATTTTCGTGGTTATTTCCGACTAAGCTGGCTACCGCTCAGTCTACAATTACTTGCTTAAATTCTATTTTTGCTTCTTTTGGTCCGTGCCAATATATTGTATCTGATAATGCTAAGGCTTTTATATCTAATTTATTTCGTAAATTCTGTTTTGACTTATCCATCTCTCATGTAACTACTTCTGCTTATTACCCTCAACCATCTCTGGCTGAACGGGTTAATCGTAATCTCAGGTCCGCACTGATTGCCTATCATCATGATGATCATTTCAGGTGGGACACGTCCCTGCATTGGTTAGCTTTTGCTTTGAATTCAGCGGTTCATGAATCTCACAAGTGTACTCCAGCTTCTTTGATGTTTAAGTTTGTTCCCAACACGCCGCTCTCTAACCTCTGGTCTCTGAGTGACATTCTGCCCGAGACAATAGATCCGGACAACATTAAAGATCTTTGGAAGAAGGCTAAAGCTAATCTTAAAGTATCTCATGAAAAGGTTAGGGAAAGGTATGATCGTGGACGGAGACCCACCCCTTTAAAGGTAGGTGACCAAGTAATGGTCAAAAATTTTGTTCCCGCGGGCAAGCTTGCCCCCAGATTCCATGGGCCATGTGTTATTCTCGATTTCCTCACCCCGGTTACGTTGTTATTAAGCAATCCAGCCACCGAGAGGATATTTAGGGTTCACCTGTCACAGGTGAAACCAGTGTAAATTTTGTGTCAACTTGCTTCATATAATTTGAAAGGAATATGAAGGTTATATTTTTTTTTTTTTTTTGAGTTCAACTTTTAAGGCTTTCTGCCCCTTCTATAATATTTTGTCTTATATGTAAGCCTCTTGTAAAACCTTCCCCGATCCGTTAAACTGCCATTCTGTCCTTGCCTCGGCCATTACCACGCTCCCGTCTCCTGCTCCACCTTACACAGTGGCTTAACTTATGCCATGGATATTTGCACGCCGCTGGCCCCTCAACCTCTCCACAAGCCTGTACCCTCAAAGAAGATGATAGTCCAACACAATTCTGCCGCCAAGCTTTAATGTTTCAGTGCCCCCGCAGCCGCGCGACGCCGTGCAGCTACTGGAGCAGAGGACGGGCCCCCTCGGCCCCAGCGAGGACGACGTGTGCACGGCGAGCCGGAGCTCTCCTCCCGGCCAAGGCTGATGTGCGGCGCACGACCTGCTACTTGCCCGCGGCCTGTATATGTTCACCGCGGGCGCGGCGTGCTTCAACACCTCTGCTCCCCTCATAGTGCGGGCGAGCGGTATCTCAGGGTACTTGAGGGGTCCGAGCGGCCTCCTTTGGACGCAAGCTGCAACGGCCGGTCTGGCCATCCAACTTAGCCTACATCAACTACATGGACAGTCACTATAAGAGATGACTACACTTGGGAATTCAACTGCAATATTTGGTGGACTTTGAAAATTTTTTTTCCTTCACTTTCAAGTATAAAAAGTTATCTTCAGAAATTCAACTTCTACAAATATAAAGACTTTACTTCATCTGCAACAACAAATTTTGAAACCAAATCAAACCAAATTAAGGAAATCTTATAAATTTTTTGGCAATCAATCTTCATACCCATAGCATAACTTGGACCTTGTTTCAAACTGATTTCATGTGTCATCCCTGGAGGAACTTTTTGGGGGGGGAGGTCTGTACCGGGCGGTACACCTCCACTCCGCTAATTTAAAATGTGCGCCTGTTGAAACTCCTCTGCTGGAGGAAGTCTGAACTTTATTGACAGTATTAATTTTCTACCGTCTCAGAAGATGTCACCACGTGGAAAATTTTGAGTTTTTGAAATGTGTCATTTTTGATGTGTTTTTGTTTCGCTTGAAGTAAGAAGTGTGAACTTTCTCTTCTAGAGGACACTACTGAAGATCTACAATAGTGCAACCTAGTGCGGAGTCTAAGAACTATTTTTTGGAGAAAATTTAATTTCAAGAGTTTGTTCTTTGTTAAATTTCTTTCTATCATTGTTTAAGTTGGCAATATTTACCCCTTTCTTCCCCTTGTTATGAATGTATCCAATCCCGAATTTCTTCAATTAATTTCTATCCAATCAGATGTATCTTCCCCCAACTTGAATCTGTTGCGGGGTCCTACCCAATAAAGTGTTTGTGGGAGGGTGTTTTCATTCCCCTAACGCCTAGAAACTTCCGCGAGAGGATATAAACTGCTGATTTTTGGGTCTCTCGGCCACTTGTGTTCCATCTTTCAGTGTGTTAAGTACATAGCAGGGGGCGGGAAGCGCCTCTTTCTTCGGCAGCGGTCAACAACAAGGTAATGGCCGATTAATAACTTCTTTCTTTGCTAGCTCAGCAGTTTAACTTTCGGGGCGGGTTCTAAGCGTTCAACCATGTAACCTTTTCCTAAATGTAACTTCTCTTTTCATCTATTCTCTTGTAAAACGACATATTGGGATAGAGAGTGCTAACCCTCTCGAGCTCCCACTCACATTGTCTTGAGGTGAACTTATTTTCTCAACCAATTCTTCCGTAATGTAATGTAAATTGTTATTTTCTTAAGTCACCTCTGTAGTATGGGATTAGCCCTTGCACTAACGGCCTAAGGCCAAGTATGTCTTAAGCAAAGTGTATTAGGAGTGCAAGTTCGCCTCCTCTCAAATTATATTTTAGAGGTCATGTATTAATCTTCTTGTTATTTAACAGACCTCAGTAGGTTGGGTATTTTGCCCCTGTGTATATGTCCTTTGAGGACAGCTTAAAGGTGGAGTTCGGAGTGGCCTATGATAGGCTTGTATTTTAGGGGGAAGTTGCCCTTTTTGAAAATTGTGTTTTTGCCTCAAGGAGGCTTTTGGATGTAATTGGAAGCAGATGTTTCTGGCATGTTTGGGGGTTTTCGGCCCCTTTGTTGTATGGTGTTCATTGTAAGGTTGGGCTCATTGCTCAAGAATTATGTTTCTGACTTTTGAAGCCCCAAATGGGGTACCTATGTAAATGTATTTCTCAATCGTGTTCCGGCTACTAAGTACCTGTTCTATTTGTTGTTACCTAATTTTGAAAAGAAAATATAACCTTGTTAAATTTTAATATTAATCTCACTTTAGTAGCTTGAGACCCGTTCACCACCCCGCACCTTCTTTCATGCATAACTACCACCAAAACACGGTAACAATTATTATTATTATTATTATTATTATTATTATTATTATTATTATTATTACTTCCGCCTCTGTGGTGTAGTGGTTAGACAGAGATGGTTTGTCAAGAAATGATTTTGTGTTGCAATAAAACAGTTTGTCGAAAAAATGCTCCAAACGACATTTTCTGCCTGGGTTATAATTAATGTGACTGAACTATATTTCTAGACAGTATTTGCGTAAGAAAGGGTCCGACTCCTTGCCTGAATGGTCAGCGTTGAGGCCTACGGTTCCGAGGGTTCCGGGTTCGATTTCCGACCGGGTCGGAGATTTGAATCGCATCTGATTAATTCTTCTGGCTCGGGGAGTGGGTATTTGTGTTTGTTCCAATACTTTCCTCTTCATATTCAGACAATACACTATACTACCAATCACCACAGAAACACTCAATAGTGATTACATCCCTCCATACAGGGTTGGCATCAGGGCCAGGACCAAATCCACATGTGCGACACAGTTCGCACCCACGACCACACGTGAGAAAAGGGTTAGAAAGGCGTTTCATTCTGTTTCTAGGTTTACATTTGATGAAGCTGATGGTTGACTGTCAAGGGGTCACCTGTGGCTGGACTAGGTCCCGAATTACAACTCTGGATTGATCCAGTGAGGTTTCCTAACGTCGGGATGAATCCCCTAGCCTTTGCAGGTCCCCCTACAGACTGCAAGGCAACAGCTGGTGACCGATGGTTCCTCCGCCTCTTCCACTGCTGGGATGTTGCCAACCACCCTCTTACGACTTCCTAGCCCTTGACCATCCAATCCGATGTTGCGTTTGGTCCTCGAGAACTAATTTAATTCTCTCAAGTCCGCCCGCCGGCAAGCCGGTGAGGACCCC
This sequence comes from Anabrus simplex, assembly GCF_040414725.1. NCBI lineage: Eukaryota > Metazoa > Arthropoda > Insecta > Orthoptera > Tettigoniidae > Anabrus > Anabrus simplex. The sequence continues at coordinate 214,992,853 of NC_090270.1, read as the reverse complement.
TTATTCGCCAGCTGGGACGCGCCACCTCTGCCCCTGCTACGACAGAGAAATAAGAGGAGATCTGGAGGAAATTGGCCGTACACTAGAAGACACTATAGGTAAGATCAAATTAAACAAACAAAACCCAGGACACAAACATCCGCTTCACACTCAGAAGAAAGAAACGAATATCGTCAACACCAAGAAGGGCACGAAGATCGCAACATAATGAAAAAGTACTGGATGGACCGCAAAACCCGAAGAGTCTCTTCGAAGAAGCTTGGATAATGGACTGACTAAAGTAATCCTATACGGTCATAAAAGTGAAAGAAGAAGAAGAAGAAGAAGAAGATGGTTTGGTCACTGGCTCCTCGCCAAGGCAGTCACGGTTCGAAACCTAGTCAATAGATAGGATGAGATTTATGAAAAGTGGTTCGGATTCTAAGTACCGGTAAAACTGGAGGGTTCGTGGCTATTATCACAATGAAGGGGCTGCCTGGCCAAGGCAGTAAAGGCGTGCTCGGTACATCCGGAAGGACGTGGGTTCGATTACCCGTCAGGAAGTCGAAAATGTAAGAAACGAGATTTCCACTTCCGGAGATGCACATGGCCCTGAGGTTCGCTCAGTCTACACAAAAAATGAGTACCAGGTTAATTCCTGGCAGCAAAGGCGGCCGGGCGTAGAGGTAAGCACTCTGCCCCACCAAGTGCCGAGGTTACGGATAGTGGAAGCCTTTACCCTCCACCCCTCCAAGGGCCTTCATGATCTGTACGAAGATGACTTTGCTATTATCATGATGTCATCGGTCACATAATACTATAAGCTTGCTTGAATAAACACACTTAGGTTGGAAATAATGATTGACTTTTGTAGACTCGTAGCTAAATTGCTGTTTCTGAACGGACAATTCATAGAAGAGAAGAATTCCAGCTAGGACATGCCTGAACAAAGTGAGGCCAAAGTTGACTTACGTTATGCCAGCAAGTCGAGCAAATATTCTTTGATTGTCAGCTCTGCTTCATCGTATGACTATGACACGAGCTTAATTTCAGAACAAATACAAGCTCTGAACAACGAACTCCTTGCCGAACTGAAGCTACTGTATACTGTAGCTTTCAGTTGAGAACTGTGTAAAGAAAACCAATTAACTTCGTGTTACATTCGTAAATTCATGATATTATTGACCAGCAAAGCTACCGTATGTAATTAGAAGAAATTTGCATCCAGAATTGCTTTTGAATAGTGATTTAATTGGAAATCACGAATAACTAGAATACGTTGAGATCTGCTAACAACAATTAAACCTTCCAGGTTCGATATTTCAGATCATGTTAAGCAACTGGCGTAGGCCTACTGCTTTCTATCGTAATATAAATAGCAAGGAAGCATAATTGCCCAGGAAGGAGGTAAACGAAGAAGTAAATTGGTGGTAGCAAAGGTAAGATACAGAGAAACAAATACACAAGCATGCAAGCTGAATTATGTTTCAGTGTATCAACCAGGAGAGGATTTTTTTCTCCAATGCTTCTCCGAGTTTTACATGAAAGGAGCAATTACCGGTACCTTTCACTTAGTGCCCGTGCCTGAATACCCTAACCAACAAGCCTAATCAGACCCTCTGCCTTCCTACAACCAAGTAATATGCCACCCACCAAGTCCAATAAGACCAACTCAATCTTTCACTTCCTCAACCCTTAACTGTTAAAACACTAAAGCACTGGAACCTCGGGTACAGCCGAGACAGAGCACCAATAGCTGCTAAACCAAAGATGCTTTAACAAATTCCACCCGCAATACCTTATCAATGCATACGCAAAATAAGGAGCGCGAATCTAACAGTGCAGCCAGTTGCAACCTCCAAAGCAACATCAGGAGTAATGATCAGTACCTGGATGGGTCACCATCCTGGACTGCCACACTGGAACACTAGATTCCCATGTTAGCCACATCACAACAGAATACCGAGTCCCCTGGCAACACACACAATACTGAAAACACACCACAAACACACTTCAAAACATAAACTACTAAAACTAACAAATAATTGAACTGCTACACAACCTTACACTGAAACACACACACCCAACAAGACCGAGTGAGGAGAGCAAATGGGCGCACCGTTATCGATACTTCATACACCACCTATCTTTTCGGAGATAGGTGCATATAGAGATCTCCAGGGCTGAGTAAACAGATAATCGTTCACTATGACTTAACATGTAATATCATTTCATAATATTCGTTCATTTACTCTAGTGAGTGGAAGTCGAGAGCCTTTTACTGGGTTTTCCCTAACCTAGATAACACCAGTGGGTCCCACTGATGACGTCGCTTTAACAAGTAACATAATCCGTAATGCGATTTATCCCAGATCGGCGGAAATTAAGTAGCAATCAGTGGGTCACAATGGCCTAATGGCAATTCAGTATTGCAGTTTATTCTAAGATTTTTCATTAACTACAGCGTTGAAATAACAGACAAAATATCCACGACCGTAAAGCACAAAACTCTACACCATTTAGTTAACGGCATTCATATTATTTCCAATAGTTTCCTTTACGAGCTTAACCTATCTACAATGAATTTGTTTGTTGTCGAATAAATGTCCTTTCACTGAATGCTTATATAGGTTATACTGTACATTTACCAACTCTTTCACTAAAACACATGTCAAATTTCGATGAAAAATATTAGGCTACTACTTACGTATTTCCAGGTGAAAATAGTAACAGCTGATAATTCCCTAACATAACATTCGACAAGAGGTATTAACTCTCGGCGGTAATGATACGTTTTTCTCACCAGGTTATAATTTATGAACTACTGTAAATAGAAATGCTGATACTTTAACACTTACGGAAAGCAGTACATATAAGCAAATAATAGTAATTACTTCTTGTCCTAAATATTAATGTTTTTTCAGAAAAAGAAATAATGGTTAAAATAAAACTACTTATCAATTTAATCGGCCTGTAAAATGATTTCAGTCGCTAGTTCTTGAATATTTCGAATGCTTTCCTCGGTTCCAAAGAATAATAATCGTATAATTAAATGCAAATATAGTTGCAAACAAAGAATTATTTTCATCCTTTTTTCACCTTATATTATGTTATTATTGCTTCTTAATATTTCACCTACACGATCCATTTGACATTGCCTACTTCATCGTAAAAATGAACTGCATAGACTCGCTACAGGCCAGTTTCCTACTTGCTCATAAGGAACAGGTAACGGGTTTATTGTACAGATATTGAACTTTTCATGCAAGTATAGAGTATTCCTAATTCATATCACTCCATTAGAGTTTTATTTATTAGCAGTAAACACAAATTTGCCATTTTAAATACATGCAATTGTGCGAGAGGCAAAATAAAGAGCAAAAATAGAGTTTACGCAGTTGGCCATGAACTTCAGTGTGCTTTGGTCAGTATTATATATAACAAAAGTGATATAAATATATACGTATTACTTCTTAGTTTTAATATTTAAACGAAATGACATGAGCATTATTATTTCATATTAATACTAGGAATAAACCAAAGTTACCATATTTTTTCATTTCTAAAACTGGCAACGTTGTCAATTGCCCGTAACAATTGCTACGCTATTACCCAAGATTCATTTCAGAGCAAAGTGGTTTATGGTAGTTTGCTGATCCTTAGTAAGTTGTTCTTCACAATGCCGTACTGCTTCATAAAGTGTACACGTAAGCCTTTCGCTGATTGTGATCAAACAGGTAAGTAATGTTTTCTTTACCAGCAGTTCTAGTTATTATTTAGGTAATAATTTAATATAAAGTAATATTGCTTACCTACGTATGATGCCACTAAACATATGATCAGTCGTACCTGCGATGCAGGTACCACTGAAGTACCGGTAGTCATCATTTGTTTGACCTCGTACGTTTAGCAATATCATGGGTTTTCTTGTTGGTAATTCAAGTATATTTAAATGGTGTGTTTCACAAAATATAGTTACGGTACGCTAATTATGTCATGATATAGTTATTACCAATCCATGTCTTATAATTATTCCTAAAGGCAGTGCAACAAAGCGCTTATTTCGACTTACGCCATGTTAAGTTGAAAGGCTGCACTCTGTTCTATGATAACATTCTGTTGCTCTTTAGAACACGAACTGTAGGCCTACAGTTTTCTTGTTATAACTTGTAGATTATTCAACATTGATAAAAAATGTGCGCATATAGTAATTGTAGATTTTAGAAGCTAAGAATATGAAATTATAGAAATCGTTGGTTTATGTTTAATACTCTTTGCACATATGGCTCATATTCAGATAAATAGTTGTTTATAGGCTAGTGAATGATTAGTTCTAATAAGATTATACTTTCAATGAAGAAAGTGTTTACAAAAGAAAATTAATATAGGTATCATTATATAAATCTGATTTGAGATTTAAAACATAGCAGTAAAGAAAACATCCTCATGTTAGAAATATAATGAGAATCCTATTTGGGGAATGACAACTGTCACAACAGATCATAAAGGATGAACTTGGCCTTTGATACAAGTAGGCCTACGAGAACTGACTTTAGGAAACCTTAGTAGGATGGGGTGGGGGAACAATGCCTTGCTGCCGTCCGTCCCGTTACCAGTTTCGTCGTTCCTTGCTTGCATCTTTCTTCTATATTTCTTTCCCTCATCATGGACATGCAGTAAAGAAAATGGCAGACATTACGATGACGCCACGAGGTGTAAGGATGATAAATGATATAGGTCTAAAGTTTAGCTTGGTGCTCGGGTTACACGAGTGATTTCTCCTCCATCCTCTACAGAAAGCGTATAAGAGTTGATGGAACTTGAATGAAACTCAGTTTGAGGAGTCCTTACTAAAAGTAATATTTGGAAAGGACGCCAAAAGTCTACGTTGTCTGGATTTAAGCTTGGGAGTTCACTCACAACTCACGGTTCGTGAATTAACGTAGCCTGGAGTTGATGAAAAGTACTGTAAGATTTGGCACGTCAAATGCTCGATTAAGCCTAACAGCTTCAGATTCAAAACGTTTCAATTTTTCATAAACAAAAACAGACTTAATAGGCCGATAAGTTGTCATTAACGACTGCCGGTACGCTATAGTCTCAATAGCCTCTAGTTCATGGATCGCCTGGAAGCTACGGGCCTATTCCACTTAGGAGGCTATCATCATTGCTGAATTGTTTGACAAGTGGCCTACGTCTCTCGAAAACCAGAAAGGGATTCCTGATTCCGTTCTTACCCTACTCTGCACCTTTCCAAACGAAACAAGAATAGGGCTATAGCCTATGTTAATATTATATGACAATATTCCATTAACCACGAGGCCACTGTCCAAGTGCCTGTTTTGAACCCCGCCGTCGATCAACTTTGAAACATTTGTCCATTATATCCTGCACATGATCCAAGATTATTGGATGGTGTGTGCCTTATCCGGCACTTCCTCCCAGTTTTCTCTTCAGTCCACCCCAACTCCATCAGACTTCCTTTCAGTCACGGTGGATGAGACCGTTTTGGTGATATTGATCATCTTTCCCTTCACGGTTGAATGTTTCTCGCCTAGCCTGAGAATTTAATTTTTTTCTACACCAGGCGAATGCTGGGACTGTAGGCCTACCTTAACGCCAAGGCCGCTTCCTTCCCACTCCTAGTCCTTTCCTGTCCGATCGTCGCCATAAGACCTACCGGTATCTGTGTCGGTGCGACGTTAGGACCCATTTGAAGTACGTAGCCTGTAACTGCGTCTAAATAGAGGCATAAATTTATGTTGTGTGTTTCGAGGTTCATTTTCCCCACAAAATTCAGCTACAGTGTTTCCTTCTTTTCTATGCAATGAATGCCATCCGAGAGTTGGCGCCTGCATTTTTACCACCCACGGTAGCCCCTGCTTTTCGTAAGAGGCGACTAAAAGGGGCCTCAGGGGGTTTTAACTTCGGGGCGTGTGTTAACTGAGTCCTCGCATTGTTTCCACTTACTTGTGTCAGGCTCCTCACGTTCATCGATCCTTTCCCGACCTACCTTGGTCAACCCTTGTTTTTTTCCGACCCCGACGGTATTAGGCCTACGTATGGAGGCCTAGGGAGTCTTTCATTTCCATGCTCTTCATGGTCCTTATCTTTCTTTGGTCGATATCTTCCTTTTTTGAAGTGCCAGATCCCTTCCATTTTTTAATCTTTGATTAACAGGATGATTGCCTAGTTGTACTCCCCCTGTGGGTGGGGGCGGTAGAATAACACCCATGGTATCCCTTGCCTGTCGTAAGAGGCGACTAAATTGGGCCCCAGGGCTCTCAACTTGGGAGTGTGGGTTGGTGACCACGGAGCCCTCAGCTGAGTCCTGATATTGCCTTCACGTACTTCTTCCAGGCTCCTCACTTTCATCTATCCTATCTGACCTTCCTTGGTCAACTCTTGTTCTTTTCCAACCTCGATGGTATTAGGTTTGTGAATGCTAGGGAGTCTTCCATTTTCATGCCCTTCTTGGCTCTTGTCTTTCTTTGGCCAATACCTTTATTTTCCTAAGTGTTGGTTCCCTAGTTACCTAGCTGTCTTTCTTTTAGTCCAACCCTCCATAAGGGTGTAGTGGCATCATGTGTTCTTCCTCCAGGAGTCTCTGCTTTGGGCATGGTGACTTGCTTGCTGTAAGCTCATTCTGGTCAAGCTCTTGATCTGGTCCATCCATCATAACGGTGCACGTCCTCTAGGTCTTCACCCTTCAACATTTCCCTCTATGATAAGTATTTCCATTGCCTCCTGTCTTCTGGCAATATGACCAAAATATCTGAGTTGTTTTTGGTTGATAAAGACAGTCTCGTTCTGATGCCGAGCTGTTGCAGGATCGATTCGTTAGTATGGTGTGCTGTCCATGGTCTTTGCAGTAATCTCCTATTGCACCATATTTCTACAGCATCAATCCTGCGGCAATCTGCCGTCTTCATCGTCCAAGTTTCTGCTGCATAGGTTGCAATGGGGAAGATCAAAGTTCGAATGAGGATGAGCTTTGTCTTGGAAGTGATGGAGGTGTCCTTCCAGATGCGAGTAAGTTTTCCTGTTGAATTTCTCGCAATCGCAATGCGCTTGCAGATCTCAGGTTCGCAGCCTCCAGTATTTGTGACAATAGATCCTAGATACTCGAAGTGACTGACAACCTCATAATCCGCAATTCTTCTTATGGCAGGTCTGTTGTTATTAAAGCGGTCTACAATCATCACATTGGTCTTTTTATTGTTGATTTCAAGACCATATTCTCTGCTTCACTCGTCTAACCTCTGCATGATGGCTTCTAGTTCATGATCATCTGTTGCAATTATCACAGTGTCATCTGCATATCTGAGATTGTTAATTTTCCTGCCACCAACTGTGATGCCATCACTCCGGTCCTCGAGAATCTCCCTCATAATGTACTCACTGTATACATTAAATAGGAGGGGGGGAAAGAATGCAACCTTGTCGCACTCCAGCACTAGTAGAAAAGATGTCTGAGAAGTCGCCATTAACTCTCACTGTCGCAGTGATCGAAGAGTACAATTGTTGAATCAGGTACACTAAATGTCTCGGCATCCCCATCTCAATGAGTATAGCCCAGAGCTTTGACCATTTTACCTTGTCAAAGGCTTTCTTGTAGTCCACAAAGCACAAGAACATCTTGATATTGTACTCCCTTGCCTTCTCTATGAGCTGCCAGATGTTAAGGATCTGCTCACGAGTTTCTTTGCCTGGAACAAACCCGGTTTGTTCTTCTGAGATTTGTGAAAGTAAGAAGCTGTACTTCCTCTTAAACCAATAATCACCACCACCTAGTTGTTTTTCCTCTTAAAAACAATAATCACCACCACTGCCACCACCTGCATTTTTAAAGAAATATTTTGCATTCTTACAGCAATATTGTACCCTGACTCAAAGTATCAGGTTGTGCAAAAGTCATTTAATGTCTAATATGATTTCCAGCAACTATGAGAAGCAATTTGCTTTCTCTCCACATTTACACAAAACTGAAGACGTCAAGGAATGGTGACGCAAGGGATGGTAAAATTGTACATCTCAATCAACTTCTGAAAGTGACCCGATGGATGAGATTACTGGTGCACAATTCGTCTTTTGAATAACCATGAGGTCTGAAGACCCTGGTGGCATCATAATTGATCCTCCCTTAATAAGCATTCTCTGAAAACCTCCCTTGACAGAATTCTGCTCAGCATTAGTAGTGGTGCAGGCTGGAATAAGGTCATTTTGGAAATATAAGCCTATAAATAGATATGTCTCCGTTATAGATAGTTGTGTCTTTCAACATTCAGTGTCTACAAGCCTATGTGAATTAACTGTGCACTGTCACAATTTGCAACTACCACTGTGGCCTTGTTAGTTCTACAGTTATTCAAAACTGTGTTGAGCCATCATTGCCTAATGGCCAAGTGCATTATTCTCCTATGAAACCTACAGTATTCTTCTTCATTCACCTCACATGACCCACCAACATAGCTGATTCATACGCACAGCTTCATCCATTGAGTTCATTCCTAACTTGTGCCTTTCTGTCATTATTCCACCATTTGTAACACCAATCATTGCTGCATTTATGTCAGTTACTTCCAGCTTGCAAATAAAATATCCTGAGCATAAAATTACTATGTTTTTCAATAACTGGAACTTCTCCAACTCATCATCGAAGGGAAAGTTGAAGGACAATGATCTGTAGGGAGACAGAATAATTCTTGGCTTAAAGACTTCTGCTGTTGCTATGGACGAACTTCTATTGAAATATTTTGAGCCTCTGTTTCATGAGTAATCACAATCAATTGGATCGCCATAGGGAGATGGAGTCCTAAGAAGGAGTAGTAGTAGTAGAAGAAGAAGAAGATATACTAGTCTCATGCCAGCAGATTTATTGGTGTGTTAAAAGAAATTTGGCACCTCAATATCTCTGAAAACTGTTAAAGTAGTTTTCGCTCTTAACATTCCCTAAATTCTGCAGATTATGATCTCCAAACAAGACTTTTGTGCGGTTTTCTCCATTTCCTGCGGTCCTCAGCCAGAGAGGTTCAGCCCAGTTACATTCTTAATAATGTCTGACCATTGGGTGGGAATTCATCCATGATCTGATCTGTTCTGATTCTGTTCTAGCCTGTTCAGTCCCCTCCTGGGGCAAAGGCCTCCCTAAACTTCTTCCAAATTCCTTATCCAAATTGGTCCTGCAACTGGTTACAGGATATCAGACCATCTGAATGAAAGCTTCCATCTACTGGGTACCATTCAGTTATCACCCTCATCCACTTCATTCAATCCATTCTCACTGTATGACCTGCTATTATCTTGCGATGTTCTTTACTCCAGTTTTTGCACCTAATTTTGATGTCAATCAATCAATCAATCAATCAATCAATCAATCAATCAATCAATCAATCAATTGATCAATCAATCGATGATCTGCATTGAGGGTGGTCGCCCAGGTGGCAGATTCCCTATCAGTTGTTTACCTAGCTTTCCCTCAAATATTTCCTACGAACTTGGAAATTCACCGAACATTTCCTTTGATAGTGTATTCCAACCCCTTACTCCTTGTCCTATAAATGAATATTAGGTAGTCCTCCCCAAAACAATGTACATGATATAGTAGGTGTAAAAGAGGGATCGAAAGGAAAGGGGGGAATTGTAGAAGACAGATGATCTAATGTTTTAAGGGGAAGGGGATTGCAGACTAAGGGCTCTATTCAAGATCAGAATTCAGGACAGGTATCTGTGAGAAATCGGTATGAGGCACTGCAGGTAGGACAACAGAGGGAAGATGAGGAACAGGGAACTCTTGCTGAGAAGTATGGAAGTAGGAGGAAAGGAAAAGGTAGGAAAGGTAAATGTAGAGTATAGGAAAAGACAGGTGGAACAGGGTCATGGGAGGAAGAAAAGGGAGGAGGAAGTAGCTTCTGCAGCTGTCAGGGAAGATAGGGCTGACCAGAAGGAGAGGGGTTCAAATGAGATGGGTAGGGTTGAGGCTCTGGTCATGGGGAATTCCATTGTTAAGTGTGTGGAGGAAAGGGAACCAGGGTAGAATGATATCCAGAAATTAGGTTAAGGCAGATGTTGAGGAAAGTAGAAGAGAAGGAGGAGGGAAAGGAGAAGGTGGTAGTATTTCCCATTGGTATCAACAACTTAAGCCAAGCAGATATAAGTACCAATGATGACACAGGATAGATATATTGCAAAGGTCGGGAAAATACTTTGAACAACTTTACAATGTGCAAAATTCCTCATTACAACGAGAAATAGAAGAATCAGATTTACTGTTCCAGATGGAAGTTAAGGAAAACGAGGTGTCCATGGCAGAGATTGAGTGGGCCACTAAAAGGATGAAACGAGGCAAGGCAGGTGGAATTGATGAGACCATCATAGAAATGATAATAGCAGCAGGTGCAATTGGTCTACAGTGGTTGTATAGACTCTTCATAGTGATATGGAGAGAAAAGACTGTTCCAAAAGGCGTCATTATACCAATTTTCAAGAAAGGAGACAGGAAGCAATGTGAAAATTACAGAGGAGTGACACTGGTACCTCATACAGCTAAGATCCTTGAAAAAATCTTGGATAAACAAACAAGAGACAGAGTAGAGGGAAAATTGGCAGAACACCAGCATGGATTCAGAAGAGGCAGGTCCACATTTGACCCAATATTTACATTGCATCAAATGATGGAAAGGTATTGGGGATATGGAAAGGATTGGGTAGTAACATTTCTAGATAATGAAAAGTCATATGACAGTGTCCCAAGGAATTTGGTATGGAAAACATTGACAGAAGCACAGATTGGGAATGAAACAGTGCAGATGGTAATAGCATTGTATAAAAATTGTGAAAGCTGTATTAGAACCAAAGTGGGTCAAACTGAATGGTTCAGAGTTGAGACAGGCTTAAGACAGGGAAGTATATAGTCTCCCTTACTCTTCATTATCATCATGGATAGAATTCTACATAATGTCAAGGAGATGATGGGCGAGCAAGTAAAATCTTTGCTGATGACATTGTAGTTTGGGGATATAATGAAGAGGAACTATAAACACAAGCTGAATTATGGAATGAGGAGATAAGAAATTTTGGAATGAAGATTAGTACTGTGAAAAGCAGGACTTTGATCATGACGAGAGGTAACAGAAAATCCAGGGGAGTGATAAAAATAGGAAATGAACCTTTTGAAGTGGTGAAGACTTTTAAATATTTGGGCAGCATGATGTCACAAGATGGAAATTTGGATGGAGAAATTAATTTAAGAATACAGCAGTCTGTAAGTTCCTATCAGTGTGTGAGAGACATTGTATAGAACAAAGATGTACCAATGAAGTGCAAGGAGGTTTTATACTCATCCTATTATAAACCTATACTGACCTATGCTTCAGCACCCTGGATATTGACTAAGTGGAACCAAAGTAAGATACAAGCAGATGAAATGAGGTTCTTGAGGAGCATACAGAGAAAGACAAGATGAGACAGAATACGAAATGAGGAAATAAATAGAAGTGTGGAAGTGTGTAAACTTGAAGAAGAGATTGATATAGCAAAGCTGAAATGGTTTGGACACATGATGAAATGAAACGGCATAAGGCTTTCAGTGCCGGAGTGTCCGAGGACATGTTCGGCTCGCCAGGTGCAGGTCTTTTGATTTGCCACCCGTAGTCGAACTGCGTGTCAAGACGAGGATGAAATGAAGATGAAGACGACACACCCAGCCCCCATGCCAGCGAAATTAATCAATGATGGTTAAAATTCCTGACCCTGCCGGGAATCGAACCCGGGACCCCTGTGATGAAAGACCAGCACACTATCCATTTAGCCATGGAGCTGGACTGGACACATGATGAGAATGTCAGGAGACAGAATAACAAAGAGAACATTCATGGGTGCAGAGACTGCAAAGAGGCCTAGGGGACGGCCTAGAATGAGATGGAGGAGCTTTGTTGTGGACTGTATTGCAAATAGAGGAGTCAATAGCAATAAACTACTAGAAGAGGAGTGGTGGAAAGATCGAGTAAAGTGAGGGCTTTGGTACACTACCCTACCCAGAGAGATTCTGGAAAAGGTAATGGATGATGAACAAGAAAAAGAAAGAAGTAAGGATGTAAGAGAGAGGACATATGTCTCTGGTAAGACCCCAACTGGAGTATGCTTCCAGTGCATGAGACCCTCACCAGGATTACTTGATTCAAGAACTGGGAAAAACCCAAAGAAAAGCAGCTCGATTTGTGCTTGGTGATTTGCAACAAAAGAGTAGTGTTGCAAAAATATTGCAAAGTTTGGACTGGGAAGACTTGGGAGAAAAAAAGAGGAGTTGCTCAACTAAGTGGTATGTAAGTGATTAATTTCATTATAAGACCGTATTGAAAATTCAATATATTAAAATTTACAATTAATTTATTGAAAACCACCTATTCAGTACTTTACAGTCTTTATGATTATAATATAATCATTCTATTAAGGTTGTTATGGTACATGTTTCACCTGTCATAGCAGGCATCATCAACCATAAATTCTATACTCTAAGCTTTCGAACGGATGTTATATTTAACATTATTCCTTAAAAACTAGTTGTTTACAATAATTTACAATGATGTATTAAAACATTAAGGTCACAATTTCGATTGAAATGATTAATCTTGTCTTAAAGTTTTAATGGGGTATCATGTTCCCAATCTATTAGAGACATTGTAAAATTATTATATTATGTGTGTCAATATTATTATATATAATATCTTCATTTCTTATTCTCTGGCAAACACTCAATTTGTTTCACTGTCTGTTTATTAGAGACGAAGTCTGAGCACTTCATGCAAGATCTTAATTTCTTCCTGATCATGAGAGGTTTCTTTTTTTATTAATCATGAGTTGAACTTGCTTGCTGTGCTCATTTAAATCTTCTATCATTTTCTGAAGTTATACGTACTCTCCAAGAAAAGGATACTGTCATCTGCAGGCCTCAGATTTGAGAGTTTCTTACCATCAATGCTAGTACCATATTTATCAGTCCATTCCATTGCCTGGAAAACATTCTCTAATAAGCAGGTGAATAGCTTTCTTAATTCTAAAAGGTCTTCCAGTGTATTCAGTGGCTGCCTGGGTGAGGTAGTAAAGGCATGCTCGGTCCACCCAGAAGTACGTGGGTTCGATTCCCCATCAGGAAGCTGAAAAGTTTAACCAACAATATTTCCACTTCCAAGGTACACATGGCCCTGAGGTTCACTCAGCCTACACCAAAAGTGAGTACCAGGTTAATTCCTGGGGCCAAAGGCAGCTGGGTGTAGAGCTAACCACTCTACAGTATCTCATCAAATGCCGAGGTTATGTATAGTTGAAGTCTTCACCTTCAGGCCTTCATGGCCTGCACAAAGATTGCTTTTGCTTTGCTTCCAATATATTCAACTGTGATCCTTGCTTTACCTTGGAGGTAGATTTGCTGTATGATCCTGATGTAATGTTTCTGAATTGTGTGCTTAACCAAGTACGGTATGCCCAGAAAGTGAGCACTCAGCCAAATCAAAGACCTTGTTGTAATCCATGAATGCTAGATAAAGCTCTTTGTTGAATACTTGAATTTCTTGTGCAGTAAGGCCTTGGACTGCTAGCATAATTCATTCTGTAAATGTGTTTCTGAACCAAAGCACTTGTATATCAAAGTGAATTTTCCCGTAAGAAATAATTGAAACGCAGATGATTCATTCCACAACCCAAACATGTATTGGTATGAAATGATCTAATCAACTGTCACTGACTGGAAAGTTAGAAGAGATGACTGAATTCAGGAAGAAGGATAACGTAGTTATGATGGGACAGAATGAGGTTAAGTGGGGATGGTTGCGGTGGTGATTATTGTTTTAAGAGGAAGTACAACTAGGCAAGCATCCTCTATATAACACTAATCGGAAAGAAAAAATGGAAGGGATCCAACACTTCAAAAAATCAAGATATCGGCCAAAGAAAGGCAAAGGCCTGGAAGGGTGCGAAGATGAAAGACTCTGTAGGCCTCGATAGCTAATACCGTCGGTGTTGGAAAAGAACAAGAGATGACCAAGAGAGGTTGAATAGGATACAAGAAAAACGGGAGCCTGTCACAAGTAAGTGGAAGCAATGTCAGGACTCAGCTAAGGGCCCTGTGGTTGCCAACCCACGCTTCCAAGTTGAGAACCCCTGGAGGCCTTATTAGTCACTTGTTACAACAGAAAGGGGATACCATGGATGTTATTCTGCCACCCCCACCCACAGGGGGATTAAGTGGAGAGGAAATGATAAGAAGAAGTTGAGGAAGGGTTACACACTCTACTGGAGTGGAGAAAATAAGGCAAAGAATAGAGTGGGAATAATAACAAATAAGATATTAGCTCAGTATGTAGATAAAGTGGACTACATAAGTGATAGAATAATAAAGATACAGTTAAGGACAGAGTAAGTAGTAAAGGATTTAGTACAACCGTATGCAGCCTGCAAAGAAGAGGATATGGACAAATTCCTGGAAACAGGAGAAAGAAATAAAGGCTGTGGAAGTGACTGTCATGGGAGTTATTAATGCAATGGTGGGATGCAACAGAAAAGGAATAGAAGAAGTAATTGGACCTTTTCAATATGGAAAGAGGAATGAAGAGGATAGAAGTTGGTGGATTTTTGTGTGAGAAATAAGTGTGGGCAGTTTGTGGTTCAGGAAGAAGAATAGTAGAAAGATTGCAAGATTTAGATTGGGAAACTGAAGGAGAAATACATTAATTGATTACTTCTTGGTGGAAAGAGCAAATCGTAAACAGTTTTAGAACATAACAGCCTTACCAGAAGTATACTTCAATGGTGACCATAGAGTAGTGGTAGCAAAAATTGAAAGGGAGAAAAGAAGCACTACATGGCTGTCATACGACCAGAAGCTCAGTATGTCATGGATTGTCTTTCGTTGAACCGAAGAGGTCTGATGGAGAAACTGAAAGTCAGAAGGAGGAGAATTCTCAGGAAGATGAAGAATTCCATAGACAGCACAATCCTGAGATTTACTAACATATAGAGGGGCTCTCTGATTGTGCTAGGAAAAGAAGAGTAGCTTTCAATGGCCATATAGTAAGACTGACTCCCAAAAGACTGACCAATCGCCAGTTCATCTTCTGGCAGAACAAGAAGATTTGTACCATTTGGCTGAGAGAAACTGAGAATGACGTTGAAGAACTGGGAATAATATCAGATTTTCAAGACAGATGGTCTGTATGATATACCCTGAAAGAAGTGCATGGATTTCAGGAAATCCCCAGAAGAAAGGTATCCCCTGGGAAGAAAGGAGTTACACTGGCAGCAGAAAATGTGACAATACTAGGCAAATATCAAAGTCCAACAGTTAAACAAGCATGGTCCAAAATAGGCCCATTTGAACCAAGAAGAAGAAAGGAAGAAAAAATAGAGAAAATGAAAGAAACAAGAGAGAAGAAAATAAAGGTACAGAAATTAAAAGTTATGGAAGTAAAATAAAAATGTATATAGAAACTGAAACAACACATTCCTAGAACTGAGGTGGAGAGCATGGAAGTGGAATGGGACATATTTAAGAAGGCATTTGTAAGCTGTGCAGAGAGTGCCTGTGGCAGAATACCTGAAACAGTGACAGATAAAGAGACCCACCATCGTGGAATGAGAGAGTAAAGGAAGCAGTTAAAAATAAGAAGGAAGTATTAGGAAATTAAATGAAGATGCAGAAAAGGAGTAAGAAAAGAAGAAAAGTTGGGAAGGATTTACATGAGAGTTGGAAGAGGATGTGTATAGCAGTTTGTTTGTTTTTTTTTTTTGCTAGTTGTTTTACGTCGCACCGACACAGATAGGTCTTACGGCGACGAATGTGTGTATAGCAGTAAAAGGATGCTACAGTATATTTACTTGTAAAACTGAAAGAAAAGAAAGAGTCTACATAAAGCAGGTGAAAGGAAAGAAAAAGAAATTATAACACAACTAGAAGAGATGAGGAAAATATGGAAGGATTACTCTGATAAACCCCTGAATGTGAAAAGGGGTATAGATGAGATGGTAGAGGTAGAATGTGAGAAGGCAGAATCCAAGAGTGAAACCAAAATAGAAGAGATGGACTGTCAAACAAATCAAAGTGGGAAAAGCAGTGGGATGGGATGAATTGTGTGTGGAAATTACAACAACAGCTGGACCTGTTAGCCTACAATGGCTATATAGGCTATTAGAAGTATTTGGAAAGAAAAAATCAATACTAAATGACTAGAGTAGAGGAGTAATAATAATACTTATATTTAAGAAGGGGGACACAAAGATATATGATAATTATTGAAAAATCACACTCATATTTCAGGCAGCAAGGTACTAGAAAAGAGAATGAGAAGAAAGGTGGAAGGACAATGACAAGAAGAGCACTATGGCTTTTGAAATGGAAGATCAACACTATACTTCATCTTCAGTATGAGGTAGTTAATGGAAAAACATTGGGAATGTGGTAGAGATAGGGTGATGACATTTCTTGATTTAGAAATGTGACTTAAAGTTTCTATGACCAAGTGATACCTCGAGTTCAATCAATCAAATTTCTAGGACTTAGCATAAATGAGTCACTAACTTGGGAGAATCACATCACAATGCTGTGTGATAGAATAACTCCTGCTATTGGTGTACTCAGCCGATTAAAAAAGTTTCTCATGGACTGTTGAAGAGTATTTATCATGCACTAATTGAAAGCCACCTGAATTACCGGTACATGATTCATATCTGGGCATGTTGCAGTAAAGAACAATTTGAAAAGATCAGTATCTTACAGAAAAGAGCACTGAAAATACGCTTCAACTTATCCACCTTAACAGCATCCATACAGGTCTACGGTACCAGTATTGTAGTGCTATCACTAGATGGTCTCTGTAAAAAAGCTTCAGCTATTATGTTGCATAAATTGAAAAATGGACAAGGTCATTTGAACACACTTTGCATTTTGAATTCTGATATACATTCATACAGTACAAGAGGATCTACTAAAATTCACCGTAAATCATCAAAGTCTACTAAATATGGCATTTCTCTGTAAAGTTTTTCAATAGCCTTTCTGAGCATATTCAAGAAGCTGCTAAATTACCCATCTTTAAAACCAAGCTTGTTAATTTTCTAAAAGTAAAATTGCCAGGCCAATAGAGTACTATATCACTGCTGTTCATATTTGGTTTCTATCACTATGATACCTTAATATTATTATTATTCATTGTACAGTATATTATATTTTTGTCCTAGAAGCTGATGTTCTCGAATCTCATCTTTGTTGCCAAATATAATAATAATAATAATAATAATAATAATAATAATAATAATAATAATAATAATAATAATAATATATATATCATTAATTATTAATTATAATTTTTTATTATTATTCCGAATTTGGCCAACTGTGGACCGCATAGAACTTAAGGCTTGTTGGCCTTTCTTCTCTTCTCTTCCCAGAACCTTTTCATTCTCTCGCTTCGTATTTTTCTCTCCTCCTCAGAGATTATCCGGTTGGGCTTCTTTTTAGGTGGTTTGTCCTCAAAAAATTTGATTTTGTTGATTATGTTTCTAAACTCTTTCCTTTTATTGATCACCTCTAGTGTAATTCCAACTTCTTCTGCATCTCTTTTGACCTCTTCTACCCACTTAGTGGTGGCCTTCAATCCTACAATGTACTTAAAGATATTTTTGGTCAGTCTGCTTTCATCCATTCTTACTAGATGTCCGTAGAAGTTCAACCTTCGCTTCCTCATTGTGTCTGAGATCTTTTCCGTATTCTTGTACATACATTTATTGAACATAACAGGCGACTTCGCCTCTATACATGTTCACATGCAATAATAATAATAATAATAATAATAATAATAATAATAACAATAATAATAATAATAATAATAATAATAATAATAATAATAATAATAATAATAATGATAAAATGGATAAATAATAATAATAATAAAATGAGTAATAATAATAATAATAATAATAATAATAATAGTAATAATAATAAGGATAATAATAATAAGAATAATTAGCAGTCATTAGCTGAAGCAGGTCACTCACTCAGTGTTCATCCAGTGTCCTTATTATGCTCTGTACTTGCGTCACATTCTTGTTACTGACCTACACCTGATCAATAATCAAACAACAACACTCAGCATTTCAGCACTTGCATTCCAGCTAACTTTAAAACAAACAGACCATGTAATCCTGTCCTCTTACCCAACTCCACATAACTAAGTACTCAGTCCCTATATTCCCTAATCCATTAGAATTTTAACATACTATCCCCTTCCCTTATACAGATAACTATTCCACCCCCCTATTCCCCTGCCCACCCTCTAACTCACTCTCCTTCATTTTACTCTCGCAGGCCTTTTTTGTCGCACAAAAATACCTGTTCAATTCACCCCCTTTTTCCCATTGTTTAATAATCCATCTCAGTATTGCGTTCTCATCCCCTCTCCCCAATATTTCCCGATGCTCGGCACTCAATAATCCATGTCTTAACCCGCTCGTTACCTCACAGTCTCTTAGCAAGTGAAACTCATCATTCACATCTCCACCCGCAAATATCAGTCCTGGTACTTCCAAACCATTAATTACTGGTACAGCCCAATTTTCTGCCCCAAACCCCTCTAAAATATCGTTGATAAATAAAATAAACAGTATTGGCGATAACTTGCATCCTTGTTTTAAACCCACCTTGGACTCTAATGGTCCACTCAGTCTCCCTTCTCCCAATTTTACACAAAACCTGACGTCCCTATATATTCCTTCCACTGCCCTCAACATCTTATCCGAAATCCCTAACCTGCCTAATTTCTCTAGTAGGGCCTCTCTATTCACCTTGTCAAAAGCTTTCTCAAAATCTATTGCTGCTACATAAACCGTACTTCTAGCCATATTCTTATACTTTTCTAAAATAGTCTTTACTATCATTATATTATCCACTGTTCTTTTCTTTTTCCTAAATCCCCCTTGGTAATCTGTCAAAATTTCATTTTCTTCCGCCCACCCGCTTATTCTGTTTGCTAGCACCCCAGTATATATTTTACTCAAAGAATCCAACAGAGATATACCTCTATAACTGTTCACATTGTTCCTACTACCCTTCCCCTTGTATATAGGGCATATAATTCCTGTTTCCCATTCCTTAGGGTAATTTCCTCCCTCAAATATCCTATTGAATAGTTTAACCATGCCCTCTATCATTATCTCATTTTTACTAATTTCCTTCCAAAACTTGTTATTTATACCATTACACCCCCCGGCCGACTTCGCTCTGGCTCTGCTTATCACTCTCCGGATTTCCTCTCTTGTGATTTCTTTATCCAGGTCATAAATTGCCACTCTCCTATTCCTCCAAATTACTTCTCCCGAACCTCTCCATCTATCACCCCCCTTTTTTCCTAGTAATTCATCAAAGTGCCTGACCCATTGCACTTCCTCAATACTCGTTCTCTCTATATTCCTTCCACCCTTAATAATTTTATTAATATTATCCCAAACTCTCTCAAAATTGTTTGTCTTGCAGTCATTATTTATGGCTTCCATTTGTTCCTCTAACCACGTCTTTTTTGTCTCAGAGATTTTCTTTTTATACTCCTTCCTCAATCTACAGAAAAACTCCCTTTCTTGGCTCCCACCTTTCCTTCTATATTCTCCTAACGCGTCCATCACCTTCCTCCGCAATCCTTCACACTCCCTATTAAACCATTCTTCTCCCTCTTTCTTATTTCCTTTTCTAGCTTTCACCTTCTGCGCTATCATCTTTATTGGATGTAGCAACAATTCCAAAGCTTTATCAGTATTATTCTCTTCTAACGCCCCTTCCCACCCATATTTCAGAAGATGTAGCTCCTCCTTTACTACCCTATTCCAATCCCGGCCCACCTTCTCTGTCCATTTATACTTATTATAACCACTCCCTCGTTTATCATTTGTCTCATCTTCATTGTACACTTCTCTTCCTCCCTTTTCAGCATAACCCTCACCGGGAAATGGTGTGATTCAATCCAATCTCCTATTTCCATACTTACAACTTCCTCAATCATCCCTTCCGAACTTAAAACCATATCTATCACACTACCCCCCTTCTCCGTAACATATGTCAATTTCCCCGTCCTGTCACCCTCTATCCACCCATTCAAAATATACAAATTTCCCACAGCACACATCTCTAGGAGCTTCTCTCCATAACTATTTGTAATTTTGTCCTCACTCCTTCTACTTTCCAACAAACACATTCCATCCTCCCTACTATAAACTGGGCTCTGTTCTCCTATTCTCGCGTTCCAATCCCCAAATAACAACATATCCTCCTCACCTGGATACATTCCCCTTATCCTACCAATATCCACCAATAACTCTTCAAAAAAATATTTATTTGCATATGCTGAATTACTAGGGTGGCAGTAAACAAAAGCTAGATTTATTTTCTTCCTCCTTCCCTCACTCCCTCCCAAATTCAATCTCAGCCATATGGTTTCCATCATATCGGTCTCTATATCCTCTACTCTTTCACTAATTTCTTCCCTAATTAGAACTATCATCCCTCCTGGTGCTCGTCCCTTATTCCTCTCTTTTCTTCTATATTTATATTTTATCTCAAACCCCTTCCATGAAATCTCCCTCCCTGTTTCCAACCACGTCTCCAAGAGTGCCACAACATCAAAACTTTCAATTACTTCCCGAACTTTCTTGTTTCCTAATTTGTTCCTTAGACCCTCAATATTCACACATCCTATCTTCCAATATAGTTATAACTTTCCCTCCCTCCCTTCTAGGTCTCCCCCTCTATTCTTACTTCTAGTATTTATCGACCTCTCTTCCTCTGTATCCTCCATCCCTTTACGTACTTTTCCCCATATGTCTTTTAAGCTCTTACTTCTGACTTTACTCATAATTCTTTTACCTTCTTGTCGATCTGTCTCCTCTTGACCTTTCTTGTTCACTACACCACTGCACCCTGCTCTCACCGCTTCTTGCTGCTCACCCCCACTCACCCCCTCACTATTTTGGACTTCTGAATCCATCTTCCCTTGTCCTTTCTTGCTCACTGCACCTCTACACTCTACTCTCCCAGTTTCTTGCTGCTCACTCTCACCGTCCACCTCCCTATCTTGATCTTCTGTCTCCCGGCTGCACTGCCCATTCTCTTCCGAGATGCTCTGCTCTCCTGCCACGTCCCTCCTCCTCTTCTTTTCTTCTTTCTTCTTCCCATCTTGCCTTGTCCTCTCACCACCCTCAACCCTCTCGTTTTCGTCCATTTCCTTTAGCTTCATCACTGAATGTACTCTAACCCATCGCCCGTTTGTCACCTCCAACCTCAGACCTCTTATTCGGGCCTTTAGCCCCTGGTTCCTCGCTCTCCATAGGTGCCTATTCAAGATCTTCCATATTTTCACTTCCTTCTCTTCCCATGTCTCCTTTCACCCCTATTTTCAGTCCTTGTAAATTCTTGCTGTTACCTAACACAGTTTCTGCCATTAAGGTTGAGAACAATTTAACCCTAATTGGCCTCCGACCTTTGATTTTACCAACTCTCTCTACATCATCTATGTCTATCTCACAAAAGTTTATCTTCATTGCATCACGTATAACTTCCACCACCTTATATATCAGCTCAATCTTGCTCTCTCTCGCCCCTTCCTCAACTCCATATATAAATATGGCTTTTTTCAATCTCTCCTGCCTGTACCCCTCCGCTTCTTTCTTCATCTTCATCACCTCCTCTTTCAGATGTTTCACTTCCCCTCTCAATAACTCGATTTCTTTCTCTTTATTGACCACTCTCCTGCTCGATTCCTCTGTCTTCGTTTCAAGCCATTTCTTCATGTTCCCTATCTCCTTTCTCTGCTCCTCCATCATGTCCTTTATTTCCTGCACCTTATCCCATTGACACTTTTCCTGCATAACTTCACTTACAACCACCCTGAGTGCAGCCAAATCCTCCGTACTATATTTTCCACTGGTATTTGGGCCTGGGTTTACTTCCACCCCCCCAATAACCAGTAGCACCGCTATCACTGTCACCACCAGCACCGCTTCACTCATTTTCAATCCGTCCGTACTTATCACCAATCCACTCCTGGTCTCCTTCTTCTGCCTTGCCTGCCATTTCCCAATAGCGGCCCGGTACTGTTCAATGCCGACCATGTTTACAGCACGCACTTCACTACGCAACCTCTCTCCTCGACCGCTCGAGCTAGACTGTGATCTTTTCCGTATGTTTATAAAGATCCTTGTTTTTCCATTTTTTCCAGGTTCCATCAGTAGTTTTCTGGGGTCCCAGAATCTTCCTTAGGATCTTCGTTTCTTTCTTTTCCAGTTCTTGTAGCTCCCCTTTTTTATTCAAAATAAGACACTCTGAGGCATGCAATCCTTCTGGTTTGATTACTGAATGATAGTGTCAGATTTTGGCCATGTAGGATATGTACTTCTCATTTCGGTGCCTATACTCCATATACTCCATCTTTCCGTAAGAAACTTTAAGACCTGCTTTTCCGGCGATTTCGTGCAGTTTCTCTATCACCTTTATAGCGTCTTCTCGATTTTTAGCTAAGACGGCGAGGTCATCGGCAAAAGCTAGACATTTAATTTCCAAGTTCTGGCCTTCTCTTCCAAGGTGTATTCCTCTTATCCCTTCCGATTTCAGAGCTTCTTCCCAAGTTTCCATTATTTTCTCCAAAACTAGGTTGAAAAGGATCGGGGACAGTCCATCTCCTTGTCTGACCCCTGTCTTGATTTCGAACGGGTCAGATATATCTCCAAGGAACTTGACTTTATTATTATTATTATTATTAATATTATTATTATTATTATTATTAATAATAATAATAATAATTGTACCGGGCGGTACACCTCCACGCCGCTAGTTTAAAAATGTGCGCCACTTGAAACTCCTCTGCTGGAGGAAGTCTGAACTTTATCTACGGTATTAATTTTCTACTTTATCAGAAGATGTCACTACCTGGAAATTTTGGAGTTTTTGAACTGTGTCATTTTCGACGTATTTTTGTTTTGCTTGTAGTAAGAAGTGTGAACTTTCTCTTCTAGAGGACACTACTGAAAAACTACAATGGTGCACCCTAGTGCGACGTGAAAGAACTATTTTTTTTTTTTTTTTTGGAGAAATTTTTATTTCAAAAGTTTGTTTCTTGTTAAATTTCTTTCTGTTATTGTTTAAGTTGGCTGTATACCCCTCTCTTTCCCCTTGTTTTATATTTAGCCAATTCCGAATTTCTTTTATTAATTTCTGACCAATCGGATGTATCTTCCCCCAACTTGAATATGTTGCTGTATCCTACCCAATAAAGAGTTTGTGGGAGGGTATTCTCATTCCCCTAATGCCTCGAACTTTCCGCGAGAGTATATAAACTGCTGATTTTAGGGTCTCCGGGCCACTTCTGTTCCATCTTTTCGTGTGTAAAGTACATAGCAGGGGGCGGGAAGCGCCTCTTTCTTCGGCGGCAGTCAACAACCAGGTAATGGCCGATTAATTACTTCTTTTCTTGCTTGCTCAGCAGTTTAACTCTCGGGGTGGGTCCGAAGTTTTTCCATTATGTAACCTTCCTTAAATGTAAAGGAACTTGTATCTATTCTATCTTTTAAACTACATATTGGGATAGAGAGTGCTTAACCCTCTCGAGCTCCCACTCATATTGTTTTGAGGTGAACTTGTTTTCTCAACCTATTCTTCCTTAACATTATGTAAATTTGTCAATTTCTAAAGTCACCTCTTTAGTATGGGATTAGCCCTTGCATCAGTGGCCTAGAGCCAAATTAGGTTTTGAAACAAATACATTAGGAGTGCAAATCGCCTCCTCTCAAATTGTTGATTTAGAGGTCATGTAATTAACCTTCTTGTCATTTAACAGACCTCAGTAGGTTGGGTATTTTACCCCTGTGTATATGTCCTGAGAAGACAGCTTGAAAGTAGAATTAGGTGTGGCCTTTGACAGGCCTGAATTTTGAGAGCAAGTTGCTCTTTTCCCGAAAATTTTGTTTTCTGCACGCCTCAAGGAGGCCTTACTGTGTATTTTGGAGCAAGTGCTCCTAGGTATGAATGGGGTTCTCCCCTCTCTGTTGACACTTGTGTTTGGGGTAAAACTGAGCTGATTGCTCAAGGATTGTGATCGCGGGGCTCGAAGCCCAAACCCTGTAAATACTGTAATTGTACTTTTGTTGCCTTGCTACTCTGTACCTGCCATATTTGTTATTTCTTGATTTTGAAAAGAAAATATAACCTTGTTAAATTTTAAATTCACTTTAATTTCGTAGCCTGAGACCTATTCACCACCCCGCACCTTCTTTCACCTCTAACTACCACGGAAAACTCCGTAACAATAATAATAATATTAATTATGAGCCTTGGCTCAGGTGCCTCTTTTGAAATAAATAAATAAATAAATAAATAAATAAATAAATAAATAAATAAATAAATAAATAAAGTATGTAAAGTAATGCAGTGAAAAGGATTTGGAAAACAAATGATTGAATATATGCAAGCAATGTACAAAAATTGTTGCAGCAGTGTCCAGACACATGTGGGGAGAACAGAGTGGTTTGGAATGAAACTGGACTACAAAAAGGAAGTATGCTGTCACCACCGTTATTCATAACGGTTATGAACAAAATTCTGAAAGAGATGAAAGTAACATATGGAGAGAGGGAGCTAAGGTAATGTTTGAAGATGAGATTGTGGAAGCGAACAGACAGGAAATACACTGAGTCTGTCCCAGACACCAGTTTTGTGAATTGGGTTAAAAGTCAGGTTGTGAGTTTCACAAATAGGAAAAGTCCTCTCAGTTTTAATTACTGTGTTGATGGGGTGAAAGTTCCTTTTGGGGATCATTGTAAGTACCTATATGTTCATATAAGGAAAGATCTTCATTGGAGTAATCAAATCAAATCAAATCAAATCTTTATTTGCAAATGAGGTGTCTACCTTGGTAGCAAATCGTAGGCAAAGCAAAGTCACCTCAGTACAGGCCATGAAAACCCTAGGAGGAGTGGAAGGTAAAGGCTTCCACCATTGTTAACCTTGGCACGTGATGGGGTAGAGTGGTTAGCTCTACACCCGGCCGTCAGCAAATGGTAGGGCCTACATTAAAATACTTTAGCACTAAATTTTAAATTAACAAGAGAAGAAGAAAATTTTCCTAGAATACAATATTGTACAATTTATGCTAACAATTTTTTCTATAAAACACACACAGCTCATCCTTAGTAAATTTATATTGTTTAAAAATTTCTACTTATAATATCTCCTGTAGTTACAAACAGTCATCTCATATACAGTATGTGGAATTAATTCAAATAATACTATACAACTGGTATAAGATTAAAATTTACATTGCATTTATTTATTTAATTTTTAAGTAGAATAACGACCTGTTGCGTCTTAACCACAGCCCCTTTTGCCACCACTTTTCACATAAATATGATTGTAAATAAAGGATACAGATCTCTGCACATGGTTAGGGGGGTATTTAGGGGTTGTAGTAAGGATGTAAAGGAGAGGGCATATAAGTATCTGGTAAGACTCTAACTAGAGTATGGTTCCAGTGTATGGGACCCTCACCAGGATTACTTGATTCAAGAACCGGAAAAAATCCAAAGAAAAGCAGCTTGTTTTGTTCTGGGTGATTTCCAACAAAAGAATAGTGTTGCAAAAGTGTTGCAAAGTTTGGGCTGGGAAGACTTGGGAGAAAGGAGACGAGCTGCTCGATTAAGTGGTATGTTTCGAGCTGTTAGTGGCGTGGAATGACATCAGTAGACGAATAAGTTTGAGTGGTGTCTTTAAAAGTAGGAAAGATCACAATATGAAGATAAAGCTGGAATTCAAGGGGACAAATTGGGGCAAATATTCATTTATAGGAAGGGGAGTTAGGGATTGGAATAACTTACTAATGGAGATGTTCAATAAATTTCCTATTTCTTTGCAATCATTTAAGAAAAGGCTAGGAAAACAACAGATAGGGAATCTGCAATCTGGGTGACTGCCCTAAATGCAGATCAGTAGTGATTGATTGATAGCCTGTTCATAAGATTTCATTGAATATTCTTAGTCAGTGTGTTAACAAGTTCATAGATGATAGCCTTCAGAATTTTATTGGTTATGCCATCTTCACCTGGACTTTTGTTATTCTCTAGATCTTACAGCAAGGTAATGATTTAATTATTGGTGGTAGCTGCTCTTCAAATGCTTCATCTTGTTCATTAATACTGGAACCAGCACCATCAATACTGACTGGCGTGGCTTGTATACAGATTTTCATAGTAGTTGGTGGTTAGTTTTAAGACCCCCTCCTTATTGAAACTTTCATGCCATTTGGAGAGGCAAGCCACTGCAACCACTAATTCTCGTTAGTTAGATACTTCCCTCACTTTTTTGGCTGATTTTGATTGTTCTATTATAGCTTTAATGATGATGATGATGCTTGTTATTTAAAGGGGCCTAACATCTAGGTCATTGGCCCTATTATAGCTTTAGCCCTTTCCAAATTATTTTTCCTGGTGTCATTCCTGATTATTCTCCCAGTGAGTTTGTTAAATTCTACATACAGTATTTGATTTTGCTTTGTGGACCCCTGTTTCCATCCTTATTTATTTTTCTCTCTCTCTCATCTTCTATGTCATCATTTCTTCCTCCCTGAACCAGTGAGGATAACAGGAATGATATGCATTGTTGCTGTAGTAATGGATACAAAGGAAAACAAATCAAAGATTTTTGCATATTTGTTTCTCTGTCTATCTTTCCTGCTGGTCAACTGAGATGAATTTGCAGCCTCATTTATTTGGTTTACATGAGTGTTATAATGTTCCAAGCAATCTGTATATTCGTCATCTAACAATTTCCATTAACAAACTTTTATTTGTCCAGATCATCAAGTTTGATAGACTTCTGAAGTTTGAAGGATTTTTTCAGTCCTTTTTCCTAATATTTCTCACCTTTCTGTGACCACTGTCAAATTTAAATAAACTGTGCATATCTACATCTTTCAACACTAAAATATATTTGGTTAATATATATAAAATAAGAGTTTTGTATGTACATTACTCAGATTTTAAAAAGAATGGTATGTCTGTATCGGTCATGTCCACAGTAACAAGGAAATGCACTTTCTAATTATCCATAACTTCTGTCTGTCTGTCTGTCTGTCTGTCTGTCTGTCTGTCTGTCTGTCTGTCTGTCTGTCTGTCTGTCTGTCTGTCTGTCTGTCTGTCTGTCTGTCTGTCTGTCTGTCTGTCTGTCTGTCTGTCTGTCTGTAAGCACATCACGAGAAAATGACTGAAGAGAATTTAATGAAAATCAGTATATAAAGTCAGGGAATAAGTTGCTACAATCTAGGCCATAAATAATTTTATTCACGCTGAGTGAAATGGTAGTTTAGGGGAAGGCCTAGAAATTAATTTTCAAATAATTATGCTATTAGTGGTCCTATCGATAAATGCTACATAACTAACATTATATAGTATTAAATTTCCGATCATTTATACCTTACATTTTTACTGTACCGGCTATGATAACAGAGATATTCACTGATTTGGATTTTTGTTGCTAAACACATATCAGCGCTGAGTCACAAGAAAATGGGTAAACAGAATTTAATGAAAACTGGTATGTAAAGTCAAGGAATAAGGAACTTAAGTCTACGCTATAAATAATTTTATAAGATGCCCTAATATCACATAGTCAGAAGAAAATGAAATGTGAAGGCCTACAATGTAGAAAGCTCATACAATTGATAAACAATAACATTACACGACCCTTGTTTGTCGTGATGTGCTTTGTGTCTTTTGTTGCCACTCATTTCCAATAGATGGAATTACTGCAGCATACTGAGTATAACAGCCTTCCTGAATATTGGCAGGAAGTAGCTGGGCAGTTAGACCTCTCCCTTCTTTAGTATGCTATTCCTCTGGTCCATAAATTTTCTGATACTACTGGTACGTAATACACTGGTTCATCATAGCATTCCAGCTATTCCGTCCCTACTCTGAGGCACTGATTGGAAGGAGCAGTGTATACATTTAACCAAATAATGGCAGAGGAGAGTTCATGGCTGTCTGCAGCCTGGTCATTCCAGCACTGGAATGGTTAGACCAGCACCGTAGTACTGTTCGTTAAAAGTGAAAAGATGTGCAGTTTCCATTTGCTCTATTATTTTATATGATAGCATTGCTTTTAATCACTACATTCCTACATTGTAATGACCTACGTAGACTTCAGTGGGAAAATCACAAAGACAGTCTTTCTGAGAATTCTGTTACGAAGCACATGGGTACATCATCTAGTACAGTCTATATAATTTTTAGTCCATGTCTTTCTTTCTTTCTTTCTTTTTTTTTCTCTCTCTCTCTCTCTCTCTCTCAAATTAGGAATTGGCAGTTTTCAGTCTTTGTCCAAAAGTAAACTGAAGAAGTTTGTCTCTCCAATCATTCCTCAGTTCATGCTATTTGCTTTACATCGCACCGACACAGATAGGCTTTATGGCGACGATGGGATAGGGAAGGCCTAGGATTAGGAAGGAAGTGGCCATGGCCTTAATTAAGGTACAGCTCCAGCATTTGCCTGATGTGAAAATGAGAATGCATGGAAAACCATTTTCAAGGCTGCTGACAGTGGGATTCGAACCCATTATCTCCCGGATGCAAGCTCACAGCTGTGTGACTCTAACCACATGGCAAACTCGCCCCGTTTTCCTCAGTTCATATTCATATACTTCCACTTCATCAGGTGCTGCATCAGTTGGAGCATATACCTAGATCGGAGTCAAAGATGTACCGGTACCACAAAGTTCAAATTTTATCGTGGATATTCTCTCTGATATTCCACAATCTTGAATATATTTTCACCTCAATGTTTTGTTAACCAGAAGTACTATTCCATAGAGTCCTTTCAGCTTTCCTTAGTAGTAGAAGAGGGATCCATCTTCTTCTTTCTAGAATGCTTTCTCCTGCTTGTTTCACTTCTGGTAAGCCAAATATATTCCATTTGATTTTTTCAAGCACTGCATCTAATTGTGCCAATCTTGCTTCTCCTAGAAGAATTTCTACATTAAGGATATTTGTTTTAGGGAGTAGCCTGTTCCACAATATTGCTCCCTTTTCCAACATTGCTGGGGTCCCCTGGCATTATCTTGCCCTTTGATATATGATGAAATGGCATGTGACCTCCGAAGAGGCCTGGTGCAAGTCTTTTGATTTGACTCCTGCAGGTGATTTGCACGTTATGACGATGATGACATTATGATGAAGACAACACATATGCCCAGTCCCCGTGCCAGGGGAATTAACCAATTATGGTTAAAATTCCCCACCCTACCGGGAATCAGACCCGGGACCCCTGTGACCAAAGGCCACACACTAACCATTTAAACTTGGAGCTGGACTGATATATGATACTGAGGGCATTTTCTCTTTCTGCTATGTGTGTTGGGGGCTTTGGCTCCTGTCTCAAATAGTGAATCACTCGGGCTTCTGAGATTGTTATAAAACAGGATGCCCTTAACATAGGGAACTGGTGCTTTTGGTAGTTGGCCATGATATGGAGAGCCAATGCTATCAGATATTTTCCAGTGACACTTTCTTCTGAGGAAGTTCTTCCACCCAAAACTGTTCATTCCCTTAGCGAGTTAGGTTATTACACTGCCCAACACTCGACATTGAGTCACTGGCTGTATAGTCCATTCCATTCCCATAGCAGAGAATCACCTGGCCAGACACTCCATCCATGATCAGTCTTACTGAAAAGTGGTTATAGGGATGTAAAGCCAATAATGTTGTTTTTTTTATCTTCTTGATACCAACCCTGCGTGGAAGGATGTATTCACTGTTGCATATTCCTGTGGTGGTTGGTAGTGTGGTGTGTTGTGTGCATATGAAGAGATATGTTTTGAGACAAACATGAATATCCAATTCCCATGCTCTATCGTCGTCATCGTCATCATCATCATCACTGTCTTCTGACTGTCATGGGAAAAAGATGTTTGGAGGTGTTGAGTAGTTCACTTTGTTCTTTTATCAGTCCACTGTACACACAGCATTTTTGCATCAACTCCGCATCTCAAACGCATCGATGTATTGTTTGTTTCTAGCCTTTAGGGTCCATGTTTCATAACCGTAGAGAAAGACAGAGAAAGCAAGACATTGAACAAGGCAGGTCTTGGTGTTGTTTGTTATTGTTCTGTTCTTTCAGGTCCTAGTGAGTTTGTTGTTGGCAACTCTCGTTAAGTTGATCCATCTCCTTATTTCTGCCTCACAATTTCCCGTATCACAAATAGTTGATCCAAGATATATGTATATATTGAAACCAATTGGTTCATGTCATTGGCACATGATTGCTGTAGTTGGATAAAAGTAATATTATTTGAGGTAGAATCCATACGTAAAGCAGGATGTTTGTCGTAATCCAGTTTGCTAAAATTATATCTTTGACAGCGCACGTGCAAAGAACACCAGATATTGCATCAGAAAGAAGGCGATGGAGCCTTCCGTTCTACAGAGTGAAACATGAGATCAACATGCGACAGAGAGATTAAATTAAGTTGGCAGAACTTTCAAACCAGCGAATCACAAGATAGCGGACGAGGAAAGAAATGAGGCAGGAGCAGGGACACCAATATGAACACGCTCTGATATAAGCTTAAATCCATAAGAAGTGATTATTAAAGACAAATAAGACTTTCATGTAATTATAAAAATGCAATAGAGATATTCTGGCAAACCTTTTTAATTAGATATGTGGTTACTGGAAGCAGGATATGATGAAACTGGTCCAGGGAATCCCAAGACATTTGTTCCATGAGGCACGCGGACAGGAGGATGCCAAGTGATGAGGAGCAGCACTCTACTCTTAACTTCGGGACTGAACGGTTCAGACGTGTATTGTGATTGTTGCCGGAAAAATGTGGACTAAGCATTTATCGACGTAAAGAAACAGTAACCTGTTTAATTCTGGACTTAATCCGCAGGGATTCTTGCCATAAGGGAATTGATTATATTCAAATTATCTTAGATTTGAATTATTACATGTAGAGTGCCGATAGACTTGTTCGTCAAGCAGCAGTAAACATAGTTATAGATGAAGTTATGGGGCTTGTTGGAGTTTGATTTACCACTGAATCACAGATTCTTGCTGAAATAGGATGTTAATTAGACTGTTCCGGGAACTGAACGCGGGAGAGAGAGAAGAATGTATTTTTGTGTTTATAATTTGTATCATAATTAATTTGTATTTTTTTTGTATGCTCAGTGATTATCAATTGTGTGCAGACACATGTATACCAATTGTGCCGTACGTAAATTGTGACAAGAACGTGGACCTCAAGAGAGAATTTTTGTTGACGGTTGTGTTTCCATCATGATGGAGTGAGCACCACATTGATGGGCTGACCCAATGGCTGAGGTGGTGCGTGGCTGAACATGGAGCGAACCAGACTAAGATGAGTACATCTGATTTTATCTAACTTCACTACACATGAATCAGCTTGTTGTATAAATTTGCAAATAATAACCTCTTGCATGTGATGGTTAAGTTTATTTGATTTTAAAATGTAGCAAGGGTCAGCTAGATTTAGATAGTTAATTTTGTAGTACTAATGCCTTGGGGGGGGGGGGGATGTATTTTGTATATATATATTGTGCCCTACTGGACTCTAAAGTTCCGGCCAGGCGAAAGCCGGTCTCGAACCCAGAGTACAGTAGTGAAAGAACTCTCACAGACGTGAGCTGGTGCACATAGTCTTACCTGAACACATTCCTCTTCACTCAGCCGGATAAGCGCTCTTCTCAGGGATAACATGGGGATAACGGGGCAACAAAAGATAAACACCAGGATATGTGCCTACTCAGGTAAGAATTTGCTAAATTAAAATAAAATAAAATATCTAACAGAAAACATCGCTGCCTTCAAAGTTTAACAAATAGGGATTTATTACATAAAATTGAATTATTTACAAATCAGATAGCTTTCAAAATGCTTGGTCAAGATAATGCTGAGCCGATGACAACCAGTTCACTGCCTTCATGAAAACAGCTGTACTGTAACAAGCATGTTACAATAGTGTAAGTAACGAAGTCTAGAAAGATGGATATCTGCTGAAATACACATCAAACAGTGATTCCCATAAAATTTACTATGCCTCGCGCCGTCGAACCCCGGTGCTAACGAATATCAATTCAGAATGTACAGTGACCTGACTCGGTCACGAACCCTAGTCCCATGAAGAGTAAGGCGTATAAGATTCATATGCAAACACTATAAAAGGAACATAACTAAAATATCCACGGGTGTCAATATCAAACGGGCCAGTGTTAAAAATTAACGTAGAACAAAAAGAACATTAAAAAAATCTCTTCCTGCTTTCAAAACATGAAGGTCGTTTCTTCCCCTTGGCACACTTGAAAAAATGCAGACGGCAATATCACTCATTTCAAGACTGTGACGTCAGGCTCAACGACCCTTACCCTTCAACCACTTCACCAGCGACAGTCCACATAATTTATGAGCTCATCTGGTTGCAGGCTAAAAATCTCGCCTTTCAAAAGAAAAACACCTCACGTAATCTGCTGCTAAAAGCCCTCTTTTAAATACACCTGGGCTATCTGCCCTCGTCTCAATATCACCAGCCGTATCGCAAATCTTACTTCCGCCTCTCATGGGCTCAACCTTGGTGCTACAAAAACACTAATCATTAAGCGATAGTCACATGGCCATACTAGGCATCTCCAATATATCCAATATACTCTCAACTGTGCTGGGCTCTCTCATATCAATCGCAAATCTTACTTCTGCCTCTCATGGGCTCATATCTCTCAAATATTCGGACTCGCTCGCTCTATCAGTGAAGCTGGGTGAATTACGGGTTACATCTTGGTCACAACTATACACATCTACGTCTGCAGAGACAAATGCCTAAATGCGATACAATAAAAAGTGCCTGTCTGTTAGACTAACCTACTATGACCAAAGGAGTTCGACCTGACCCATAAAAATAACACGTACGTTAAAATAATACTATCACAGGAAATATAAATACACCAACAACGAATCTACAAACAATCATCTACCCTAATGTACGGGGTTCGAGCTTGAGGCCTAGCTCATTATTACCAAGACAATTTCCTACCGTAACTAATCTGTTGACTGACGGCCCCCCTATTCCTATCTAAATTTAAATGACATGCTTGAAACAGAATTGGAAAGCTCTGACCTTATGTTATCGATGACATTGCGGAGCGGCCCTCCCTGTGGACCACTGAATTTACCACATCATGATAGACTGCGGCGCTGGCATCAGATACTGTTGACCACTTGGAGACATTCTTTCTTGTGTGGCTCCTTCGTACAGCTCCCTATGTGGTTGGAAGGTATCCCCTTCGGCGTCGCGCTGATCAGGTGCTCCCAACGTTCCTGGATCGATGCCCATTGTCGTGTTGGCTTCAGCTCCTGGTTGTGGCTTCCTCGCAATGATGATGTCAAAACTCGTTCTGACTTGATGCTGGGGTAACTGAAAACAAATTCATTCATTACAGACTGTTCAAATTCGATGCCTGTTTCCACTACTATCGTGTCTCACACGTTACATTGACCAAGTCTCGTTCATAGTTTTAACCTGGTACACAATAGTTTCTTCACTCCTCTCAGTCACTGTTATTTCACCCTTTCACACGGACAACATATCGTTTCTGAATTCCTATCCTGAGCCAATATTAATTCTAGCCTTTCGTCAGTAATACCTTGACCTCACAGAAATATGAAGCTACTAGTTCATTAGTCTCTTACAGGCAGTACCTCATCTCCCCATAGCATATCCTCACAGGTAAAATCTTAAATTCAGCTGAATATTCAAGTTGATTACTTACGTCCTCGCAGGTACAGTAGTACTAGTAGTATGTGCAGCTCGAAGACAAAGTGTTGTTCTCAGTACCAACACGCAGTATGACGACTCGTTCAAGCGGTCTTCTTGTCCAAGAATGAGACTGATATGCCAGGCGGCCTTATTTTTATAATCCAGTTTTAGCGTCATCACGCCGCTTGGTCGCGTGCAATATACGCACGCCCACGAAGTTTTTCCCACACAAAGTACATCATGAGCTCTAATTAACGAATGCATTTATGAATGCAGCCCTAATGCATATCAAAATTAAGCAGAAATTATGCATGTTGCAATTCTTGTCTCAAATCCAATGCAACTCTTCCGTAACCAAAGATATTAATTTAATTCTTTCTTCCCTCCTAATATAAGTTTTGCCGGGATCTGGGAAGCGTCCCCAATCTTCATCAAGAGGCTTGGCTTGGGACATAACTCCTTTTAATGAGGTTCTGGAGATTTCTCATAATGATGCTCTAGCTCACTTCACACAAGAACGCGTCTTCTGGACTCCTTTATGAAATATACTGTAAGACAATGGCTTCGTGGGTGGCCTTGTGTGATCCTAATATCCAATACTAAAATTAATACAATTGTCCCATGAACCATATGGTTCAATATAATATGCATGCGTTAATGTTATTTTGATCCTTAGAATATATTCCTAAGTGTGTGTTGTGTTATACGATCTTCTGAAATTATATAAGCGTGTGGTAATGATCTGAAATAATATCGGTGTGTGTTAATATTTTAAGAAGGATAGATGGCATTTAGTACATTTGAGTAGTTCTTGGGCATGTTAGTTGTAGTAATGGCATGTTGAATGAGTATTCCCAATCTTCAAGAGAAGTTCATTTATATTGTGCTGCAGATTTGAACCAGCGACCATCAACAAACATTACAGTGTATATTTAGAGTCTTTGTTCATCGATAAGTGATTTGATTTTGTCAGGTTAATGATGTGTGCTGTGAGTTAATTCATATTTTCCAATTTTTCATTATTAAGTTTATTCTTAAGCCTTGTTTGAGATAGGATACTTTAACACTCAGAACGCTAGTGAGAGGAAGTGAACCAATGATAATGTGGAACGGAATATCGTCAAGTATATTTGAATGTAAAGAGATGAAGTGTTCTCAGTGAATAATAGTGTGAATCCTGGTGAGGTTTGAACCAGTGGATATGATAACTGATGGCGAGGTATTGTGTATTCCGAAATGTAGATTTGCAAGGAATATTTGGTGACAAGCCCAGTGAAGGCTGGATTACATGAAGTGTTATTTGGAAGAGATTGAATGAGCTCACCGAGAACATGGAGATATTGTCAGGTAATGACAGTTATATAGCTGAGGCACGAATGAAATAAATGTGGTTATATTCCAAGTCGAAACTTCTCCACAGTACTACATTCTTACGTGTTAAAGAATAAACCCCGTTGAAATAGGGTCATCAAAGAATAGATACAATATCATTTATTATATAATTCTAATTGATCAGATAGACCACAGCACATAAATATTTAAAGATTCAACGTCATTTGTATTACTCTAATTAAAGGTGGGGATTTTCAGGTTAGTGTAATGAAACATCTCAATGAACGCCATCTCAACTCTTGATCAGGTCAATGGACTTGGGATTTCCTGACGGTTATTATTGCTGGATTTATTCTCTTGTTATACATGAATTGTGTTTATTGTATATTTTGGCAATGCAAATTTTGATTTGTGGTTGTAGTTATTTTTGATTTGTGGATTCAGTTCCATGTGGTTGCTATGTTCGAGGCAGTAGAGTCAGTGTAGATGTAAGTTTTGGGGGGATTTTGTATTATTCATATCACATAGGGCCCTTCGCTACAGATTGTGTTTTATCTAGTGTGACTATGAATATAAAACAACTGATTATGTATGTGTGGAGTTATTATTTTTTTGTGTGTGTAAAAATCAGATAGTCTCACATAGTAGTAGTCGTATCCGATGTACGTGTCATTCCGTGTTCATTTCATGATAGGTGTGGATGGAATGTAGTAAGCCATAATAGATAATGATTTAATAACGATGACTAACGAATCAATGTACAGTTAATAAATGCTATTATATTTTTTTAATGAACTGTCACTAAAATTAATTGATAAAAATAGCACAGGTCAACTATATTTTGGAAATAATATTAATAAATTAATGATGAAACCCAATAAGAGGTAGTTAAATTAGTTAATTAAACTGATGTCGGCAAAATCTTGTTGTAACAGAGTCGTAAATATGAATTTACGGAATGATGTATTGATATTTCAACCACTCAATATGCATTTCTTTGGGGTTGGAGTTTACAAAAGAATATTATTTCATGTCAGCAATTTAATGAGTGGAATTGGATTAGATTTGAAACAGGCTGACTTATTAAACTTAAAAAATAAAGCATTGGTGCTTAATGGAAAATAATATTAAATGGATATAATCGATTTGTAATATTGATCTATAATCATGGGTTTCAGTTGACCTAGTGAGAGTGAGTGATAATTTTTATTTTGAAGTGTTATCTTTTTTTAATTTTCATATTTGTTTTGCCAAAGTTTTTCTTTTTCAATAAATTTGTTTGCAAAAAATGGGTTCTCATTCATAATCTTTTATTATTTTTTCTCTCTTATCCTTCCTGCTTAGTAATTTAAGACTAGCTTATATTATTCGAAGATATCACCAGGGATCACCCATATACGACCCTGGGATTACAGCCAGCACCCTATATCATAAGCTGGAAGGGTAGAATATATATATACATATTTATTCAGAGAATAAATACTTCCCCCATAAGGAGGCTGTCCATTAGGATGAAGGATACTAAGTACATTTATGACCATATAAATGATTTCTCAGTGTTGATAATGAACCTTTCAAGGCTTTGAGAACCACACTTCATCAACGATTCTAGTAGTTTTAATCTTGAGCGGAGTTCTTCGAAGAACTTTAGGAATTGTTCCCCTTGCACCGATCATGAGCGCTATCACCTCGATGTTATCAAGTCTGTACTCACGTCGGTAGAAGGGGGGAGTTGGTTTGTAGATTCTTTCCTTTACCTTGTGCACTTCACTGGGCTGGTTAGCGTGCAATTTGAATCAAATCGTAGGTTCAATAATATACCGGTATTCCTTGTTGTTATTTTTGAAGGCTGTCATATCAGTCCTACGGGTACCGTCATTGTTCGACAGTCCATGGACCTCTTTGTGCCCTGTGTAACCAGCGTCTCATAATGACTGAACGATAGAGCTTTGTATTGCGTGGTATCTAGTAAGTTACAGGGTTTTGCCATAGGGACAGTATCCCAAGACATGAGAAAGGGTTTCTATCTTGCTGTGGCAATGCTGGCAATGGACCTGCCCGGCACGGCTCAAATGGTTATGACATTAGCAGTCATCTAATCCTCTACTTCCTCCAGTCCCCTTAATTTATATGTGATCTTTGGTCAGTTATTGTTACTTTGGACTTCCTCCTCCTCCTATGGCGCGACGGCCCGTTTTCGGGTCATGGCCTCCCCAGTTGCTCTCCGCCAAACTTGTCGATCTCGTGCAGCTACTCTCCAATTTCGGATCTTGAGGATATGTGCTGCGTCCTGATGTACACCATCTTCCCATCTGTTACGTGGCCTTCCCACAGGCCTTCCTCCTCCAAAGTCTCCTAAGAATACCTTCTTTGGGATTCGGTGTTCTTCCATCCTAATTAGATGACCTGCCCATTTAAGTCTCTTCATTCGAATGGCATGCGACAGGGGTGCCTCCCCATACAGGGAATATAGTTCATTGTTATATCTAATTCTCCACTCCCCTTGTACGCATATGGGTCCATAAATTCTCCTCAGGATTTTCCTTTCGAAGGAATCTATCTTCTCCACGGCTTTCTTTGGGAGGGTCCACGTATCACTTCCATACATCACTATACTGCGAATGAGGGTTTTGTATAGCATAACTTTTAAGCTCTGATTTATATCTCTACTTCTGAAAAGTGGTAGTACTGCAAAG
Source organism: Anabrus simplex (assembly GCF_040414725.1). Lineage (NCBI taxonomy): Eukaryota > Metazoa > Arthropoda > Insecta > Orthoptera > Tettigoniidae > Anabrus > Anabrus simplex. The sequence goes on along the minus strand of NC_090270.1, from coordinate 214,955,001 downwards.
TATGCTCTGTTGGCAGCTTGAATTCTTGCCTGTATTTCCACCATTTCCTCATTCTTGTTGCTCAGATGTACACCAAGATATTTAAATTCATCCACCACCTCCACTTTGGATCCTTCAGGGACAAGTTGGTCATTTGTATACTTCCTTCTCCGAGCCTGCACCATTACCTTCGTCTTCTGTTCATTGATCTTAAGTCCAATCTCTTTGCCTTCCCTATTCAAGTCTTCAAATGTTTCTTTAACTGTCCTTGTTGTTCTTCCCATCAAATTTATGTCATCAGCATATCCAACTAGTTGAGCTGTTTTGTACAGAAGTGTTCTACTGGTGTCCACCCTTAACTTTCTAATCACTGACTCTAGTGCCAGGTTAAATAGAATTGGTGCTAAGCCATCTCCTTGCTTCAATCCCTGATTCACTTCGAAGAAGCTGCCTACTTCAGTCTGAATTTTCACTCCCACCATCGTATTTCTCATAGTCAATTCCACCAGTCGCACCAGCTTTTCTGGTATCTTGAACTCTCTTAATACCTCCATTAATTTATCCCTGTCAATAGAGTCGTATGCTTGTTGAAAGTCGATAAACATCTGTACCACATCTATGCCCCATTCCCAACACTTCTCCAACACTTGTTTCACAGTAAATATCTGATCAATAGTGGATCTTCCCTTCCGGAACCCTGCCTGGTATTCTCCTAGAATTTCTTCCACCAGGGGTTCTAGTCTCTTCTTCAGAATGGAAGTGAACAGCTTATATACTGTACACAGCAGTGTGATCCCTCTATAATTGCTACATACCAACTTATCCCCTTTCTTGTATATTGGGCATATGATGCCTTTGCGCCAGTCTTCAGGCATTTCTTCTGCATTCCACACACTCACAATGAGATCATATATAGCTTCTTGTAGTGTGGTTCCTCCGTATTTCCACAACTCTGCAGGGATTCCATCGATACCTGGTGCTTTATTGTTTTTCAGTTGCTGTATGGCTTCTATCACTTCTTGCATAGATGGTGCTGTGACTTCTGATTCATTTGTCTCAGTATTCTTCCTTGAGGTAGTTGGTGTTTTCTCTTTCATTTCTACTGGGTTCAGGAGGTGTTGGAAATATTCCTTCCATCTATCTTGGATCCCTTTTTTATCTCCCAAAAGCTATCCATTTCTGTCCTTACACATGTTTGTTCTTGCCTTGAATCCTTCTTTCACTTCCTTAACTTCTCTGTAAGCCATGTAGCTATTATCTTCTTTAAATTCCTCCACTATTCTAGCCATTTTCTCATTTAATTTTCTTCTCTTCTTTCTTCGACATACATTCCTTACTTCTTTATTCTGGTTTTCAACCTCTTGTTTCTTCACCCTTGTTGGTCTCTCTAGGTATGCTTTATATGCTTTATCCCTTTCTTCTATGGCTTTTTGGCATTCCTCATCAAACCATTCCTTTGTGTTCCTTTTGGGTACAATGTCTAGTGTGTCCTTTGCCACGGCCTTAACGCTTTCCTTCAGAGCAGTCCATTTGGTCTCGACCGTTGCTGTTTGGTCCTTATTATATTTCTCTACCAGCACTTCTGCCATTCTTTCCCCGTATCTTTCTGATACTTCCTTATTCTTCAGTTCACAAGTATTGTACTTTTCTATCCTACTCATTCCTTCCTTTCTTGTTTTCATAATGCGGCACCTTAAGATTGCCTTAACTAGAAAGTGGTCGGAGCCACAACTTGTTCCTCTGAATGATCTGACATCCATGATATTGGATGCCCATCTTTTCTCCATTATTACATGGTCTATTTGATTACAGGTCTTTCCATCCGGCGATATCCATGTTTGCTTGTGTACCTCTTTATGAGGGAAACAAGTTGACATCACTTTCATGTTTCTGCTGGTAGCAAGGTCAAGCAATCTCTGTCCATTATCATTAGTAGTGTTATGTAAACTATGGATCCCTATTATTCCTTGATATATCTCCTCCTTCCCAATTTGTGCATTTAGGTCTCCTATTATCATCTTAGCATCGTTCGATGGGATTGAATCTAGCACTCGTTCCAGTTCAGCATAGAACTGATCCTTGACTATCTGTTCCTTGTCTTCCGTTGGTGCATATACATTTTTTTTTTTTTTTTTTTTTTTGCTAGGGGCTTTACGTCGCTCCGACACAGATAGGTCTTATGGCGACGATGGGATAGGAAAGGCCTAGGAGTTGGAAGGAAGTAATTAAGGTACAGCCCCAGCATTTGCCTGGTGTGAAAATGGGAAACCACGGAAAACCATTTTCAGGGCTGCCGATAGTGGGATTCGAACCTACTATCTCCCGGATGCAAGCTCACAGCCGCGCGCCTCTACGCGCACGGCCAACTCGCCCGGTGTATATACATTTACGATTGTTAAGTTGTAGAATCACATTTTAACATGCAATGTTGCCAATCTTTCATTTACTGCCAAAAAACTATAGTACATCATCTTTAGCTTGTTTCGTACTATAAATGCTACTCCTCCTTCTTGTGCATTCCTTGGCTTCCCACTACTGAATATTGTGTGGGTTTTGGTGTCCCATATCTCATCCCTTCCTGACCATCTAGTTTCTTGTATGGCTGCTATGTCCACTTTGTTGACTTCTAGTTTCTGCATCAGTACTTTCAGTGCTCCGGCTCGTAGAAGTGTGCGTACATTCCATGTACCAATTGCGTAGTCCATTGCCTTTAGCTTAGCTCGTCATCTATTAAATCCACCATTCCGAGGCATATTCTGGGGCTTCGCAACAGTTGGTTTTCCGGAGCGAGGTTGTTAGCCTTGCTCCAACCCCCAGCAATCCTGGAGGACCGATGTTTTCTGTTAGGGTTGTCTCCCTTAGCTGATAGGTCCCCATTTAAGCGTCGGGAACTCGCTTTCTGCCCTTACATGACTTAGCCGTGTACCTTAAAGAATGTACCCGTTGCCCAGAGGCCACGGCGTGGACGTGCATGTATCGGACTTGGTAGGAATAGATGGCATTTCCTGTGTTTTGCTAGTACACTCCCATCAGCAAGAAGTGCACCCACAGGACCACATACTACCCCTTTGACCCCCTACTTTGGACTTACTAAGGTTAATATTCAGTCCATACATTGTGCTCACATTTTTCACTGTTACTAGTAAGTGAGCAAGTTGATCTTCATTGCTGGCAAGTATAGTGGTCAGATCAAAAATTAGATGTATGGCTTTTCAGGCGTTTGCTCTATCAACCAGCGTTTCGTCTTAGGTCTGACACTAGACTCTTCAGAGTGGGATGTGTCAGACCCTACCCACTGACGCTGGGGTGTATGCGGGTGAGTCGACAGCAAATCTTAAACATTAACCCGTTGGGTGGGCGATGCGGCGAGATCCGCGGCTACAAGTCGCTTGCTTGGTGGGGAACGTGGATATATCCGCCGATTCAAATTATATTTTTTTTCTCAGTTGCCTGCCTGCAGAGGTTTATTTTATTTTCAGCAGCGTATTCCGGATGAGTCTGCCCTCCGATGTGAATTTTTTCAACTATTTCTCCCAATACCAATGTGTCATCCATGAGTTGCAACATAAAGAACGCAACTGAAGTCCGGGCAAGAATGACCTAAGGCCTAATAGCTCCGCGCTGAAGCTTTTTTAATAGCTCATCGCCTAATCGTCCCTTGGATGTAATAATATTGCTGTTTAAGGGATTTCTAGTGATTATGACAGTGAAAAGACATCTCTGATGACATTTTAGAACTGTGACCTGATTTATTATCCCCTTCCTTCACGGCTGGAGTGTGTGTTTATCGCGAGTAACACGACATTTTATTATCGTACGCATCCGTAATATTTTATGATTTCCGACCAAACTGCTGAGACCAGGGTTCTATTCGATCCTTTTTCTTACATTTTTTCCGCTAAAATATCTGTAACGAATTACCGGCCCCCACTGTTAGAGGAAGATGATTTACGGGTCATGATAAACGAAATGTTGGAATTTAGTGAGGAGAATTGTGGTATTAGTGAAGTAAGTTCTGCCGAAGGGGAATTCGTAAGTGACAGAAAATTACCTGAAATAAGTACTGCAGGCTCGAATATACAGGGTTTGGGTGTAGCTGATGCAAATGTTCAGCAGTCGCAAAAGAGACAACACATGTTTGATTCCAGTTCAAGTAGCGATCATGACAGTGACAGTTGTGACGATAATACTGATTACAATCCAACCATTGCAACTTCTTCATCAACTTATACTGAAAATGGACAAAGAAATTCCAGCTTTGATCCAAATTTCTATCGTGATGTAAAGAGAGTGTTTTTAGGGAAAACAAAACTGAGCGAAATATTTTAATTACTTTTTTATGGCGAGATATGCCAGAACATACATGAACAGACAAAAGATGCCAAGCAGGAAATCGCACATAAAACCCAGTTTAGTAAGACGAAAGGTAGGAATCGAGATCAAGACCGTGTCTGAACAAATAAGGACGAAATAAAGCTTCTTTTGGCCATACTGTTGCTGCAGGGGATTGTACAGAAACCTAACTTAGGACATTATTTCTTGCAATCATTTGTTCACTACACCTATTTTCTATGAGCTGATGACACAGAAGAGATTTTTTCTCGCCAGATTAGTGGCCTGGCCGGCCTCCTGACACCAACTTGGCAGGTTCAATTCTGGCTCAGACCAGTGGTATTTGAAGGTGCTCAAATACGTCGGCCTCTTGTAAGCAGATTTACTGGCATGCAAAAGAACTCCTGTGGGACTAAATTCTGGCACCTCAGTGTCTCCAAAAACCATAAAAGTAGTTAGTGGGACGTGAAGCCAATAGCATTATTATTATTATTATTATTATTATTATTATTATTATTATTATTATTATTATTATTATTATTATTATTATTATATTTCCTCCACAGCTTTATACATATCTCTGACAGTGAGGTGAATAATGCAAAACTTCCTCCAAAAATATACGAGATAAATCCAGTATTTGACCACCTGTTAGCAAAATTTTCGGAAGCTTATACCCCTGATGGCAAAATGTCAATTGATGAGAACCTCTTGTTATGTAAAGGGTGGCTAGGGTGTAAAGTTTACATAACAAGAAAACGATCGCGTTTCGGAATGGAATTATATAAATTATGCGAAGGCGAGACAGGTTATATAACATGACCTGCTTCTGTGTGTATCATAATGAACAGCTGTAAAAGACATAACACTGTGAAGACTGTAAATACTGTAAATATTACCTGTATTGTAGTGTAATGTAGTCCGTTTGTCACTTAGTAATTGTAGGGAGGCTATATAAATTTGATCCCTCGAAAGCGCTAACCAATATAACAGAAAATTTTGTGAGTATTATAATTTATTCCATTGCACATCTTTTAAGTATATGTAAACTTTGTAAATCTACAATTTACATATACAGAAACATTTATTTCCAGGCAGAGATTGATAGTAAACTGCCTAAAATATTCAGGTGAAAGTTATTATATACAAAAAAACCAGAGCTTTGCTGTTAGGAAGAAGCAATCTCGATATCACAGTGTGAAAGCACTTAGTACGTTTTTACACAAAGTATTGAAAAATTAAAATAATATAATTTTTCAAGAATTAAATACATTATATTCAAGTAAATATTTCTCTTTTGGCCCTTCAATAGTTCATTTTAGTCCAAGATTGTTTTTAATCAAGTAATTAAATATTTTCTTCAATAAGGAAAATCGCTCCCCACCTGAGAGTGAGCTTATTCTGCAAGTACCTGCCACAGTATAAATATATGTGTTACATAATACATATGATATCTTCTTTTGTTAACACATTTTCTACATCTGTGGGGTCGCAGGTGCAAACTGTGTTGCACATGTAGATTTGGCCATGTTTTATGGCCAGATGCCCTTCCTGATGCCGACCCTATGTGAAGGGGTGTAATCACTATTGCGAGTTTCTGTGATAGTTGGCGGTGTGTTGTGTTGTCTGAATATGAAGAGGAGAGTGTTGGGATGAACACAAATGGCTAGTCCCCGAGCCAGAAGAATTAATCAGACGAGATTAAAACCCCTGACCCAGCCGTAAATCAAACCCAGGACCGTCTGAACCAAAGGTCTCAACACTGACCATTCAGCCAAGGAGTTGGACATATATCTTCTTCTCAGATGCATAACTCTTGTCTGAGTATCGTGATCTCATGCTCACTTAACTATTCAATGGTGTCAACCAGCAGTCACCATTGTCTACGGTCTTCTGCTTTCCTGATTGTTCTCCCTGTGGGTGGGGGCGGTAGAATAGCACCCATGGTATCCCCTGCCTGACGTAAGAGGCAACAAAAAGAGACCCTAGTTGCTCTTAACTTGGGAGCGTGGGTTGGCAACCAAGGGGCCCTCAGCTGAGTCCTGGCATTGCGTCTCAATTATCTCCCTCCAGTGGGTGAGATATGAATACAGGCTCTGCAGGTCATTTACTCCATCCTGATTAAATGAATATGGTATTACATACACATATCACAGCTTCTCCCGCTCTCCTCCTCGACTCGTGTAGGTTTGCGTAACAGTGCGCAGGAATTCCGTCGTACCTTCCTCCAGATTAGAGTTCAGCAAGTCAGAGATTTCTGAATGCATATTCTTCATGCTTCTCATAATTTGTTTGGGATTTACAACCATTGATATACCCCAATCAGTCAATTTCCCAATATTTCCAGAGATGACGTGCGTGTTACCATAAAAACAGTCAGGCATTCCTTATCCAAAAGCTTCACAAAATCTTCAATGCACGTAGCTTCCAAGAGGGTCTCCTCTATATCTAGCATTCTGTCACTGAATTGCGCCTGTGTCCCAACGACACGGGTTATTTTCTTACTAAAGGTAGAGCCCTGTTCCAAATCACTCCTAACCTTTGGATCTTCATTCATATCAAATTGTTCCCATTCCCACGAATGACTACGGATGATTTCTGCCATTTGTCCCATTTCTTTAATACCTTTCTTTATCTCCGCTTTGGTATTAGGAGTCATCTTAACTAATGCTAATAAGTCTTCACTATACTTGACTAATTTCTCAATTTCTAGTCGCATCCCCTCTAATCCTACTCTTTGGTTTGTAGTCTTCATACTCTGTAGTTCCATGGTTACGTCCAGCTCCTCATCTGACATAGTACCTATGGCCACCACCCATTTCACACCACTAAGCTCTCCCGCTTGTAACAGGCCTTGGTTTTCTACATCTATTTCAACCTCTCTGAATTTGACATTGCTACTCTCAGTACCTCTACTCTCTTTTCTCTTTGAGGACATAACCTTAAATCATTTAAAGGAGTATAAGTGACTTTTACCTTGACAAAAAAGGGATGCCTCTTTAGCTCTTCAAAGAGAGATAATACCATGTACTGAAGAGCAGCACTTCCACTTATAATCACATCGATACGCAGCCTTTAAAAACACCACTTAATTAAGTAAATATGCAGAGCTTTGCAGTATTCCATGACGTATGCAGCAGCAGTAGTAGTAGTATTAATTTTAGTTTTGTTGTACTCTCACAGATGAGTCTCTGATAAAATGGATACTCGGTTATAAGGCTTCTACCATATTATGGGTGGAGAAGGAACCATTAAAATTATTTAAGTATGTTATATTTTTATTGATTTGTGTTATGCTTTGGTACATTTGATACATGAACAAAAATGTTAAACAGTAGTTTTGACATTCAAACGAGGAGGGAAAATTGCATTGAAAGACAAAATTTATTACAAGAGTGAGTGCTTATCGATGCCCGCTTCTTTTAAGTACCTGGGAATGACTCTACAGGTCAAGGGTACCACTTTCATGCTACATATAAAAGACAACGTCGCTGCTGTGGTAATAACCATGAATGAAATCCAGCATCTGAGGATTCTTTCAGTGGATATGGCAATGCATCTCTTTAAAGTGAAGATCTCACCAATAGTGAGTTACGGATGGCAGCTAATATGGGATCATCTTACTAAGAGTGATTTAAGAGTATTAGAGAAGACCAAAACTGTTTATCTAAAGAAAGTTCTAAGCCTATCGAAATTTACTCCTTCACGATTGGTGTATGAACTAGTAAGAGAAAGGTTCTTCATAGAGAACCTACGAGAGTGGGTGCTACTACATTCTACACCTGCCTACAACAGTGTTCTACAAGAACTTTATTCAAAGAAGAAGGAAATATGGAACACGTTTTATACCACGGATGCCATGATGACTCCAGATGGGAAACAATCAAATTATGAGCTACAATATGTCATGACATGATTTGCGGTACATGGCTTTCATCACAGAATACGTTACAATATGAAACATCATGATCTGCAGGAGTTCTGTATGTGTCAGCTGTGCAAGAATCATTGTGATCTCTATCACCTTCAGGAATGTGGAAAAAGAGTGGTGTCTTTGACCAAATTTTGTAGTGATTAACAAAGAGAACTACATATTGTATTCTAAGTGAACATTTATTTATCTATTTATGTATGTATCTATTTCATGGCCATTGGCTGCATTAAATTATGTTATTAAAAATGTTGTGAACCTCCCTAACATTTTGTCATGAGCCACCACTGAAACCGGGTACCTCATAATTAAGTATACAAGTGCTTGAGCACAAAACACAGCATCTGGACATGTTATTCACTACATACAGCTCAGTAATTCAATGATAAACACTGTAATGAACTCATAAAACAATCACAGTTGCAAAGAACATTTGCATTAGGACAAAAAGTGTACATTAAGCCTATGAACAGATACAAAATCATCATTGATCTGCATTTAGGACTGTCACCCAGATGGCAGATTCCCTTCTTCTTTTGCTACCACTTTTTTCCACACCTGTGGGGTTGCGGGTGCGAACTGCGTCGCACATGTGGATTTGGCCCTCTTTTATGGCCGTATGCCCTTCCTGATGTAATCACTATTGCATGTTTCTGTGGTGGCTGGTAGTGTGGTATGTTGTCTGAATATGATGAGGATAGTGTTGGGACGGACACAAATACCCAGTCCCTGAGCCAGAAGAATTAATCAGAAGCGATTAAAATCCCTGACCTGGGCGGGAATCGAACCCGGGAACCTTTGAACCGAAGGCCAGTACGCTGACCATTCAGTCAACAAGTCGGACAGATGGCAGATTCCCTATCAATTGTTAACCTAGTAATTTCCTAAGTGATTTCAAAGAATTTGAAAATTTGTTGAATATTATTCTAGATAAATTATTCCAATCACTAATACCTCTTCTTTTAAAAGAATATTTGCCCCAATCTGTCCTCTTGAATTCTAATTTTACCTTTGAAAGCTCCACTTATGTTTATTCTTCTACTAATGTCAGTCCACACCATCTCTCCACAGACTGCTCAAAACATACTTCTAAGTGGACCAGCTTGTCTCCTTACTCCCAAGTCTTCCCAAAGTTTGCAACATTTTCTTAAAACTACTCTTGTCAAGCTGCTTTTCTTTGGATCTTTTCCATTTCTCGTATCAAGTAATCCTGATGTGGGTCCCATATATTGGAACCAAACTCTAACTGGGATCTTATCAGAGACTTATATGCTCTCTCCTTTACCTCTTTACAACCCCTAAATACTCTCATAATCATATGAAGAGATTTATAACCTTTATTTATGATCTCATGAATGTGATTACCCCAATGAAGGTTTTCCCTCATATTAGCACCCATAAGGTACTATCACCCCATCAACACAGTAATAAAAACTGAGAGAACTTCTCCTCTTGTTAAAACTTACAACCTGGCTTTCATCCCATTTACCATCATACCATTGTCTGCTGTCCACCTCACAACAATGTTGAGGTTTTTTGTAGTCACTCACAATCCTAAAACATTTATTTCTCTATACAGTGTAACTTCATCTGCAAAAAGACTTATCTGTGATTCCAGTTCTTTATTCATATCATTTATGTACAGTATATAAGAAAATTAAAAGGTCCAATAATACTGCCTTATGGGATCTCCCTTCTTAATCATTACAGGATCAGATATTACTTCACCTACTCTAATTCTAAGATTTTGCTTCCTTTTCAGAAATTCCATATATTTTATTATATATTCATATAGACGGTTTCTTTCTACATTTGTATCATTTGAATTTCATTCCTTATTTGTTAATTTATCAAGAAGGATATGAATATTTTCTAAATTATTCGTAAGTCTTCCCTTATTTATCCTATAAATAATTTCAACGTCTTGTTTAATGTAGGTGAATTTATGTCCTATTTCCTTCATGTGAGCCCCCATTGCAGAGAACCACCAATGTTTTTTTGGCGTTCACATGCTCCTGATACTTTATTGAAATATTCTGTTCAGACTGTCCGACGTGGCAAACCCTGTAGTGGGAGCATGTCAACTTATAAATTTCTGAATCGTGATATTCCTCTTCTTTGGATTTGTTGACTATGTTATGGTTGAAAAACCGATGTTTAGTGTTATTGTTTGTTGAAAAAGCTATCTTAATGTTGTGTTTCTGAAATAAATTTGTAAGTGTGTAAATGTTAGGATTATTGTATGTAAACTTTATATACATTTTTGCTTTTGCTGGTTGTTCTACCAAATTTATCTGTTGTCTGTATTTGCACTTAGTGATTATTTTATTAATGATTCTAAAACTGTTAAAAAAGGCCTGTTTGTAGATGTATGCAAGCTCCTTTTTTTCTTACAGTTTAGTTATCAGAACTTCAAATGCTCTGTTAATGAAACTATAAAACGTGGACTTCTTCTGTGTATCAGGATGAAAAGAATTGTTTTTTTTAATCATGGTTGGTGTGAAGGTGGGTTTCCTATGTATTCTGAAGTAGAAATGGTTTTCTTTCCGAGTTGTATTGATATCCAGAAAGTTGAGGGAACCATCTTCTTCTTCCTCCACTGTAAACTTTATATTTGGTCCAAAATGTTCAAGATATTCAGAACATTCTGGCTATTGTTGAGCTTCTGATTTATTATAGCGTATGTATCATCAACATAATGTAGCCATAAGTCTTTAAACTTTGATGTGACCTGTGATCTGAGAATGTTCCAAGTGGTCCAAGTAATTACAGTATTGGCTAAAATGCCCATGGGGAGTTTTGTTGAGTCTCGTTTGATGGTGTTAACTGTTTCAGTAGACTTTCTAAATATTTTGAATGTGAGTTTGTTTGATGATTTTTTAATAATATCTAAAATATTCAATGGATTATTGTGTTCAGATTTAGAAGCAAATTTGATTTGTGTGGTTGTCCTTGCTGGTGACCAAACTATATACATTATTTACAATGATGCTTATTAGTGGGAATGACTAGTGTCAGTTCCTGAGTGTGATTTAAGTCACAATAATATTCCAATTGCCAGAACACAAATATTAAGGGAAGCCCTATCTTAAAGCACATGAAATCAAGAGTAAGGAATGAAGTCCTTCTGCACAATAGGATATGTCACGAGTATGCTGGAGGCAAAGAAGGTTACAGTGAGAGGGAGAAAGGGAATGGCTGATTGCACATGCAGAGGTGAAACCTCACGACCTCTATCAGTCCATCTGTCCAGACCACATTTTCAAATAGGGGATACCTTACATTGTTGGAGTACAGTGCAGACATGGCAGCATACGGCAGGGTATGGCAATGCTTCGCGGCTCACCCTGCATGCCAGTTTATACTGTAGGTTGGCGTGACATCATTATCCAGCGCTGCACTCTGGAGTGTTGACTGCAGATGCAGGCTCATGGTGTGCAGTTCAATAAAGGCACCACAACATTATGACAATACGGGCTTAGCACAATTAAATTTATTTTATGTAATGCACAAGTTTCTTCATTCAACTCGTGCAGAATTGTCCTTGTCTCTTACAGGCAATATCCACAGTTTGTTTATTAAGCAGCTGTAATTGAACACACAGCACAAGACCCCACAGTAATTAAGACACGCGGTGCACATGATTATTTCTCCTATTTCTCCTCCTGTCTGCTCGCCTAAGTAATGTTCTCTATTATTTAACATGCACAAAGACGCATTGCTGTCACCAGATGATCGTGCATTCATTTACTCATAACATTATAAAAGGAATGAAATACTGGATGAAAGAAACACTATGCCCTATGGTTTGATTACAGTAAATGTTCAATATTCCTCCACTTCTACCTCGATTTTCACGTAACAAGAAAAGTCCATTGGAATTAAATCGGCCAAGCGTGGCAGGCATTTAACTGGCCCATCATGGTCTAACCATCTCCCTGGATAATGATCATTTAAGTGCTATGTGACATGGCAAGTGAAATGCGGTTAGTGCCATTATGACAAGTTGACAAACTTGACCATATCGGTCCTTATTAAAATGTTCCATGCCTTACTTGTCGGGTACAACAGGCATTATTATACAAAAATGCAAAGTGTACATATAGTATCTAGAGTTGAGGTTAGAAAGGACAATGATGAATGTTAATGTGATAAGATGTTATATCTTGAAACTTAGGTAAGGTAGATTTTGATGTAAATATGCTTACGAAGGGAGTTAAGGCTCCCGAAACATGTACATATAAATTATTCAAAATATATTGACAGGGCGGACCAAACAATCACCCGTTGTACGTTACTGCCATTATGACGAGCCAATGACCTTAGATGTTAGACCCCTTTAAACAACAAACATCATCATCAAGCCAAATTCACTGCCGAATACACAGAGGAACACCTTCCAATAATCCAGGCAGTGATTCTACCAAGAAATGATAGCATTCTTCACCATTCAGGGAAATAGGAAGGTCATGCGGCCCAAGTAAATAGTCACCAACAATGTCGACCCAAATATTGACACTAAACTGATGTTGAAGTGTGCACACTACTGTCAGATGAGGATTTTTCTCCGCCCTGCTTCATGCAGACACCTGCCAATGGATACGAAGGTTGAAGGATGAGGTTGGCAGCAATAAGGGTTTCGAATGCCATAAATCAGTGCGGCTTCTCTCCCGTTGCCATTTGCTGCCCCATAGTCTAGGTGCATATCAGCCATTTCTTTGTTGGCGTACCAAAATGGGGCCATTCTCACCTGTTTATACTGCAAACTAGCAGCCAATATGGACAGAACAAAACAGAACAACCTAATGGACCTGGGAAGTGATTGCATGCTTTCATGTGGAAAATGATCACCCCACTTCCCCTCCCTTCCCTCAAGCACAGCAGCAGGCAGCAAAATGTGTTCTGACACAGAAAATACAGTGAATTTGTCAATTTGAATCACATGCTCGGAAGTAACAAAGTGGTCTCATTTTCTCGAAAGGAAAAGTTTCTCCGCCAATCTCATTACGTCATTGTTCTTTATATCGTATAATTCAGAAACACCCAATATATATATATTGTTATAGAGGATGGTTGCACTTCCTCTTAAAACAATAATCACCACCACCACCACCACAACTACCACCATATACATTGTTATCCTTAATGCTTTTTGTTTCAATAGTTATTGTGTTAATTTCATTATTATTGCAGCTAAAAGCTAGGTATTAAATGTTTCATGTACATGTACAATTAAACTTACTAACTTACATGTGCAATAATAATTCACTCCAATCTGAAAAATGCTTACCTGCTCTTGAACTGCTACTTATGTGAATGACATTTTCTTTTTCCAGGTGCTTCTACAGATTTGATATTTCCTCATGGGCATCAATTTCCTGTTAGAAAACACTGCAGTAAAGATATCCGTGATCGAGGTGGAAGCAGTGACTATATTTCAGTTGTTACACGCTACCATCTGCATCAGTTTGAAAGATATGAATGTGAAGATGATTCACAATCGTTACCATTAAGTTTAGATGAAGACAGTGCAGAAGATAATGATGATTTCACAGTGGAAAAGAAAAGACCAGCAATACTAAGAATAAAATCTGACCGTGTTCCAAAACAAAGAAGCGGAAAGAACTGTTCATTGTCTCCTTCATCTAAAGTAACAGTGAATTCAAAAACAAATTCAGTGACAGAAAATCTTCAAAGGTCAGCTCGAACAAAATATAATCTTCGGGAGACAATATCAACAAAAAAATGGTTTGCAGATGATGAGCCTGCTGTTTACAAAGAGAATGATAGTGTCCCAGAAGATTCAGCAGTCAGTAAATCTACAAACAGTGCAAAGCAAAAGAATGTCAAGTTTAATTCTGAGTTGAATTTGTTGTCCATCAAGCATGGCATTGTGAATTCACAACCAAGACTCAATAATGCACCTGATAATGCACAAAAAAGTAGCACTTGTTCAGCAAATGTGCAAACATATCTATCTCTTGAAACAACTAGTAATACTGCTAATGTAAATGATCCTTCTAAACCAGGGGATGTAAATAATACACAGGATTTAGAGACCAATGAACAGACATTTAATGACAAAAATAGTGCAACAGAACACTTCACTTCAGAGGAAAATCAAGGAAATATTCAAAATGAATCTACACCAGTAGTTCCCAACAGCCAAGGATCAGAAGATATAGTTATCAATATTCCCAGAGCAGTGTTTGAAAGACTACAGTTCATGCCACACTCTAATGGGTCTTTTGTTCTCAACTCACAGCAGCAGTACAATTCTTCAGTATCTCGGGAAAAAAGAAATGAATCACTCTATCCAGCCTTTCAAGCCTCAGAGAAATTGCCAGTAATACTAAATAACAAAATTAAACATCCTCAATCGTTACTCATCAGTAATAGCATGTTTCCTATGTCAGTTCTTCCTTCACTTAGCAAACAGTCCGTCACTAACTTGAGTATGGATAGTACATACAAGCGTGGAGCCAATCATGCTTGTCCTTTCTGCGAGAAGAAATTTGATAGACCTTGGGTTCTTAAAGGTCATTTACGATTGCACACAGGAGAACGCCCATTTGAATGCCCTGTATGCCATAAAACATTTGCTGACAGGTAGGTAGACTACAAGCTCAGTAATATTTAGTTGTTGAAATAGTGGAAATATTACTATCTATACATTCTTGCCATAAACAGTTGGTATTTTGCTCTTAACGGGCAGCAAAAAGTCAGTATTTGTAACCGTGGTTAAGATTCTTGTTCAGAGATCAGTCATTCAGTTTCTGGGAATGTCCTTCACCAGCCCAAAAGGCTACATTTACTCAATAATAGTTTTAGAGAAAAGGAAGACCTTATATCCCTGCAAGCTATTTTCTGCAAAGTGCACTAAACAAGCAGTTACTTAAGAGACCAGCATTTGACATATTCCAGTCTACAGTCACAACCTTGCTGCAATTTTCCTATATGTAGCATTTCTTAGGAGATTGGAAGTCCCTGTATATGTAGTACATGTGGTTCAGGGGACATGAACCATTGCTACTAATTTTCCTCAAACCAGAAACAGATCATTTTTTATATGAATGAATAACACATTATGGCTTTACTTTTCAGTTTCCTTTTCTGTCCCATTTCTCTTTAATGCAATGACACAACAAAACAATCCTTTTATACATTATCTTTAATCACTTGTTCTCTACGAACACTTTTGATCCATTCACAATAGCATACAGTTTTAGTAACGAGGTACATTTTCTTACATGTTGATGTGTTTGGACACTATTTCTTTGCATTTCCTCAATATAGTCTTCCAGCTTCTCTACATTCCTATGCTGTGGAAGCTTTACATTTCCACTAAGAGTACAATTTTTGTTCAGTTGTCAAATGGTTCAGATAACCTTTGCAGATAGCTCATCTAGTAAAGAAAAACAATGTCCACACATGAGTTCTTTCAACTTGGGGAATAATTCAAAGTGTGGTTTATGTTTGTACTATATGTCGTGTGAAGTAACATTTCCCATCTATAGTTATACAGCAGATTGGTCTCAAAATTCCCAATATATGATGAGTGGGTATTGTCAAGGAGGTTAAGTGACCCATCCTTGAGTGCCTGAGGTGTTTTTTTTTTTTTCTTTCATATAGCCAATACACTGCTATTGCACCCCACCCTATCCTAAATGCACATAGTTAGCTCATCAGGCAGTGGTACTGGTATGTTCGGAAATGGGGGTTCTGTCTAATATCACACACATAATTGGAGGATAAGAAGGTACATAATTCTATGAAATGAGAACCATACAATAGGAGGAAAAAAATTAATTTACTTACGATAAGGCAAATTACAAAGCATGTTCTTTAAGTAAGGTCCGTTTTGTTGTAGACACTAGTAGTTCGTGCACATATCGCAACAAGCGCATGCATCGTGTACCAGCATGCCTCAGGAACAACTGTGCTCAGTTTCAGCTCTGTAGCTAACATGTACGGTTCTGTTCTGTGCTTTCAAAATGTTTAAGACTATCAACTCACCCGCCGCGTGTGAGGTTCAGTCAGTGATACGGTTTTTGTCAGCAAGGAACCTGTCTGCTGCAGAAATTCATTGACAGATTTGCGAAGTGTACAGCGATACTGTTATGAGTGAAAGCAAAGTGCGTAAGTGGGTAAGACAATTCAAAGATTGCCGTGACAACGTCCATGATGAGGACTGCTCCAGTCGCCCTTCTTTGATTATGGATGATTTGGTGGCTTCAGTTGAAGCAAAGATTTGTGAGAACAGGCGCTTCACAATAACAGGTCTCTCAAACGAATTTCCTGACGTGTCGAGATCAGTGCATTACAACATTGTTTCTGAACACCTAAAGTTTAGGAAACTGTGCTCCCTTTGGGTCCCGAAACTCCTAACAGAGGACCACAAAAACCAAAGATTTGAGTGTGTGATGTTCTTGACTCATTATGATGAAGAAGGGAGGGCTTCTTGAGTCAGATCGTAACTGGAGACGAAACATGGGTTGCGCATATCACGCCCGAATCGAAGCAACAGAGCATGGAATGGAGACACACACACTCGCCTGTAAAGGTGAAGGCCAAACAGACTCTGTCCCAGCGCAAAATCATGGCGTCGGTGTTTTGGGATAGGCATGGTGTTTTGTTGGTCGACTTCATGCAACGAGGAACCACTATCAATGCAGAAGCATACTGCCAAACCCTGAGAAAGCTACGCAGAGCGATTCAAAACAAAAGACGCGGCATGCTGACAAAGGGAATTGTCCTTCTCCATGACAATGCAAGAGCTCACACTGCAAGTCAGACCTGTGATTTATTGGACAGTTTTGGCTGGGAAGTTTTAGATCACCCACCCTACAGTCCTGATCTTGCGCCAAGCAATTACCATCTGTTCCTCCACCTCAACCATCACCTCAGTGGCAACCATTACAATGATGATGACGACGTGAAAACGGCAGTGAACTCTTGGTTATTGGAGCAGGCGGCAAGTTTCTATGAAGAGGGTATTTTAAAATTGGTTACAAGGCATGATAAGTGTTTGAACAAACTTGGCAACTATGTTAGAAAATAGAATGAAGTCTGAAAATAAATTTACTTTTTAGAAATAACCTTTTATTGTGTACTTATTTTCAAATGGACCTTACTTAAAAAACACGCCTCCTATTAGGGAACAAAACACTGATCACATCAAACAAGATATATTTGAAAGAGAAAAATTTAATGGTAAAAACAGTGGGAAACTCAAGAAATTCAAGGTCCATCCAATACAATTTTCTTAGCAGGTGAACCACTGGCAATGACAATAAATTCAAGTACCTGGGCTCAGTTACTACCACCGAAACGATGATTGATGACGAGGTGAAGCACCACAACAATGTTGGATGGACCAAATGGTGTTTGCTGCCAGGCATATTATGTGTAAAGCTCATAGGCAAGATTTACAAGACTGTTGTTAGACCTGCCCTCACTTACAGCTCTGAGTGTTGGACAAGGCAAAAGAAGCATGATCAGCAAATGCATGTAATTGAAATGCGGATGCTGTGATGGTCACCGGACGTTATCCTCTTGGACTGAGTGTGCAGCGAGCATATACAAGGATGTCCGACTCGTTGGCTGAATGGTCAGCGTACTGGCCTTCGGTTCAGAGGGTCCCAGGTTCGATTCCCGGCCGGGTCAGGAATTTTAACCTTAATTGGTTAATTCCAATGGCCCGGGGGCTGGGTGTTTGTGCTGTCCCCAACATCCCTGCAACTCACACACCACACATAACACTATCCTCCACCACAATAACACGCAGTTACCTACAAATGGCAGATGCTGCCCACCCTCATCGGAGGGTCTGCCTTACAAGGGCTGCACTCGGCTAGAAATAGCCACACAAAATTATTATTATATATACAAGGATCATTTAATACGGCCCCTATCAGAGAGAAATTGGAGGAGTGGTAGTTGCGCTGGTATGGACACGAACAATGTCGAGATGAAGATCATCTTGTTAAAAGAGCACTTGCAATCGAGAAACCAAGGAGAGGACACAGGCATCTGAGAGCAACATTTTGGCATACAGTCGAAAATGCCTTGAATAGAAACAGCATTCCAGTGGCAGAGACATCCAACCGCAAGGAGTACTCTCTAAGGATCAGAAGAGCCGATGCTGAGTGATACTTGGGAGTGTCCATTGTGGGCACATATATGGCCAGGAAAGAAGAAGTAGGAGATAGAAGTCCCTTAAGTTTGCAACAATAATTCATTAATAATTTGCAAGCTGCATAAAGTCCATCAACATTTACATAAAAACCTGTTGTTTCTGAATGTATTCCTGACTAGCTAAGCTATCATCTTACGAATCAGGTTGCCCTAATTATATCTGAGTATTTATCACTTAGGAGTGAATCACCACACACAGTTACCAAGATTCCTGTACATTTTGATCAAATGAAACAATAACATACACAGAAATTATGAAGTGAGACCCAAAACAATCCCCAAACCAAAATTGCTGATTCTACTAAGCATATACGGCCACTCCATTAACCCTTAATTAGTCGCTCACGGAGATTTCCTCCGGGTCGATTGCATTTTGCATGGTACTGAACTTCCCTGTTGAACTGTGGGTCTCCTCATCCCTATACCTTTCTCCTTGTTCATTTGGACTCATCCTGTCAGCATTTCGGCGCGATCGTGCATTTGTGTGCAGGTGTAGGATAATTGTTTTGACGAGTGACATCGCCTGGACGTTTTCTCCATGTGCGATTAAGTAAATTACTGTATATTTTAGTGCATAATTTTTTATTTTGGATGTTGATGACCTTGTTGTTTTGTTCTTCTAAACTTATTTTAGAAAAATATTATTTCCTATTTCATATGATGTGATCGTCGTAGGTAATGGCGAGTCTCAGGAATTTAATATCATAAGATCATTCGATATAGTTAAGGTCTACAGTATTCTGCATTTAGATCAAACAAACTGTGTAAAAATAACTTACAAGTACTTAAAAGGGTTTCTTTTAATTACACCTAAGAATATTGCAAACGAACATGCCAAAACAACATCTCAAAGGACGAAAATGATGCACATTTTTCAACCCCGGAGGTTACCTCCATGCGCGACTAGTAACGTAATAATCTTTGCGCGACTAGACAAGGGTTAAGGATGGGATCTAAACCCACGATTAACATGAGTCAGAACTCATGAACAACTCAAACAATACACAAAACATTATGATACAAAGACATGGTAAACATACAGTACAGTACAGTACAAGGAGCAGTCAACACGAATAAAAAATATCTAGGCGAACACGCTACCTGCTGTCACTTCTTGATGGATACAGTACTTTTACAGTGGTGCCGAGTAATGATATTCGAAGCATGACCAGTGCATCTGAGTGTTATGAAAGGTGTTGCTCATAGGGTTAGTCATCCTACAACAGCACTGCCTGGCCCAGTGAGGAAAACAATGACAAACCACCTCACTCCTAATCTTGCCTAAGTACACCTCATTTTGGTGCTGCCATTGGTTCTTGCAGTTTTCCTGTAACTGCATAGCTTTTGGTGGTGCTATTTAAGGATCCAACCAGCCTCTGGGCTGATGATCTTACAGACAGACAGGCAGGCAGGCAGGCAAACACAGCAGAAAATTCTGAAAGAAAAAGACTTGTACAAACAATGGTTGCTGCCTCTCTACAGAGGCACTGGGGTATCGAACAGGCAGTGCCGGATTAAGGTGTTTGGGGGCCCTGGGCTATTTAAAAATGTGGGGCCCCTTCTTCGTAACATCACGTAAGACTAGCATACTGAAGTCGTTATAGAACTACTTCCACTTAAATTGATGAATAGGGAAGTGCTGAAATAGAATACAATTTTTCTCTATTTTTCATGTTAATATTTCATAATGCCAAAACATATTTTACATTTGTCTCATCATCACTATCAAATCGACATACAAAACAGAACTTAATACGAACTCATTCCCATTATCTTATTGGCATTACATGAATTTAAAATCTAAAATTTAAAACTAAATCAACATGTAAAAAGCTAGCACAAGTGGTATTATGAGATAACGAAGGACATTGTAGTATTATGACTTGTACTACTTGTTTACAAGTCATAATAC
Source organism: Anabrus simplex (assembly GCF_040414725.1). Taxonomy (NCBI): domain Eukaryota; kingdom Metazoa; phylum Arthropoda; class Insecta; order Orthoptera; family Tettigoniidae; genus Anabrus; species Anabrus simplex. The sequence continues at coordinate 214,934,650 of NC_090270.1, read as the reverse complement.
TACATTGTCCTTCGTTATATCATTGGCAAACGGCAAACTCGTTCCTGCCTGCAGTAAAGTATCGATTATCCGAATGTCGATCAAGAGAAATATCGGCTAACAGAAAGTGTCCCAGTCAGCAAATTGAAATATCTGCGTTATGCATATCCGCAAGTGCTGTGACAAAATAACATTTTCTCCTTCCTACGTCAGCAGCCTCGCATCCAAAAATACAGAAATATCATTAAAATATATTATAATTGTAATCTAGGTCCATTTCAGCCAATTGTAACTCTTTTCATCCAACGTTTACCTATTTTTTACTCCGACATAATTAACAATACTGCCGTTGGCGTCAGTGGTGCATGAATCTTCGCTTGTGGCAGGTATTGAAATGAAATGAATGATTGTAGAGATCGCAATGACGTCTGAAGGAACACAGGTCATTTTATGTTTTTCCGATAAATTTAAAATAGACTAGTTAAAGATGGTGTTGGCGGGTCAAGATTAGTTCAAGAATTTGGAGCTGTAAGAACACAGTAACGAACATTTAAATGAAGAGTGATACCTATTCAAAGATTATAAGTGCATTTGACAATAAGGACGGAAGCTTGAAACAGATAAACTTTGAAAATGTTCAGTATTACTCCATTGCTCTTATGGCGTAGGATCAGACTTTTCGCAAATGATCGGCTACCCGAAAACTCACTTATCTGATCGTTCCCATTCCCGAATACTTTCGGATAATCGATGCTGTACTGAACTGACCTAATTGGTAGTTGAATAACTTTTACATTAAAACTGTCTTTTTCCTTGCCTTCAGATTTGCAAATGACTGTAAAAAATCATCGAATGACAACTCATTTGTTATGTCATGTTCTAAAGACATGATAGTCAAACCGTCCAGTCTTGGTTGAAGCATGGTTGACCGTAATTTATTTTTGATTAGTGCCAGTTTAGAGATAGAACGCTCTGCTTCGCAATTGGTTATTGGAATTACCAAATACAATTTCAATGCCACAAATACATTTGGAAATACACTAATCAAATCATTTTCGTATATGTATTTAGCTATCTCCTGGCAAGTAACTACATCTACACTTTTAATGAAATCATAAAAATGTTTAATTTCTAGTTTCAAAGATTCATCGAGATCATCTCGGTAAAATTGTAAACAGTTATTAAGAGAAGTTTCATCCACAGTACACGAAGCCTTACAGTCTACTAGAAACTGGAACAATGACTGAAATGTTTTGTAAGACTGAAGGCGATTATTACGTCCACTACATAAACTATCAATTATCACCAAAAATGTTTCTACTTCAAATTCTTTTCTTCCTTTCAAAATAGTTTCGTTAAGGGCATTACCATCAGCATATCTCTTCTTTGATTGTCTTTCAGATTTGTGCTCAAAACCTGTGAGATATTTTTCACATAACCTTTTAGCTTCCTCTTCATATTTGTCAAAATTACCTCTTTCATTGATTGTGAATGTAACCAGAGACTCCAGAAGTTTACAACCTGTTAACAAGTCTAGTGTAGGTTTCTGTAAACTCACACTAACTTTATCAAATCTTTCCAAAATTTCATGCCAAAAGACACACATAAAAGCCGATTCAAATTTCATGAACTTATTTTTCAGTGATTTTGCTTCTCTCCGGGACTCATGTTTCTCTTCAGCATTCTCACATATAATATCTAATACACACAAAATATTGTCATAGTTGATATGCAAGGCTTTCACTGCTTCATAATGACAACACCATCTGGTTTGACTCAAACTCTTCAGGTGAAGAAGTTTGTAATTTAAGTGCGGTTCCAAATTTCTCGTCAACATAGCCCATTTACGAGGAGAGCTTGAGAAATAAACATACAGTCATTGTAGGTAAGCGAAAAACTTCAAAGCTTCACGACAGGATTCAACAGCACTTACTCCGACTAAATTTAATGAGTGTCCTGCACAAGGCACGAACGGGGCAAATTTATTTTCCTTCTTTAGTTGTGCCTGGAACCCACTGTACTGGCCAGACATATTCGCCGCATTATCACAAGAAAGACCTCTACATTGACTCAAAGGTATGCTTTTGCTATCCAAAAATGATTTTACTTCATTAAACAATGAGTTTCCTGTGTGGCTTTCTATAGCCTTAAAACAAAGGAACCTTTCTTTGACTTCCCCAGAATGAAGATATCTACATACAATTGACAATTGGTCTACATGAGCACAATCCGGGGAAGAGTCTACTATCAGTGAATAGTAATTTGATTCTTTTATTTCACTTAGGATTGTATTTAACACCTTTTCCCCCATTAAATGAATCAGTTCTTCGGCAACTGTTTTCGATAAATACGAAGGCTTCCCTTTTCCTTCATTACCGTGTTTTGAAATGTGTTCCTTCAGAAAAGGGTCAAACTGGGAAATTAGTTCAAGGATTCCTAAATAATTCCCATTATTATGCACTCCAAAAATCTCATTTTCTCCACGAAATGCTAGTCCTCGCACACACAAAAATTTTATGACTGCCACAATTTGTTTCAACACCTCGCCCCAGTACTGGGACTCTAAAGTTATCTGTCTAACTAACTGACTATCAATTCGTGAGGAAATTTTCTTCCTATACAGCCAAGAATTAATTGCATTCCTATGTTCTATACTGTTTTCATGGCTACTGACAGCTTCGTCTGCTTTTTTTCCAGTTACAAAAACCATGTGAAGAAAATGCAGAGTTCATCTTGTCATTTGAAAGTAATTTGCAATGGTAACAAAACACTTTTCCAGTAGATGGTGAATATACAAGCCAAATCCTTTCAACAGAGTCTCCATTTCTGAGTTTGCGCATAAACAAACTATCTGACAAATAACGATTTTGCGATTTTTGCACTTGTTTGGATTCAAGATACTTTCCCGTAACTGAACGATTTTGAAAGTATTGAGGCCCAAGCTGAATACATTGCTCTCTAAACTCGTCCATCATGCACTCAGGCCAATAACCAGGATCAGCAGAAGGAAGATTTGAAGCAGGACTGCCATTAGCAGTGGCAGAGCTGCAACCAGGCTCTATGACACACACGGCCTCATTCTTGAGTACTAAATCTGAACCTGCAACATAAGAACACAAGTAATTTACTTGTGTGTTAGTGTATTTAGACATCCCCGTGGTGTAGGAGTACCGTGTTTGCCTCTCACCCGGAGGCCTCGAGTTCCATTCCCGGCTAGGTCAGCGATTTTCAGGTGTACCTGAGGGCTAGCAAGTGGCTCAATCAGCCTGTGTGATTGCAATCGAGGAGTCATCTGACGATGAGATGGCAGCCCGGGCAAAAAAACGAAGAATACGACCGAGATGATGCGTTGTGCTGACCACACAACACCTCGGAATCTGCAGGTCCTAGAGGTTGGGCAGCAGTCACTTGGTAAGACAAGGTCCTCCGCGGTTGTAGACCTTTGGGGTTTTTTAATTCGTGTATTTATTAAATAATTTATTACTAAGTAAGTAAACGTGTGACCACACCGTGTCGGGTCTGGGTTTAATTCGGAGTGCCCTGATCAAGTTATTGAGACCCCATAGGAAGGCACCCCCCAGGCAATGCCGGGGAAGGTACCTGGGTCTCCGGGGGTGGCAGTCATTATTGCTACCACTACACCAACGAGGTCGGCAATTTATTATTTACGACTTTGAGTATTCCATACAATGTGACTGAAGTTTAAAATACACATTAGGATTCCCTTTCATTGTTCCTAAAACCATCTTCCTAATGCTCATGCTTTCCAGTTCCGTAAAGACCTAATCTCTCATAAAACAGCAGACTTAGATATGACACTATTCGCTTACCTGTGGAAGATTCCAATTCACCAGTAACAGTCTCTTCAGTCGTCGATGCACTTGTAGACTTCCTGTCAAAAAATGTTGATATTTTCGGCAACTTTTCAAATGTTGTTCTTTTAATTTACGCTTTTTAGCACCACTAGGATATTTTCTATCCATTTTACAGGAACAATACAGTTGTAACTTAAGAATGGTTCAATAATCAGAGGTGAACTGGAAGTTCTCTTCCTTATGCAAAGATATAGTATTACATGCGCATTCCACCGCGCTTCCCCTGTCCCCTCCCGCTCAACTTCCTAGACCTCTTCCCCCCTTTTCCCTCTGCCGGCACTCGCAAACTGCCAGATTTAAATTTTCGTCAACAATAATTACAGTGCGTAAGTAGCGAGGATTCGTATCTCCGGACGGTAATTGATTCTAGCAGCGATGAAATACTAACGCGGACAGCTGATAAGAAGGAAGAGCGCTGTTTGATATTTTGCGAGCGTAAATATTCATATACATGCACGGAGGTGGAGCAGCAGGCCTTTTTATACCATTTTAGGTCTGGCCAAGGGCCGGGGCCGCTTGGCACGCGGGGCCCGGGGCTGCAGCCCCTTTAGCCCCCCCCCTTAATCCGGCCCTGCGAACAGGTGTTCTGTTGGAACATCTTCCATGACTGATAGATCTATAACCCTATTAAATCACATGGCTTGTGTTGTATGACATTATCTATCTTCCTTCCTTCTTACATCAGCACTAATGAGAGTCTTTACTGATGACCACAACATAATTACATAACTCAGGGTGACTCGAGGAGCGAGACATGCTTGGCTAAAAGTTCTTCAAGTCCCTCAAGAATCCCTTTCTTCTCATAGCTAACCTGCTTTGGCTGGCAATCTTACCTTCTCTGACCACACAGCTGACTACACAGCCTTTCAGCAGGACATAAATTACGGGAACATCTTCCCACTTCAGATGCAACTCGGCCAATAATCAACATAAAATTCCCATTTCTTTCATGGTCTAGCTCCATTCATTGGCAGCCAGGGCTCAATAATACACTGATTCTCTGTCTCTCATTATATCATGAGCATCCCACAAACAGCAAAGCTCTAAGCCTCACACCGCCACGTACCACTCCAAAACATAGTTATAGGTAGCAAGTACACTACTCCTGACACAGAAGAATATCAATACAACATCCACGCAACATAAAGAATCTCAAATATGACCCAAAAGATCTCGATCTGCAGGTTATCCTCGCTGGAGTCACGGGTTCACAAAAGAGAGTAGCTTTCCTAATGCAAGCTGAAAATTCATGAATATCTAAATCCCCTTTAATCATTACTTGCCTATCTCTCTACAGTCTTCAGTTCGATTCTAGGTTAAGCGTTCATGGTCCTAGATTACAGTTGACTGCCTAACATATATCAGGGAAATATGCATTGAACTATACACGATGACTGTAATTACACAAGAATTGACTGTTTATCCTTGAAATCCTGAAAACAAAGCATGCAACTGCAAATGGTGGTCTTACTTCAGCTAAACAAATACATAAGCTGTGATTCAGCATTTAACTCTGCTATTATTTACACTATATACAAGGTGGTGAGGCCACTATTCTACATACTACGTAAGATAAGATAAAGACGAGGACTCCGTCTGCTCTGGAAACCTCCATTGAGGTCTTGGCCCTTCAGCTTCCCTGCTCCTAAGTCTCTATGTACAAGGGAAACCAGTAAATAATATTAATGCAATTGAATCCCATGCCTGCACTCTACAAATTATTTATTACAAGTTTTTTTGTTTGACAAATTGCTTTATGTCACACTGACATAGATAGGTCTTATGATGACTATGGGATAGGAAAGGGTCAGGAGTTTGAAAGAAGCAGCTGTGGCCTTAATAAAAGTGTGAAAATGGGAAACCACAGAAAACCATATTCAGGGCTACCGACAGTGGGGTTTGAACCCACTATCTCCCAAATGCAAACTCACAAATTATTAGTACCGATCCTCTTAATTTAATACACAGACTTTACTGGCAACTTGCAGGTGTTACTAAGTACTAGCCTGTATACTCATGGCTAATAATGTAAGGCACTAATGTTATTAAAGAATAGTTTGAACAGTCTCCTTAATGTATTTAATTTGATTGTCAATCGAAGTTAGTGATCACACGGTCTCACAGTTCTGATGTTTGAATCTCCTCATTCTAAATATCTATCTATCTATCTATCTATCTATCTATCTATCTATCAATCAATCAATCAGTCACTACTGATCTGCATTTAGGGCAGTCACCCAGGTAGCAGATTCCCTATCTGTTGTTTTCCTAGCCTTTTCTTAAATGATTTCAAAGAAATTGGAAATTTTTGAACATCTACCTTGGTAAGTTATTCCAATCCCTAACACCCTTTCCTATAAATGAATATTTGCCCCAATTTGTCCTCTTGAATTCCAGCTTTATCTTCATATTGTATCTTTCCTACTTTTAAAGACACCACTCAAACTTCATCTACTAATATCATTCCATGCCATCTCTCCACTGACAGCTCAGAACATACCGCTTACATTGAATCAATAACAGTAAATATCCACCTTTTTGATACTTATATTTGCTTTAAGCAAACTAATTAATCATTTATAATACATGTTTCGTTCTATTGGGAACATCTTCAGCTATGTTACAGTGCTTAGGTGAAATTACAAAGCATATTTTATCTTCTTAGAAAACATCTTAATCAGTACTTTGTTATGCTTAAAAAGTATATGAATTTAAAAAAAATTTTAAATAATTAAAATCAGTGTGGAGGGTTGAATGGGGCGGTGAAATGCTAGTGGCTTTACGTCGCACTGACACAGACAGGTCTTATGGCAACGATGGGATAGGAAAGGGCTAGGAATGAGAAGGAAATGGCCATGGCCTTAATTAAGGTACAGCCCCAGCATTTGCCTGGTGTGAAAATGAGAAACCGCAGAAAACCATCTTGAGGGCTGCCAACAGTGGGATTTGAACTCACTATCTCTCGGATGCAAGCTCACAGCCGTACGCCCCATAACCGCACAGCCAACTCGCCCGGTGGCGGCGAAATGGGAAGGGAAATGGATTTACAATATTTTAACGTATTTTAAAACTATATCTATTCACTTGAACAGATGTAAAAAAATATTTTGTTTCCCAGCACATTTGTTCACTATGAAGTGTGATTCTCTAGTTGTCTGCTAATAAAAAAGTTTTTGAAAAATAATTTTCTTGTCGATATTCTGTTTTTACAAAAATGTTCTCTTCAGCTGCTCTCATTTGTTTTAGTTTTATAAAAGTGAGTCTCTTAATTCTGTTAATTACAGGTTCTCTGAAGCTGATTACTGTCTTTTTATTATTATTATTATTATTATTATTATTATTATTATTATTATTATTATTATTATTATGAAGAAAGCTTCCCCGAAATCTTGTTATTACAACAAACCTACTGTGTCCTTTGAGGAGTGACAGCTAATGTAGCTTTCCGGAGACCACTTTCCTCTTGAATTCCAACTTTATCTTCATATTGTGATCTTTCCTACTTTTAAAGACACCACTCTACTAATGTCATTCCACGCCATCTGCCCACTGACAGGTCAGAATATACCGCTTACACTGAATCAATAACAGTAAATATCCACCCTTTTGATGTTTATATTTGCTTTAAGCAAACTCAGGGAAGCTCTTTTCATAATAATGCAAGACAAAGCGTAGCATTGCCATACGATTGAAGGAGCACAACAGACATAGCTGGCTGGGACAAGCAATTGTTGATACTAAATTAATGTAAAACTAGCTGTTGTACCCGTGCTTCACTATGGATTTCTGCATTGTATACAGAATTCCAGGTTAGGTAGCGTTACACGTTTTGAGCAAGATTGTATTAAATTGTATTGCTCTTAACGTTATCCTAGAAACACGGCGGGGAAGTCACCAAACATCTTTTCTCATACGAAGTCTGGGTTAGAGAATTTTCATTGTAATGGTACGCCTGCTTACCTAGCATCAGTCACAATCAGGTTGGGGAGTTTTCATTATAATGGCAGACACACACTCGCCACCTGTCTTTTTACATCCTCAGAAAGACTGTCTTAGTTGGTTTTTCCCAATTGAAATGAACATAGGTCATTACAATGACTTCAATAGGGATGGCACGATTAAAAGCAATGCTTTCATATGAAATACTCGATCAAATGAAGAACCACACATTTTCTCACTTTTAATGAACAGTACTATGCTGCTGATCTAACAGTCCAAAGTTCCAGAGCTGGAATGACCAAGTCGCAGATAGCCGTGATTCGTGAACACACTTCGTCTTTTTTCAGTGGAGGGGGGCGGGGAGAAAGGGGGTTCGAATAGTGGAGAGCCCCAGGCCTTAAACTATGCCGTTTTACTAATCTGTTTCCTAGAAGTACCCGATGAGTCGGAAAATCTCAATTCACTCCACTGACTTGGAGAGGAGAAACCCCCTCTTCACTGCTAATTTGGAATAAAATGAATGTAGAATTTAATAAAAGTGAAGAGAAAGAAGCTTTTCTTAAGAAATGGCTCTTTTCAGGGTTGAATTTTGAGCTATTTAATCAATAATTGTGCTATAATATGGAATAGGCCTACATTATAATTCTAGTCCAGGTCATACTACTACTATGACTAAGTGAGCCTCTGCCTTAAATTTGCACACTGCTCGTTCAAAACAGCGTGTCAGACTAGGGATCGAATTGCTGGAATACTATGATGAACCAGTGTGTTACATACCAGCAGTATCAGAAAATGTATGAACCAGAGGAATGGCATGCTAAAGAAGAAAGTTTTCTAACTCCCCAGCTATTTCCTGCCAATATTCAGTCAGACTGTTATACTCGGTATGCAGCAGTAATCCCATCTATTGGAGTTGAGTGGCAGCATAAGAGACAAAGAACAGGACAACAAACAATGGTTAATGTAATGTTATTGTTGATCAATGTTATGCGCTTTCGATATTGTAGGCCTTCACATTTAGTTTTCTTCCAACTCTGAAATGCCACTCTTATCATAGATGGTACGGTTAAACTGAATAAAACATAAATGATCAGAAATTGTATTCTCTACAATTTTTGTTATCTAGTACTTTTCGATAGGACCAATAACAAAGGTATTTGAAAATTGAATTTTAGGTGCCTTTCCCTAAACTACAATTTCACCCAGGGTGAATAAAATTGTTTATAGCTTAGACTGTAGTTTCTTATTCCCCGACTCTATGTACCAATTTTCATTAAATTCTGTTAACCCATTTTCTCATGGCTCGGCGTTGATATGGACTTAACAACAAAAATACAAATTCATGAATGTCGGTATTATCATATCCAGTATGCTAAAAATGTATAAGACATAAATGATTGGAAATTTAATTCTATATAACCTTAGTTATGTAATATTTATCAATAGGACCACTAATAATATAAATATTTGAGAATTAAATTTTAGGACTTTCCCTAAACTACCATTTCACTCAGTGTGAATAAATTGATTTACAGCCTAGATTGTAGTGGCTTATCCCCTGACTTTACATACCAATTTTCATTAAATTCTTTTCAGCCATTTTCTTGTGATGCGTGTACATACATACAGACAGGTAGACAGACAGACATTACGGAAAAGTAAAAAGTCTATTTCCTTGTTACTGTGGACATGACTGATACAGGAAAAAAACATTATTTTCAAATTCTGAGCAATGTACAAACAAAACTCTCATTTTATAATTAAATATAGATATATAGATGGTGCTAATTGTCATAAAGAGGAAACACCCTTTACTGCTATTTCTAGTTGCATTTGAGTGTTATTGGCTACAACATAATTAGGAGATAAAATGACGCTGGAATGACTATTGTACAGTGGTAAAGTGGGCTGAAGAAAAGTGGATGCCTTTAATGAAAGAAATGGTAGAACTGGTATGTGACTGTCGTCATAAGACCTATCTGTGTCGGTGTGACGTAAAGCAACTTGTAAAAAAAGATAGAAAAGTATGTGACTGCAAATACCTAACATGAAAGCATTATGCTAACTGTTTATACTTACTCCCTCTGGCCTGTGTCAACCTGTAGACTGGTATATTGAATGTGGACTGACTGTTCTCATCTGCTGAGCAGAACTTATTGCTATGTGGACTTGAAGGGGGAGCAAGGAGAGAAGGCTTCAGTTTACCACACTCATTCATCAGTGAATGATTAACCCAAAAATTTATTTGAGCTGTCAAGAAGGCTTCCTAGATTTCACTTGTAGTAGGGTAATGGGTTCCTTTTCATTTCATCATCTGTCGACTATAGGTGGCCACCATAAATAATTACAAATTCCAACATTTCATCAGTTCTATAATCAATTGTTTTTAAGGGGATCATTTCTTGAAACATGAGACATCATCGTATTATAAATACACTGCTGTGCAAAACTTAAGGATGAGATAGATAAAGCAACAAAACATATCAACTACTCAGTGGAAATGAATGAAAGTGCGGTAAAATGTTGGCAGAGGTCTCCCACACGAGCATAGAAACATGGCGTGAGGTCAGCGTGACTATAGCACCAAACAGGTCCGGCCCCACAAAATGAGGCAGTTGAACGAACGGGACAAGACAGTTTGAGTCAATCAGCGAGCTGTTGCGGTGCACTGTGGTGGTGTAATTCATTACAACATGGCCCAGAAACAACATTTTGATGACATCACATGGGGAAGAATCATTGCAAAACTGGAAGAAGGATGAAGTGTGACAAGTGTAGCCCAGGAGTTTGGTATTGCTCACAGCATTGTTTCACATGTATGGAGAGCATTCCGAACCACAGGCACTGCTGCCCGAAGGAGAGGAAGTGATTGACCATGGTCAACTACAGCAGCAGATGACCGCTACATTGTGCAACAGGCAAGAAGAGACTCATGTCAAACAGCGGATGCAATTACAGTCATATTTAACAGGATTGCAAGGCACCCAATCTCAACATACCACAGTGGCACGGTGGTCTATTTGCCCGAGGACCATTACGTTGTGTTCCATTGACACCAGCACATCAGCGGCATCATTTGTGATGGTGCCAAGAGCATCGGGTCTGTACCGATGAGGAGTGGGGTCGCGTGCTCTTCTCAGATGAGAACAGATTCAGTCTGAGTAGTGATTCTAGATGTACCCTCATCTGGCAAGAGGTGAGAACATGTAATGCACCCAGGAACAATGACAAACATGATCATTTTGATGGTCTAAGTGTTATGGTGTGGGGAGCCATAATGTTGCATGGACATACCAACCTCCTAATCTTTGAACGGGGTACATTCACCGGTCAACGTTATTGTGACAGTGTGCTCCTTCAGCATGTACATCTTTTCAGGGGTGCATTCAGCCCTGATTTTATTTTTATGGACAACAATGCACAATCACATCAAACAGCGCAGGTGGAGGAGTTCTTGGAACGAGAGGATGTTCATTGCATGGACTGGCTTGCCTGTTCCCCCAACTTAAATCCCATCGAGCATGTGTGGGTCATGTTGATCAGACGTATTGCAGCACGTCCACATGCACCAATGATCATCCAACAGTTGTCAACCGTGCTGGTGGAGGAATGGAACGCCCTACCACAAAAACTCCTTACCAATCTTGTGGCCAGCATGGTAACACATTGCAGAGCATGCATTTGCTGTCCATGATGATCACACACCTTTCTTTTGTTATGTCCAGGGGACCATCATGAGTAGCTGTGACTTACGTGTAAGTTATTGTCTCTGTATAAACGTGTAATTTCTGTTCATCTCATTGCATATTCCTTTCAGTTGCCTACCATACCATACTGCAGCAGTTCTTCCTATGTATGGTTCAAGTTTCATTAAGCTGCGTTACTTGGCAGTGACACAACACGCGAAAGTTGCTTTCATCCTTAAGTTTTGCACTCAATGAAATCTCGTATGGCTTTTAGTGCCGGGATATCCCAGGACGGGTTCGGCTCACCAGGTGCAGGTCTTTCTATTTGACTCCCGTAGGCGACCTGCGCGTCGTGATGAGGATGAAATGATGATGAAAACGACACATACACCCAGCCCCCGTGCCATAGGAATTAACCAATTAAGGTTAAAATCCCCGACCCGGCCGGGAATCGAACCCGGGACCCTCAGAACCAAAGGCCAGTACGCTGACCATTCAGCCAACGAGTCGGACAGCACTCAATGTATTTACGGAACATAGGAGGCACCATCTCAAGTTTGCCTGACAAATATATCTTCTTTCTCTGTCAATGTCACCAATTTTCTAAGGCACAGTCATGAATATCATGGTAAGTCCAGCAAATTTACACCTGCAGACTATCAGAACTGGTGAAAGGAGGTGAATTTTTCACACTGTATTTTTCATCTAACTCCCTTGGAAAAGTGGCACATCTTAATGAAGTTAATATCTTTAGATCCATCCCCTTTCCTATTTTAAGTGTAGGAATGAGTGGGATCCAACTGTCTATTGGTTGGTGGTGGCAGCTGATACTCATTTCAGAGTGTACGTCACTTTCCTGCAGTTCCTGTTGTCATTTATTCATTCTGAGTAGATGGTGTTGATGACTTCATAGGCCAATCCTTTCATGAAACATGTGGTCACACAGGTTATGTATAAATGAAGGAGAGGGTTGTGACTGGGTTTGTTGAAGTTTCAACTTTTAACAAGCCTCTGATTCCTGTCCTCATCAGTCTTGTTCAAACTACACAACATCAGATGACGAGGTTGTGCACCGAGGAGTTTGATCTTCTGCAACAGCATAACTAATTGTTCAAGTTGATGGCTGTGTTCTTCATGCCATTTGAGTTGAACGTTGTAGGTGCATCACGAGATCTCATGCCGGTGCCGAGTTCACCATACAGGATTTGCTGAGGGAATGTCATCTCTCATATGCTGAACATGGCCAGTTCATCTGAACCGATGACTGATAACGGAGGCTTCTATACTGTTCATCTGTGTTCTCTCAGGAACTGCAATATTAGCCACATAGCCCTGCCATTTAATATTCATAATAGACTGAAGTTTATGTTGGGGAAAGCATTCCAGTTTCTTGATGTCACAGGAGTACAGAGTCCAGGTTTTCACTTCCATAACTATCTGCTAAAGACAAAGGAAAATGCAGAGTAAGTATTCCTTATTCTCTAAGCCTGTTGGCTATTCTTCAGCAAATGTATGTAAATATAAGAATAAAATTTGAAGACTCTCTCATAAACAAAATGAAAATTAAAACCGTATTGCATTTATATTTGCAGCTCAACATATGAGGTCTTGCTTTTGGTTTTCTTAGCGTACAGAACATTCTTACTGTAATCAAGACAACTCTTGATTAGTCAAAATTTTGGTAAAGGGTTTAGTACCAGCACAAATGACCTTGTCATATATGCTGTACTAACTCAGCTACTTTATTAGACAATTTAATGCATGCTATGAAATACAATTATTTCTGTATAGGTGAATTCCTCCCATAAAATTTTGGGCTGCTCCCACCTGGCCAGCTGGTGAGCCTTCAGAGAAGAAGAGATACTATCTCATGGCGGCTCCATGTGATACTGCAGGGAGGTAAAAGTAAAAAGTTTTCATTTTGCTTATGAGTGGAGTCTATCCTCGTCCCATCACACCGCTTATTCTTAGGCTTGCTATGTAATATGCTAGAGTTTACCAATAACATGCTTCAGCAAATCCATTTTCATCCATTCTATTAGACAATATGAAGTGGTCTACATAAAACTGTTAGGAATCAGTTACTAGAGACAGTATTTATTACTTCTGCTGTTACATCATTAGAAGAAGTTTGACCTCAAAATTAATTGGTAAAAGTAAATGAAAGAATTAGATTAAGTGATACTTTATTTTTATTTGAGTGCCGTGTGTGCTTCACTGTTTCATTTTTAAGCTTCCTCACACCCTTTAAAATTCATATATACAGTGTTTAGGGAATCAAATGTAAATTAAATATCTTTCACAGCACCTGACAATCTGTACACCAAACAAACACAGAAAATGGCATAGGTGGCAAAATTAAGAAAAATTAAAGTGCAGATCTAAAGATCCAGCACTGAATTACAGACCAAATTTTTATTCTCTTCTATTTACATTGTGTATCCTATCTTTATAAGCACTACCAAACCAAACCCCATGGCGCAACAGCCCTGAAGGGCCAAGGCCTACCAAGCGACTGCTGCTCAGCCTGAAGGCCTGCAGATTATGAGGTGTCGTGTGGTCAACACGACAGATCCTCCTGGTCGTTATTCTTGGCTTCCGGGGCCACATCTGACTGTAAGATAGCCCTTCAATTGTAATCACGTAGGTTGAGTGGACCTCGAACCAGCCCTCAGACGCAGGTAAAATTTCCTGACCTGGCCGGGAATCGAACCCGGGGCCTCTGGGTAAGAGGCAGGCACGCTACCCCTACACCGCGGGGCCAGCTTATAAGCACTACAATAGGTTGAAAAATTATTTACAGCTCTGAATTTGGGAGGCAGTAGGCTGGTCCCATCATCAGCTGTCCTGATAATAGTTGTCTGTGGTTTTCCATTCTCCTCACCAAGGCAAATGCTGCGACATTTCCTTTTATAGGCCTTGGCCACTTCCCTCTCACCTTCTCCACACCTCAAATGACCACAATATATCCCCTGGCCTGAGAGAGGGTGTCACCCTTTCAGGAAGCCTCCCTTACCCCATCAGGATATGAAATGAAAATATTTTAGTAGTAGTGAATACAAGATTCATAGTCATGAAAATGAAAACCTACAACCTGTTTTCCAGTCAGTGATCAGATCAGGGATGGAATGAATGATGGTCCCATCTTGCGGTGAGGATAGGAGTTGTGCCAGCTGCCAAAGCCTGTCGCACTCCTCTGGGGCAATGATTAATGACTGACAAATGAAATGAAATGATAGTGGAGAGTGTTGCTGGAATGAAAGCTGACAGGGAAAACTGGAGTACCTAGAGAAAACCCTGTCCTGCCTCCACTTTGTCCAGCACAGATCTCACATGGAGTAACCGGGATTTGAACCACGGAACCCAGCGGTGAGAGGCCAACGCACTGCCTCCTGAGCCACAGAGGCTAAGATTCATAGTCATACGGGAAGCAATTAAAAATTTTAATCTATCATTACTCACTTGTGTACCATAAACCTTGTATCTAAGAGAAAAATAACAGCTGTGGAACATTAAATGTTTCATTTAAAAATTATAATATACAAATTATAAGCAGTTGATCTGAAATATACAGTACTCTTCATTTTGTAGTAACTATGCCTTTAAGATCTCAGTTGAAACTTCATTGTTACTATATAAAATAACTAACTTTTGTTATTAAAATTTTTGCTACATTCAGAAAATGCTCATTCAAATTATATTTATTCCCTTGAAGTTAATTTTTACTTGCAGTTAATGATTTTTATTAAATGCCGTCCTATAATGTAAACAATTCTGTAATGTATTCAGATTTTAACAATTTTGAATGCATGATTCCGACTATTCATACTTTATGTAGGATGTTAAAAGGTTTGTTTTTTCCACCTATTCAATATATATAAATTTTATAAATTAGGAATTTATTATTGATTCCACTTGAGACATGTTTCGCCCTTCATTGAGGGCATCATCAGTCAAAATATCACCTCAAGGTAAAAAATCAGGTAACTGGTTAGTAGTTGACATGTACAAATTAATACATATTATTAATACAATTACAAAAATTAAGTATGGGAAATAGTTCTACAAAAGTGATGGTTGAACATATAGGTTTATAGATGAAAAGTCAGCATCAATGCCTAAAATTAACATAGTAGAGTTCGGCAGTGGTGCTCTGGAGAAACAGTTGACGCAATCATAGGGGAAAAAAGTTTAAAAATATTTACATTATAACAATTAAGGGAGAAAAGGTGTAGTGTTCGGCGTCAATGTTTGTAACCAAAAATTAATGTCAAAGGTTGGTAACTATACAGTATTTACATTGTTCAATTGAACAGTTGAGATAAAGTTTTAAAATATTTACATTATAACATTCAGCGTAAATGTTTGTAATAAAAACTAATGTCAATAGTTGGTAACTATATAGTAATTACATTATCTAATTGAATAGTTGAGAATTACAATTATATACATAATTACACAAGAGCAGCTGGTGTGCAAGGATAAAAAATTTTCAGTACCAAGTGCGTCCTGATGTTTTAGAGGTTGGAAGAAGGATTTGGCATTGACATTTCAGAAATATGTAGAGCAGTTTATTCTAGTTTCTGAAATGTCAATGCTAAATCCTCCTTCCAACCTCTAAAACATCAGGACGCACTTGGTACTGAAAATTTTTTATCCTTGCACACCAGCTGCTCTTGTGTAATTATGTATATAATTGTAATTCTCAACTATTCAATTAGATAATGTAATTACTATATAGTTACCAACTATTGACATTAGTTTTTATTACAAACATTTACGCTGAATGTTATAATGTAAATATTTTAAAACTTTATCTCAACTGTTCAATTGAACAATGTAAATACTGTATAGTTACCAACCTTTGACATTAATTTTTGGTTACAAACATTGACGCCGAACACTACACCTTTTCTCCCTTAATTGTTATAATGTAAATATTTTTAAACTTTTTTTTCCTATGATTGCGTCAACTGTTTCTCCAGAGCACCACTGCCGAACTCTACTATGTTAATTTTAGGCATTGATGCTGACTTTTCATCTATAAACCTATATGTTCAACCATCACTTTTGTAGAACTATTTCCCATACTTAATTTTTGTAATTGTATTAATAATATGTATTAATTTGTACATGTCAACTACTAACCAGTTACCTGATTTTTTACCTTGAGGTGATATTTTGACTGATGATGCCCTCAATGAAGGGCGAAACATGTCTCAAGTGGAATCAATAATAAATTCCTAATTTATAAAATTTATATGTATTGAATAGGTGGAAAAAACAAACCTTTTAGCATCCTACATTCAGTATCTTCAATACGGATAACAATGATTTTTATTCATACTTTCTTCTATTTCAAAGCTTCTCTGCCTTTTCTCCTTCCTTAAAATTTTTCATTTTTCTCCCATAGTAAATTATCTAATTATGTTGAAATTCATCATTGTTCACTCAAATACTGCATAACTTGTATTTAAGAACTTATAATTGATCATGAGCAATAACAACTGTTGGAGCAAGACTTTTTTTTTTTGCTAGGGGCTTTACGTCGCACCGACACAGATAGGTCTTATGGCGATGATGGGATAGGAAAGGCCTAGGAGTTGAAAGGAAGCAGCCGTGGCCTTAATTAAGGTACAGCCCCAGCATTTGCCTGGTGTGAAAATGGGAAACCACGGAAAACCATCTTCAGGGCTGCCGATAGTGGGATTCGAACCTACTATCTCCCGGATGCAAGCTCACAGCCGCACGCCTCTACGCACACGGCCAACTCGCCCGGTGGAGCTAGACTGAAGTTTCAGCATGCTGCTGAGTATTGTTATTGTAATAGCAATTTTAGCATTTCAGTACACAGTATAACACTAACTGTTTAGTAGACAAATAAGTTTATTACTTTGGCTAACCAATATAAGAACCTCGCTCTATATTATCAGATGTGTTTTGAGAGAAAATAGTTGATAGATTGTCATTCAGACCCCCACCCCCTACCCCCCACCCCCATGTCACTACAGCCCTGAACGGCCTTGGCCTACCAAGTGGCCGCTGCTCAGACCGAAGGCCTGCAGGTTACGAGGTGTTATATGGTCAGCACGACGAATCCTCTCGGCCGTTGTTCTTATCTTTCTAGTCCAGGGCCACTATCTCACCGTCAGATAGCTTCTCAATTCTAATCACGTAGGTTGAGTGGACCTCAAACCAGCCCTCAGATTCAGGTAAAAATCCCTGACCTGGCTGGGTATCGAACCCAGGTCCTCCGGATAAGAGGCAGGCATGCTACCCCTGATAGATTCAAGGTAAGTATAATATTATAAGTTACTCAGGTTTGCATGAAACACATTAAGAGATGTATTCCTCAACAGTAATTCTCCAGAATTAAGATTCTCCTTTAGAATGAATATGGATACTACCTAAGTCTTTATATCCAGTTTTGTGAAACAATGTTCATTGGTGTAAATATATTATGACAATAATACCCATGACATTTTCTATATCATATTTAGAGTTTTCACACTCTGTTTAATGAGATGTAATACAACAGAAATCCTGATATCCAGCAAGGCAGCAAATCAAAAAAATGATTGCAAACGAAAAGTCTTGTAGTTATGCAACCATCTTGTTTTGCAGTAACTGGGCCCATACTATTAGTGTTACATCACTTCTAATTACCTTCTGTTAACCTGAGACTCTTAAAAAAGTTATACATAATTTGAACTTTTCTCATATCAGATTGCTGTCTGTTCATGGTAGACTGGCAACGATCATTCTGCCTATTTTGTGTTTGCCGTATCTTGGTTATCAAACCACTGCTGGAGGTTCAACTCCCCAGGTCCACATCCTTGTCCATCTTTGTTGTCCACATCTATCTTTCCTTTCTATCTTGTGGTGTATGATCAGTTGTATCAGGCTGGATTTGTCATTTCAAAAGACATGATTGAAACAGGCAGCTTTCCTGTATTTAATATTGGTCAAGAAATTGCATATTTCCTGGCACGTCAGAGTACCTCCTCATTGCTGACATGATCTACGAATGGGATCTTCTATATTCTGTAACAACCAACAGTCAATTCTTTGATAAAACCTTTAGTGCCCAGCCTCTGACACCATAAAGCAGCACTGATAACACTATCCAATGATTGTTAAAGCATCAAGGCTATATTGTCTGACGCTGCGGTTAGCCGGTTCGAGTCACAATGGTGTTATTCAACATGAGTAGGCTATGTCCCGATACCAAATTTTACCCTCTCCCTTCCTTACCACCATCTGGCACCCAGATGTGCTGGTCACCCGTAGGTGTCAAATAAAGTGACCTACATCAGGTGAGCCAAACATATCCTAGGACACTCCCGGCACTAGTAAGTAAACTTGTGTCCTTTCAGGCACACCCCCCAATTGAGATGAGCTGCATGTACCATTGTAACCACATACCAACCCTCTTGTCATTCTTAAATTTTTGGCAGTACTGGGAATCAAACCTGGACCTCCAAGGACAGTAGCTAATAGTGCTGAACATTACACTATGAAGGCAGACATTTCCAGCACTATAAGCCATACATTAAATAAATAAATTAATTAATTAAATAAATAAATAGGCTAAATATATAAATAAATAAATATCTCTATCCAATGAATTTTGAATTGGAGGTCACAGATACAAGACATTTCAATTTTAGAAATACACTTCTTGCAATGTCACCTCCAGTTTTAATTTCTACATCTGAATTACATTCTTGTGTTAGCCTGTTTTCATCCAGGGTGATAACAGCATTAACAAATTTCTGCTTGCTGATTATGATGATTTCCTTTTTTGTTTTATGTTTATTTTAAGGCCAAGCCTCTTGCTTACTTCTATGATGCTTTTAGAAAGGAACTGAAGGTCTTCTAAATTATCAGCAAATGTCATGGGTGATCTGCTTAGCAGAAGATACACATCACTTCCCTTTGATCTTAATAAATTTCATCAAGAACAATTTGAAAAATAACTTCAGTGCTCATACCACTAGAAACTTTATTATCTACATGGAAGAATCTTTAAAATCAGTTGCAGTCAGTACTCTAACCACTTGATGAGTAAAGTAGCAAATTCAATACAATATACTATATATGCTTGTGTACAGAGAGAAATGGTGAGAGTATAAGAGTAAATATCTGACCTCTTACAGCATTGATTCCTATAGAATCTCAATAAATATGCCTCTGATTCATATAATGCTTCTCTTTCTTACTATTTGTAATTGCTTTTGATAAAGTAACCAATACATAATCAGTCATCTAAATATGATAAGATGTAATGTTGCAGGTCTAATTTAAGAGCTCATCAACGAACCAGAAACCACCATGAATGGGAATGGCGTTGCTCAGTTTGTAGCAAAGCCTTTTCACAGCGTCGCTACATGGAACGCCATGGTCTTGAAGCATGTCAGAAATATCGCCAAAGCCAGCGGAGAAGTTCTGCAGCTATACAGTCCTTAGCTGAACTGTATCGAGCAAAGCAAGCTACAAAATGCAATTAATTTTAGGACTAAACGTGTGTAAAAATCCATTATGATAAAAACTTAAGATGAAATGGAAAGATAATGAAGTGAAATCTATTTTTCCAGTAAACAGCATATGTCAAGTGTTATTTACTCACTAAACATGATATTCTGTCCGGTTAAAGAGTGGTCAAGATAAGTGTATTACCGCTGTTGTTCTGTAGACACAATAATGGCCTTCCTGGAATCAAATGTGGAAGGGGTCTTTCGAGTGTACATATAGAATTCACAAATGAATTTGCAGATCAAAATGTTTCAATTATATTGTCTTTTCTTTATAATTGAGTGCAAAAAAATGAACTCTTTGTACTATAAGTAATATAAGTTGTACAAAATATTTTATTCAGTTCTTGAATTAATGAACTCATATTGCTAGAAGTTCAACAGTATTTTGTAACAAGAGCCTCACCAAATTATATCACTATTAAAATAATTTGTATGAAGTAGAGGGATTTGGACATATTATTTTGCTAAATATCTGGTATTTTTGCAAATTTCAGCAAGGCAACATAAAATCTTGTAATAATTTGCATGAAATCAGAGAGATTTAAGATGTGAACATTTTTATCAGTGTTATGACATTTTTGCCCACAACAATAGAAATGTAAAACTCTGTCAAATTTAATCCTGAAAAGTCATAATCCAAAAAGTATTCAGATTAGTTTCACTTCTGATGACTGCATTACTTGGTGAAATCATTAAGAAAAGAATTTGTACAATCCCTGTATTGCAATTGCAGCTTAATCACTTCTTCAGTTATGAGCTGGTCTTTTGTAATATAGCAACATTAAGTGAAAGTATTGCATAGTTAGATCTGAACATGTTACAGTGTATAATATAAGGTCTGTTCAGAAAATAACCAAACTTTGAAAATAACTCTTCAGGGGCTTACATGGAGCATAGTTCACTTTTGTCTCCTTTGAAGAACTTCCCTCCTCTCTTAACTCAATGCTCCTAATGCCTTTTGCACTTATGGAAGCAGTCCTGGCAAGCAAATTGGCAGATGGCGTGAATTTCCACCTGTGATTTCAAATTGATCTCTTCAATTGACTGAAATAAATGCCCATTCAGGGTAAATTTCAATTTAAGAAATTGAAAAATGTCTGCCAGTGCTAGGTTAGGAGAAGAAATACAGTTGTCTTTGTGTTTGTTAAAAATTCATGATCCAGTAGTGATGTATGCACTGGCACATTATGTCATGGTGGAGGCTCCAGAAGTTATCTTTCCACAAGTTTGATTATTTTCTCTCAAATGTTTCAAGATTGATTTGGCCCCCAAATAGGAATTCATGATGCACTACATTGTCAATGTCAAAATAAGATTGTAACATTCAACCTGACCTGCCTTGCTATCTTCGGTCTTGGCAAAACGCCATAAACTGTCTTCATCACTTGGCACATCTCCATAAACATTTTCCCCAGTTTGAAGCAGAAGCGAATATTGATATACTGCTTTTAATATTCAGACCTCTCAACAATTTCACCTTAAACTCAACATACTCACAAACTAACTGCTTCTGAACGATAACTAATTGTTTCAGATATATGAAGGATACCACTATACTGTGCCGTGTACCAGAAGCAGTTAAGACTTTGCAGAGTGTTTTCAAAGTTAAATTATTTCTTGAACAAATCTCACACAGTTCAATATTTACTTAACAATATCATAATGTAATCAATATAAAATATAGGTTATCAATAACTTGATGACAAGTCCAAAATGAAATCATTTACAACACTGCTGAACATAACTGGTATGCCAGCATTTTTAAATTATATAGAGTTCTGTAATCCCTGAAGCTATTGATAATGAACTTTATGAAGTGGGTAAACACGTCCACAGATTGTTCTATGAGATAGTCTTCTTTTCCTCTTATATCTTTAAACTATACTGTCATGATATTACTCTATTAAAAAATTATTTTTCTCTCAAAATTCAGAAATATATTACTTTTTTAAATGTTGACATCTCTCAAAAATGTTGATACTACTAACGAACTTTGCAACCACAGGAGAGGACGTGAATATAGGGTACAGATAGAGGATATTTTGCTTGACACATAAGAAACGCATTTGTATGGGAAATTTATCTTCACATCTACAAACAATGTCACTACAAATTACTGAGATACTGCTACAAATTACTGAGATACTGATATAACATATATTAACCAGTATATTAACACTTAACCATTGACGATAATATTTTGTGCATGGTTACTGCTGTGAGGTTCCGAGGACTGCTACTGGAAATATGGGTTCAAAAATCCCAAAGTATTAATTTTGGTGCATTAACTACTCATTCCTAATCTAATAAAACATATTGAATTAAAACACACAAAACACAAGCAAATAATAGAAACATTAAAGCATCAAAACTATTAATTTTACATTTGTATGGCATGAAACAAGAGGCTTCAAAATATCATAATATCTGCAGTTTGGAACTTACACTTACTTAACTGCATCATAAACTAATTGTTTACATAATGGAATATATCAAAAATTTCCTAGAATAGTAATCAATTTAAACTAAAAATTGCAATACTTTCACCTTTTGATTCTACAGACACATTTTTCAGGTGCATTTTAAGCAGATCAAATTTTATAAAGACAATTCAGACAACTTGTTTTTCTCTTCATCCTGGATGGACAGAGGAAGCAGGTCTTCCTAAATTCTCTTGTTAACTTTTCGTTAGGGTCAACTACAGGGTCTGAATTGTGTTCACAGTCATGTTCACTTTGGATATACCGTAATCTTCATTTTCCGAGCATGATAAATGAAAATCATCTTCTGAGATAATTTACTTTGCAACATATAAATCACTTTGTTCATCAGACATGTGCCTGTCTGTCTCAATTTTGATAGTCACAGACTATCATCCACATCTGTACTGTAAAGTTGGGGAATGTAAACAACCACATTTATAGTCCATGTCAAATGGGAAGCAATTTGGCCTTGAGATCTAGTTGGAATAGTCCAACCAAGGGGCTGATGTGTTGACATGTTATCCCACCTGCTCATTGTTGCAATCCATGGAAAATTTCACAATGTTAAGTATCTCTTACACTTGGTCAAATTATTTTTACTTCATAAAATCAACGGCAACTAAAACAGCTTCTCATCTGAAAGAGATTACAGTTACACAGCTACGAATATGGGGCCCTGGGGACCAAGTTATTACAAGAATTATCTCCAGAAAACAATGGCAGCTCTGAATGCAATGGGTACACAAAGAAGACTGGAAGTTAGGTAGCTAGAAAGAGAATGAGATTTTAAAGGCCATTTATGCAACTGGAGCTGGGACCTCATGAGGGTTTAAGATAGTAATTTGACCTCCTTTTACTTTTAATCTAGTACAATTAAAGCATTTTTTAGCCTGAAACTGAAGTTCAATCTAATATACAGATGTGATTTCTGTGTGCAAGGAAATGATTTCAAATGTATGAATCTTAAGATCCAAGTTAATATTGTAAAATAATAGTTTTAGTTAAGGGTAACTGTCATTAGTCTGCTTAAAATGGTGAATTTTGGTTTTTGAAGTATATATTTTGTATAGCTTTTCTGAGTGTGAGCTCCAGTCTTCTGTGCAAAGAAGTATTCTATAACTATAGAAATGCTTGTTCTCTAGAATGAAATGAATTTTACTTCTTAGTAGGAGTGGCTAAGGAATACATTTTCTTATGAATAAATAATTCTTCCACATTGTGGAATGTATTAGAGGTTATTTTCAAGCCACGGTAAAATTCTACCATGTAGAATGATCAATGAATGAGTTTTAATCATTACTGATTTTCTTTTTAACTTATAAAGTGGTTGAAAATTTGTTTTTCTATGTGGCATACTTATGATAGTATCGTTGATTGTTTATTGTTGTTAAAATATTTTGATTTATAATAATTGTTTGTACCATGTAGATGTGAAAAACAAACAAACTTTAGCTTATAAGTTAATGTTGAAGAGAATGCAGTTTTATCAAGAAGATGTTGGGTGTTATTCTAGTATTAATTACAAACAACAATACAGATTTGTTATATGATGGCCGTGAGAAAAATATTATCATGGATCATCATCTCAAACAGTTTCCAGACTTCATTTGAGTCTGTTAGGAAATTAAGCCATTTCTCCACGTTCCCTCTGCCCATGTCTTTTTTTTCACCTCTATCATCAATATTAATCATATTGTATTTACACATTTCCTGACTTCTTGTAGCCATCTGTCTCTGTGGCATTCTTTATTCATTCAGTCTCCTCATGTGACCATATCAATATAACATTGACCTTTCTAATCTATCCTGTATGGGTTACTCCTTCACTACTTCTCTCACTCGCTCATTTCTCCATTTGTCTAGTCTTATCGCTCTAATCCTGCTCCTCGGGTGCTTCATTTCACTATTTCACTAGGTTGCTTTTATCTCCTTCCTTCATTACTCAAATCTGTGATACGTAAGTCAATATAGGAACATAATAGGTGTTGTACAATGTCCCTTGTATTTCTGTGGCATTTGTCTGCTGCAAATTAGACTTCTTACATGTTTGTTGAATTCACATTCTTTCCTACCCTATTTTACTGACTTTCCTCAATCACACTTCCCAAGTATTTAAAAACTTTTCACTCTTTGAAATTTCTCCCTCTACACATTTTTACATCTTTTCATGCATGTTGTGATGCCAATTTCAATTTTCTTTCCATAAAATGAAAATATTTCCTCTCATACCTAGGTGTTCTTGTACTTATTTCTTACTTTTAGTGCATATCATGGAATCGGTGAACAACATTGTTTTCATTTTTGCTTCTCCAATTCTTCTTGTTACACTCTCTAGTAATGTATCAATGTAATGTTATTTATTTTACTTCCCTCTAATTACAGTATTTCTTATGTTTTTCAGAGATGCCATTCTGCTCCACAGGAGATTTTTTTTTTTTTTTTTGTGCTGGTATATTTACCACACGGAGCAGGCATATTTAAGCACTTTCAAATATCACCAGGCTGAGCCAGAATCAAACTTACCAATTTTGTCTCAGAAGGCTAGAGTAATTTGTCCATGATAAAAAATAGTGGGGAGAGGACACTTTCTTATCTGAGCCCATTTTCTGGTCTAAAAAAATTTCCTAATTTAATACCTCAGCTGTACATTAGGCTTTAAATCAACAGGGTCATCGCCATAAGACCTATCTGTGTCGGTGCGACGTAAAGCAACTAGGAAAAAAAAATCAACAGGGTGCTATAAAGTCTAACAATCTTTTAATTGGAGTAATTTAGAGTAATGCCTTTGCTGGCAGGACCTAGTGTTCACAGTGCACTATGTCTTCTGGTATAGACTAGAGCAGTTTTGTTACTTTAATTGACCTGTCTCAGTCTTATGCTTGGCTTTGACAATATGAAAGTGACTGAGGTATGAGTGATGCTAGTAATGCCATTCCTTATGTAGCTAATCCCTGCTATGAATGGTGTAAAAATGTTGCTCATAGGGTTGGTTGATGCATACATTTCAGTGGGCTTGGCAGACTGATATGTAATAGCAACTTCTGGCCTGGTGAGGATAGCAATGGGAAACTACCTCACTCCTCATTTCCCTAGTATGCCTCTTCAGTGATAACTAGACAATCTATGACAGCTGATGGTGGAGCTGTTGAGGATCCAACCAGCCTTAGTGCTGGCAACTGAACATACATACAATTTACAGTAAGTTTCCTATCCTCTGGTATGGAACGGATGTTTAGATCCCATATTATTCAATGTTAGATAAGTAAAAAATTGAATAAATAGAAGCTTGTTATGTTAAGTAAAACTAAAGTGTAGATTAAGACAGAACTGCTGCTCAGCTGGGAAGCTTGTTGATCCAATTGGCAGTATTTTATGTGGGTAATCAAAAAACTACAATACATCTACCCATACAGCTCCACGCATGACAATTATATACACACATTTATTTATTTATTTATTTATTTATTTATTTATTTATTTATTTATTTATTTATTTATTTATTTTGACATAAACGTTTGAGCAATTTTTTAAACGTTCAACATCATGATACCATACTTCATTTATCATGTACTGGTATATCTTTATGGAACAGTAAAGTTTTGTGGGTCTCCTTTTACAAATAGCCCACATATTTTGTATGGGATTAATGTCAGAGGAGTTTCCTGGCCATTCTAGCACATCAATATTGTTTTCATTGAAGAATGTCCTTTCTTTGAAGTGCTGAAACTTTCCACTACCATCTGAAAACTTTTTTTTTTGTTTTACAACTTATGAAGAACTCTGGTTTTCTGTATTACAATATATTGGTCTCTTTCCATCATGCCATTGACTGGCATTAAGCGTCCTAGATCTTCATGAGTGAAACAACCCTGAAACATCTTCTTCAGAGGTTTGTTAATGGTCTGTTGCAAATGTGCTGAACTTGGCTCAGTCTTCACACTCAAAGTGACTTTCATCAAAGAAAAGTACTTTCTTCCAGTGTTCTGTTGACCAATAGCCTACTGATGACTATGTGCCCACAAGAGGTGTTTCCTATGCATTTCTCCTGTCAGAAGATGTTTTCTAAGTTTTGTGGGCTTTTCTTCCATCTACTAAAAATCTATGACAAATGTTAGTTACCTGTAGATTCACTGGGTTGTCACTCAGTTCCTAATTAATGAGTCATGTCCTCAGTGTTTAATTTGCTTCTTCTGAGGGGAAAACAGTCATTGACTGGCATAGTTTTCTTTCTCATTTTAATGTGTAAAATTGAATCAGACTATTTTTGCTGCTGAATAATTTGATTTACAGTGGCTACATTGATGCAAAATGTTGTAGCCATCTCTCTTTGCATTATAGAAGCATCCTGTGATAATGCTACAATCAGGCTATTACTTCCTTAGAGTCATATCCACTGAAGAGAGATGTTTTTATATTTTTTACAATTGTCTTAACTTTGCACTGACACAGAAGAGAGATATTACAAATCTCATGCAGTAACCTCAAAATTTCTCAAAAATACAATACATGCAAACAAGTGCACTTTTAACATAAAACAATAGTCACACAGAGCAATTACTATTCAATAAAGAATAAACAATGCCTAGAAAGTGTAAGATCTAAGTATATGCAGTGTGTAGCTTATTGTTACCAATTATTGGGAAATTAATAAAAAAAGAAACCTTGTTCCAATTTATTTTTCACAGACTGTACTCGCTTAACTCCCATCAAATTAAGTCCCTTTTAGGAATCAAAATACATTTTTATGCAGATGAGCACATATAGTAAAACAGTACCTTAATAGGGACGGGGATAATATGTTCCGTTGGGTGCTAGGAGCAATTGGTAGGAAGGTACTTGGAATAAGGAAATAAAGACTGAGTTAGAAATGAATGTGATGGATGAAGCGGTATGCTTAAACTGGCTTCAGTGGATGAGTCATGTGAGGTGAATGGAAGAGAATAGGTTACCTAGGAGAATAAAGACTCAGTCGTGGAGGGTAAGAGAAGTACAAGGAGGCCAAGATGACGATGGTTAGATTTGGTTTCTAATGATTTAAAAATAAGAGGTATGGAACTAAATGAGGCCATACAACTAGCTGCAAATAGAAGATAGTGGAGGCATTTAGTTAATTCATGGAGGCTTGCATACTGCATATTGAAAGGCATAACAATTTGTAATGAAGATAGATGGACGAATGGACAGAGGTAGGGAGGGAGGGGGGACGGACGGATGCTGTTAGTATATCAAAATTATATATAAAGGTTAATATAATCTTTGAATTTAAAAAGAAAAAATTACATATATTCTACACATTTCAACATTTTCTAGTGTTGTATTTTGTCAATGTGTGGAATTGGTATGGATGGTATGGCTTCTACAGGGAAGCACATAGCATCTTCCTGTTTTAACCTCTTTATGAGGAAACTTGAGGATATCCTCACTGAGAAACTCCTTCATATGCTGGTGGAAGTCAAATCAAATCAAATCAGTTAATATTGATCTGCATTTAGGACAGTCGCTCAGATGTCAGATTCCCTACCTGTTGTTTTCGTAGCCTTTTCTTAAATGATTGCAAAGAATTGGAAATTTATTCAACATCTCCCTTGGTAAATTATTTCAATCCCCAACTGCCCTACCTATAAATAAATATTTGCCCCAATTGGTTCTCTTGAATTCCAACTTTATCTTCATATTGTGATCTTTCCTACTTTTAAAAACAACACTCAAACTTATTCGTCTACTACTGTCATTCCACGCCATCTCTCGACTGACCGTTTGGAACATACCACCTAGTCAAGCAGCTCATCTCCTTTACCCCAAGTCTTCCCAGTCCAAACTTTTCAACATTTTCATAACACTACTCTTTGATCGGAAATCACCCAGAACAAATCGAGCTGCTTTTCTTTGGATTTTTTCCAGTTCTCGAATCAAGTAATCCTAGTGAGGGTTCCATACACTGGAACCATACCCTAGTTGGTGTCTTACCAGAGACTTATATGCCTCCTCCTTTACATCCTTACTCATCATCATCATTTAACATAAGAAATTTCATTTCATGGCATCATCATCATCATCATTCCCCATTATCCAACTTTGGCCGGATAGAGCCAAATATGGTTCCTCTCCACTTTCTTCGGTCTTTCCACCACTCCTCCTCCAACACTGTGTCCCAGTCCACGTTTTTCTCTAATACTGCATTAGATTGTGTCCTTCCATCTCAATCATGGTCTTCCGCAGCCTCTCCTTCCTCGCATTTGCATTTCCATCACCTTTTTTGGCATTCTTTCATCACTCATTCGCTTTATGTGCCCAAATCATCTTAATCGGCTCTTCTCTATTCTATCATTCATTTTTTCCACTCCAATTCATGGGATATAAACTTCATGGTTTTGATCCGTATTGAATTGTGATCACAATAATAATTATTAAATGAATGTCGTATGGTCCACCTTTTTCAATACTATATTATACAATATTATTGAATTACATTATTAAACTAGAGACTAGTTTTGGCCTTGGCTGGCCATCTTCAGCCTTAATGTAATACATCTAATAACGAATCAAATGTAAAAACACACAATTGACATCTTAGCATCTGGAGTATGCTCATCATCCAGACTCTTTCTTGTATTGATATTCATAGAACTGTTAGTTCCATCACTGCTAATCATTACAATTTCAATTGCAAAACAGGAAATTTAAGAATTTAGAGCCTAATTTATTTTTCAGATTTTACACTTAGTTCATCCCAGATTTTAATGTTAATTGTGTGTTTTTACATTTGTTTCATTGTTAGATGTATTACATTAAGGCTGAAGATGGGCAGCCAGGCCAAAACTAGTCCCTAGTTTAATAATGTAATTCAATAATATTGCATAATATAGCATTGAAAAAGGTGGACCATACATCATTAATTTATTAACTCCAATTTCTTCCCGGATTTTCTCATTCCTTATTTTGTCTCTTCTACTCTTCTGTATCATACTCCTCAAGAACTTCATTTCGGCTGCCTGTATTCGACTCTCACCCTTCTTTGTCATTGTCCAAGTTTCTGCTCCGTAAGTTGTTATGGGTAAGTAATACATCTGGTACATAGTTTCCTTTGCTTCCATTGGCACATCTTTGTCCCATAACATGTTTCTTACACTATGATAGAAGCAGCTTCCACCTTGAATCCTCTTACTAATTTCAGCATCCGGTCGAGCATTCTCCATTAATTCACTTGTCTGCAAGCCTAATCTGACTTTTCCCTCCCTTCTCCCCTCTAGTCATAACAAGAGTTTTACATTTTTCTACACTTATTTTCAATCCACATTCTTTGATCTTCCCATTCACCACATCCAACTGTTCTTGATCCTTCATGTCATCTTCTTCCCAAATCACAATATCATCTGCAAATAACATGTTCATTTCTCTTCCTCCATATGCTGCTTTTGCTGTTTTCATGATGTCATCTATTACTATTGTAAACAGGATAGGTGACAGAACACTTCCCTGTCTCAGCCCACTAGTGATTTTGAACCAACTTGTCCTGCTAACTTGTGTTTGCATGCAACTACAACATTCCTTGTACATTGCCATGATCATTTTTATTAATCCCTGTTCAATTCCTTTTTTCACCAGACTGTCCCAAACTTGAGTCCTGGGGACACTGTCATATGCCTTTTCAATATAAATGAATGTTATCACCATATCATTCCCATACTCGCATTGCTTTTCCATTAGTTGTCTCATAATGAAAATGGGCTCTATTATTGACCTTACACTTCTGAAACTAAACTGATTTTCCTGTGTCTGATTTTCAACCCTCAACCTCATCTTACTTTCCAGTATCCTCTCCATTATCTTAGTAACATGGGATATCAGAGTAATTCCCCTGTAGTTCTTCAATACTTTCTTATCGCCTTTCTTGAAAATTGGGATGATTATTCCTTTTTGCCAATCCTCAGGGACCTCCTTTTTCTCCCAGGCAATCCTGAGAACTCAATATATCCACTGCAGGCCTACAGCTCCAGCTGCCTTTATCATCTCCACCAAAATTTCATCTATTCCAGCAGTTTTTCCATTCTTCATCTTTCTTACTGCCATTTCAATTTCATTCATTGTAATTTATTTATCCATTTCTTCATCAACTAATGCCTTTCCTGGTGGTCCATTGAATGACTGTCATTATTTCTCATGTTCAGAAACTTCTGAAAATACTCTCTCCATCTATTTCTTATTTCTTCTGGTTTGTTAATATTGGTACTAGTTTCAACCTTGCTATATTAGGTCATCTTCAGCCATGATAGAAATTGGAAATACATGCATATACATGAACACCAATGAAATATTATAAATTGGTATGTCTTAAGTAAGTCTTAATCTAAAACAAACCAATGTGGTGTTGATGTCCGTGCTGAGTGCATATAAATTACGAGAAGCATGGGGGACGTTCACTTCACACTGAATTCAAACAATAAAACAAAGAGATTCTTTATAGACAGATAATTTTCCATAGTTAAAAAGGACCCCTCTTCACAAATCTGGTGTTTACTTGATTGGTCTTTTTGTTTCTTAAGATACCATACAATAATTTCTTGCTGCCCTGCATATAATCTCTCAATTTCTGTGTGAATAAGGCCCAGCTTTTCCTCTTTTCTTCCACCACTACTTTCTTGGCAAAATTCTTTGCCTCCACATATTTTCTTCTACTTTTTTAGATGTTTTCCATGCCATTTTCTTTTCCTTCACTTTACTCTTTACCCTATCATTCCACCAGTGTGTCTCTTTGTCTTTCACATTTCCTGATGTTCTACCATATACCTTTTCTGTACATCCAACCAGTGCTTCCTTAAATCTTTTCCATTCATTTTCACCATTCACCATTTCCGTCCTGGGTACCAAAGGTATTATTTCCCTCTGAAATTCTTCTTGTATGCTTTTCTCCATACTTTAATTCTTTTCTCTCTTCTTAATGGCAGTTTTTCAATCTTTCCCACTTTCAGTTTTCCTTACTACAACCCCTAAATACCCTCATAATCATGTGCAGAGATCTGTATCCTTTATTTACAATCCCATTTATGTGATTACCCCAATGAAGATCTTACAAGGTTCTTACAGTGATCCCCATACAAACTTTCACCCCATCAATGCAGTAATTAAAACTGAAAGGACTTTTCCTATTAGTGAAACACACAACCTGACTTTTAACACCATTTATCATCATACCATTGCCTACTGTCCTTCTCACAATATTGTTGAGGTCCTTATCAAGTACAGTATGTCTACCTAGTGTAATCCGGTAACTTCAGAATACAACAACCCATTTCCCATCCTTAAGTTCAAGTAGTCACATTTCAAGTTCCAGCATCATTTTAGATGCTGATCTCTCTCTACACACCAGTTGTAATGACATCTCATTCCCTATTAAACCTATCCTCAATCAGCAATGTCTTCACTTCGACAACTTTCACCCCTACAATGCTGAGCACTTGCTGTCCTTCAGCTAAGCTATACAGTGCAAGTGGATCTGTTCAATACCAGAGCCATATCATCCTACTAGAAAATTGTCTCTATCAAAGGGCAGAGAAAGGTCCATCTATTCAATACCATTAGATTAATGTTGGATCTTATATTAATATTAATCTTAATCTAAAACAGTGTGGATGAAATGTCAGACTACACATTTAAAATTGGAATTAAAATAACACTTTAAAACTGTTGTGAATAGTGTTGTTGGACTATGCCAATGTCCTTATAATGAACAAGTATTCTTGAGTCTTGAATTGATCTTGGAGCTGATATTTATTGTTTGTGTGTATTATGGACCCATTCGATCTACAAATTACGCCTTAATGAATAGAATATATGAGTAACAGTTTATATAGCTTTGAAGGGGATGTTCACAATGTGAAAATGGCCTTTCCATCAGATGAAGTTGTTGTTTTATTGTTTGAATTCAGTGTGAAGTGAACGTCCCCCATGCTTCTCGTAATTTATATGCACTCAGCACGGACATCAACACCACATTGGTTTGTTTTAGATTAAGACTTACTTAAGACATACCAATTTATAATATTTCATTGGTGTTCATGTATATGCATGTATTTCCAATTTCTATCATGGCTTAAGATGACCTAATATAGCAAGGTTGAAACTAGTACCAATATTACGAGTGATATTAAGATCCAACATTGATGTAATGGTACTGAATAGGTGGACCTTTCTCTACCCTTTGATAGTGATCAATTGTCAGTACAGACCATAATAAAATTCATAACTTATGAGTAGAAAACTGTCATCAATTCCTTTGTTACGAGGGATTACCTGGCCAGATGCACCCAATGTCTTCTTCATTTTCTTCTTATTCCATGCTTTGCCGTCGATGCACTTCATTGATGACATCCTGGTTGTGAAGCTGCTGTTGCAGATCCTCAGTGTTAGTGGAATGCAGTTGCAATTTCTTGCTGTTGCCTCATCTGTTGGGCCCAACAATTAGTAGGCCTTCCCCTTCTTTGTATCTCAGCTAGCTGAAGGTCAAGTGCACTTATGGCTAGATAGGTCAAATCCTGCTTGTTCACCTTTTTGAACCATGGTACCCACTCACGCTGAACCTTCTCTGCAACTGTCCCCTTCACATGTAATAGCTCTGATGTACTCTTTTCAGACGTGACTCTTCTTCAAAACTCCTGCTGACTTTCTAAGCATCTTCATCACATCTAGACAATGCTTTGTGGTTTTCTTAGAATGTCCAGCATTTTGAAACAATTCACTCAACCCCACTAATCATAACAATAACGAGGATTTATTTGCCGAACAAAAATGCTTACATGCACTTAAAAAGAAAATCAATGACAACGAGCTTATCGTCACTAAAGCCGACAAGGGTAATACAACTGTTATAATTGACAGAAATTAGTACATTAGCAAAACAAAGAGATTCTTTATAGACAGTTCATTTTCCATAGTTAAAAAGGACCCCTCTTAGAGAATTCAACGATTACTCAGACAGATCCTAAAGAACACCCTGTACCTATTTACAGACCAAGAAAAAAACAAAATGAATAATTATGAATCCAGATCTTCCCAGTGCAAAAGCCCTTCCTAAAATACACAAGGCTGGCATCCCCATTTGCCCGATCATCTACTACAGACCAAGCACTTTATACAAAATATCTCAATTTATCCAAAAGTTTTTGAGGAAGAATTACCAATTTAGGTCCAAAAAATCCATTAAAAGCACTACAGATCTAATTGATAAATTAAAAACGTTCAGTATCCAACCCCATCACTCCCTTCATTCTTTTGATATTGTAAATATGTATCCCAGCATACAAGTATGAAACTTATACCCTATTATCAAAAATAATTTAAATAAATACAGCCATTTAAGTAAATTAGAAATCCAGGATTTGATGTCCATTTTAAAATTAGTTGTAAATAACAATTTCTTCACTTTTGATATCATCATCTATCAACAGGAAGGTTTGGCAATGGGCTTGCCTGCCTCTGGTATCTTAGCAGAAATCTGCCTAGATTTTGTAGACCATACTAAAATTGACAACAACAAAAACTTCAACGATATTCTCCTTTGGGCTAGATATATAGAGGATATCTTAGTAATTATGGATGAAAAAACAGACGACACTGCTACCACTCTTTCGGTCTTAATAACGTTGATTCACATACTAAATTCACACTGGAAGCCGGAAAAGACCAAAAAATAAACTATTTAGATTTAACCATCACCACCACCAGACATCCAACCTTTTTTTTTGATTCACATACTAAATTCACACTGGAAGCCGGAAAAGACCAGAAAATAAACTATTTGGATTTAACCATCACCAGACATCCAACCTTTTTAAATTATAAGATCTTCAGGAAACCCATTCAAACTGCTTCTACTATCCGCCAAGACTCAATACATCCACAGACTCACAAACGAACAACTTACAACAGCCTAGTTCACCAAGCCTTTACTATACATATGTCTAGAAAAGATCTAAGAAAACGAACTGAACAACATTCCCCTTAATCTCCACCTTCACGTTTAATAAAGAGATCTATAAAATCACTAATATTTTTAAGAAACTCAATGTAAAAAGCCTTTAAAACAAATAATAAAAATGCAGATATACAATTCCACATCAGTTAATAGAATTAATAGTTTCTCAAAATCAGGAGTTTACAGAGTCAAGTGTAATAATTGCAATTTTTCGTATGTTGGACAGACTGGGAGAAGTTTCAACACAAGATATTCAGAACATATTAATGCCCTAAGATACAACAAATTCTCAGCAGTAGGTCAATACATGCAAGATTACAATCATAATTTTACTAACATAGAGCAAGATATGGAAATCCTTAAGATATTTTCAAAGGCCCCCTACATGATATAACAGAAAACTGTTTTTTACATTTAGATCAGTATTTCAATTCAAACTACAACCTCAATGACATTTCAGAGAAATCCAACATTCTATTTGACCTTCTCTTTATTATTTTTAGAAATTTTAATTTAACAAATCAAAAATTGACTTTCCATTCAATTCATGGTACCTTTCCACAGCATTTACTGCTATTCCCACACCCCTCAGCCCTGCCATAAAATAGCCCCTCCTCACTTCCCCCTCCCTTCCCGGTTCTCTCCAATCTGCCCTACTCTGTCCCTTTTTCAACAGCCCTTGCACTAATTTGGCTCTTTATTATTATTATTATTATTATTATTACTATTACTATTATTATTTATCAGTTCACTTGTTTCTGCATTGAACTGCAAATCTTCTCCACCTGCTTCACAGAAATAATTTGACTTTCAAGCGCAACTTTCGCCTTCAGGACATTTAAGAACATTACCTAGAAGCTCTTCGGACATCAATGTACCATGTTTCTACATTGTTCATTGCGTGTGCATAATTTCTATTTTAAATGCCACTGCTACCATATGGTGACTTATAGCTGTCAGAACTTTGTAGCGAAGGATACACAAATTTTCAAGATTCTTCGGCATCCAGATTGATCAAATTGAAGCATCCTTCAATGGCAGCTAAGTGCCTTACTTTAATGCAATTTATGCATAATTTAAAACTTTTATCTCCATTGTGACTGTTTCGTCTTCAACTTTTAACTTTATAGCATCAAACCATAATGTTTCTGCGATGTATGTATGTTGTTTATGGACTATTTAATATGTTGTGCAATTCGTGTTGTTAGCTGATGATGACCTTGACCTTAGGTCGAAACTAGTACCAAATAAATGTTTCATTTGTAATGTAACCCTCATTACAAATATTTTGTTTTAAAAAGGTGGAACTGTTAAACTAAACTTTTAATTTTATATATAATCTTCAAAAGTGTAATGAAAATAAAGATAAAGATGGCGCTGAATATGAATGTTGGTGAATTATATCGCTCGGCTGAAAGTCAAGTGAAATTAATCAATGATATTTTAAAAACTGACAAACGTACAAATAAAAACTGGCGTGATGAAGTATTAGTTTCTGTTAATGTGATCAAGCAGACTCTTGACGTCTTCAATGAACAGTTTATGATCTTGACGAATGTATCTCTTAATCCAGGTAAACAACCTGCAGTGCACTCTAAAAAGCTTCCAATTACCTCAACTAAACATGTGGTTATGGTTTCTCCTAAAAATGATGAAACAGTAAAAGACTCTGAACAAACTTTTAGAATTTTACAAACCACAACAAATACCAGGTCCATGAAGGTTGGAGTAAATAAAGGTGTGATTGTTGAACTACGAAGTGAGGATGAATACAAGACTACGGTAAATACAATAGAAGCCAGCCCTCATCTAAGAGCTACAATTCCACACAAGAAAAATCCTAGAGTAATAATTCATGGAATAAAGGTTAGTTTTCCTGAGAACGAGTTAGTAGAACCAATCATAGAGCAAAATCCAGCTGGGAAACTAGCTTTGACAGATGTGAGTACTGAAATACAAAAGGGTTTCATGAATATTACTCAAGATGGCAGCACAAAGTACGCAGTTATAGAAGTTAGTCCCGCCACTTTTCGGGCTTTACAAAATTGTGACAAATTGCATGTAGGATACACTAGGTGTAGCTTTAATGAATACATCTCCATCATTCGTTGCTATAAGTGCTTAGGATTTGGTCATTTCTCCTCGAATTGTGATATACAGCAGATCTGTTCGTACTGTTTTGAGGCACATTATGCCCATGAATGTTCAAAAATGAATACTGAATACATTCAACACCCAGCAACATCTGTAGAGTGTCCTATCTACAAGAAGGTATTTAATATAATCAAATCTTAAATTAATTATAGCTGAACTTATAATATATCAACAAAATCTGCACAAGTCTCTCGTTCCAATGCACAAACTTATATCCAATTTCAAGCTAAATGACAGAACAATCTTATGCATACAAGAACCAAATGTCAGGCATAATATAGTTATGGGATTTGGACAAGGCTTTCTTATTCATACATCAAGAAACACTACATCTTCAGAAAAAATCCGGGTGGCAATTGTTACAAAATCTCAGAATGTCTTGTTATTGTCACAGTTCTGCTCAGCTGATAGAGTGGTTGTATGTACAACCATTGGCCAACAGGAGCTTTGCATATGTAATGTTTACTTTGACTCTAAATGCGATATTTCTGAGAAAATAAATGCTCTCCAACTAATACACGATGAGCTAAAAGGGAAGCCATTACTTATAACAGGAGATATTAATGTGAAACACGGGTCCTGGGGCAGCCTTTTTGATGGCGCACAAGGCAAACTATTCCATGATTTCTGCTGTGCCGGCAACTTAATTTTGTTAAATACCGGTGATATACCTACATATATGCGCAGGAATTCTCAGAGCTCCTTAGACATTAGTGTGTGTAACTCCTCACTCCTTCCTTTTATACGCGACTGGAAAGTAAGCAACCTGCCAACTTACTCCAACCAGTCTCTAATTATAATAAGTATGAAGTCTATGGCCAGTTCACCTGTAGTGAATGCCTCTCATTATTTAACCAGAAAATACAAGACCAAAAACATCAAAGGGGCTCACTTTCAACAGGGTGCTAAAAGAAGTTTACTTAGAATATCAAAAGATATAAAATTCTGCAATACCGCAGAAAACCTAGGAAAAGCTACAGACGAACTAACTCATGCCATAATCAAAATTTCTGAAGCAAATCGACCAAAAAATCTCAGAAACCTCCTAAAGATTTCTGGTGGAACGAAGAGCTAACAGTCATGCGTAAACGGTTTCTTTCTTGTCACAGATGTTACAAACGAAGTTGTTGTCCTCTTCTCCATCAGCGAAATGAAGGAATATATCTGGTAGTTAAGGAAGAGTACAAGAATTTGATAATAAGAAGGAAATCAGAAAAATGGAAAGAATTCTGCTCACTGCCTACAAAATGTAATCCTTGGGGTGTTGTTTACAAATTAACAAGAAAACCTGAAAACTTGAATAATACTATTTGCTCAATTGAATCAGACACCGGTTTTACAAAATCTTTCTCTGACACTGCTGATGTTCTTATCAACTCTTTCTTCTCCAAAGAAGATGACGACACAGAAACGCAAAAGGCCATTAGATTATTTTGCACTCTCCCTCGCCCGCCAAGAAGTTGAGCGAATAATACTCTCACAAAATGATAAGAAAGCACCAGGTTGGGATGGACTATCAGCAAACATTATCAAAAATATCTACTTGTGTTTTGCTTCCCTGTTTGTCACACTTTTTAATAAGTGCTTGATGTTCAGCCTCTTCCCTACATCTTGAAAAATTGCAGTTGTTAAAATAATCCCTAAAGGCATTATTTCAAGAATGTTTACTGCCAACTCTTTTAGGCCTATTTGCCTTCTTCCAGTTCTGGGGAAGAGTTTTGAGAAGTTAATAATCAATCGGGTCATGTACCACTTATATAGCAACAAGCATTTAAGTCAATGCCAGTACGGATTTACTCCACAAAAATCGACAGAAGATGCTGTTCTTAGTGTAATAGAATGGGCTGAGACTGTTTTCTCCATGCATGAAGTAGCTATCCTAATATCACTGCATTTGATAATGCCTGGTGCCCAAAAGTTCTGATTCAGTTGAAAAAGAAGCTCTGTCCCAAAAATTTATATAAATTAATACAATCTTATTTCCAAAATCGGAAAGTTAAACTTCAAGTTGGATCAACAGTCTCTTCAAAGATCCTGAATAGGGGTTGCCCACAAGGATCTAGTTGTTGTCCTGGTTTCTGGAACATTTTATACGATGACCTTCTAACTTTAGGTCTTCCTGTTGGTTGTAAAGTTGTGACCTACGCTGATGACGCCCTTCTTTTAATTAAAGCAGATAATGTGTGGGTTCTGAGAGTAAGAGTAAATTTGTCTCTTGACATTTTATTTACTTGGGGTTGTGATAATAAATTACAATTTGATCCCCAGAAAATAAAGGCCATGCTTGTTAGAGGAGAAGGAAACTAAGAAAGACTAAAATGAATGGACAAAATATCACTATGGAAAATCATATTCTTTATCTGGGAGTTGTGCTTGACAAGAAGTTAACCTTCAGGGCCCATTTCAACAAACTACAACAGAAAGGCAGTAAGTTTATGCAAGGACTAGCTATTGCCTGCAGACCTTCTTGGGGACTAAATTCAGAGGTAGTAAGAATTATTTATGATACAGTGTTTGTACCTCTGATACTGTAGTATGTTTCCTCTTTTCAAATGACACTTGAGAAGAAATGGGCTCAGAATAAATTGATGTAAATTCAGAGAGGATTTGCTTTTCGTATTTCCCGTGCTTACCGCACCACCTCTACTGATGCAGGTCTTCTTATTGCAGGCACTGACCCACTATTTCTGATGGCAATAGCAAAAGCTGAACTTTTTTGAAGAAAAACAAAGTATCACCAATGCCCATTCTGAATACCACTCTAGAGCAACCTTGTCATTTTCTACAGTCTGATCACCCAAGTCTCTTCAAAAACTTCATTTATGAAAATTGTTCAATTACCCATGACTGCTTTATTTACACAGATGAAACTTGCATACCAAGCACAGATGAACAGGACAAAGTTGGATGTGCCTTTGTTGTTCATGAAAACGATTCTGAGGTGTTCTCATCCCAGTACAAACTCTCTTCCACTTGCTCTATTTTCCAGGCTGAACTGTGGGAGATCAAATCAGCAATTGAATGGTGCAAATCTAACAATAAGAAATCTTGGTTATTAAGTGATTCACAAGCTACGTTGAATGTGATAAATAATAAAATAATCTGAATCCAATATCTGTAGCTATTAGAACCACTGCTCAACAAAGTCTGCACATCTCTTTTGACTGGATTCACAGTCATTGTGGAATATCTGGAAAAGAGAAAGCTGATCTTCTGGCAAAAGCAGCAGCAACATCTAATTTGAAAATTTCTTATGACAAAACGTCACCTAGATACACTAAAAAAATCATAAGGAAGCACGTAATCCATCAATGGAACAACATTTGGACTGCTTCCACTAGAGGCCAAGTCACCAGAGAAATATTCTTCCCTGAGGTTTTCAACCGTCTGCAAAGTAACGTGTTGGTGCCAAGCTTTGAAATTACTCAATTTTTGACTGGTAATGGCAAATTTGGTTATTATTTTCATTGATTTGGAATCAATCATCCTGATGGCTACATGTGTGTTTGCGGATCCTCATAAACAGTGGACCACCTACTCTTTGAATGTGCTGCATTTGAAAGAAGAAGGCATGACTCGAATTCTCATTTGAATTATTGCAACACTGCATTATCGTCCGGCTCCATGGCTAAATTGTTAGCGTGCTAGCCTTTGGTCACAGGAGTCCTGGGTTTGATTCCCGGCAGGGTCGGGAATTTTAACCATCATTGGTGAATTTCCCTGGCATGGAGGCTGGGTGTATGCGTTGTCTTCATCATTTCAACCTCATCACGACACACAGGTCGCCTACGGGCGTCAAAATCAAAAGACTTGCACCTGGCTAGCCGAACCCATCCTGGGATCTCCCGGCACTAAAAGCCATACGCCCTTTCATTTCATTTTCATTGCATTATCAAAACCCCTGTATCATTGGTTTGAGAAGCCATGCTGTTACAAATATTTTATTAACTTCATCCACTTCATTTTCCATTGATTAAATACATGAATTCATTTTCATTGTAAAACTGAATATGTATTTTAACTATAACCCTAGTATACTATGTAGAATAGGGTTCCAAACTGCTTTGGATATTCAATAATAATAATAATAATAATAAAGTGTAATGAAAATGTTCGGTCTTTGAGCAGTTCACTTTCAGTCCATTGTCTTCTATGCTTTGTTATTTTTCAAATATCTCCTGAAGCACCCAGTCTGCTCCTATTAAATGCCTTCTCTTCATCCTTGTATTGTGGTCTCCCAGTACTTCTGTGGATAGCATGATGTAAATCACTTCCTCTATGAGAGAGTCCATTTTTTCTCTTTGCCTTTTTACTAAGAACCTCCCGATAAGCTGACCTTAATGCCTTCCCTATTTAAAGAATTTAGATTCATCACCAACAGTGTCAATGTCTACTGCCCTCTGTCTCTTTCTGTTGAGCTGGGCTGAGAGGCTCAGATATTAGAGCACTGGCTTTCTAAACTTAAGTTGGCAGGTTTAATCCCAGCTCAATCCAGTAGTATTTGAAGGTGCTCAAGTATCTCAGCCTCGTGTTGATAGATATATTGGTACATAAAAAGGAACTCCTATGGGACAAAATTCTGGCACCTCAATGTCCCCAAAAATCATCAAGGTAATTCGTGGGATGTAAAACCAATAACATTATTATTACTCTCAATTGTGAACTACCCAAATGTATGACACATGACTTTCATCAAAATAGCAACACCAATACCCGCATCAGAGTGTTGAAATCTACAATATGTCATTAGTAAATGACAATATATTCTTAAGATATTTCTCCCTCAAACTAGCATTAACGTACGAATATACAGAGTGTAATAAATTTCAGTACTCATTCAAAGGACAACAGAAAAGGCCAAAACAAATATGTTTCATTAAATAACCATTGGTCAGAAATTGATAATTGAGGTACTTTTTCGACTGGGCTGAGAATGAAACTATTACATTTGAGTTTAATTGTATGATAATCCTTTTCAAAAAATGGTCAACAATGTAGCCTCCTGATTCAATACAAGCATGTTCTTCTTACCTCACCTCACTTGACTTTTTTTGTGTTGGGGGGCACTTGATGAGCCTGGTGTATGAGACTCCAATAGAATCAGAGGAACAACTTGCCACTTGGGTGCATGAAGTAGCTTACTCTCTACAGCACATACAAGGGTCCTTACATGTATGACTGGCAATGGCTCATCTTTGCAGAGCTTGTATAGCAGCAGGAGGCTGTACTTTTTAACAGTTTTTGCAAAGAATTACAATTAAATTGAAATGTAGTATTTTAGTTCTCAATCACACTAAAAAGTACCGTACCTCAATTATCAATTATTGATCTACAGTCATTTAATAAAACATATTTGTTTTGGTCTTTTCTGTCTTCCCTAGAAGTTTGATAGGTATTGAATTTTGTTATACCTTGTAAGAAGTGAAAGATTTTGTTCTATTTGTTGTTTAATATTTGTCAGAAACATACCATTATTATCACTTAAGTTGTCCTAACGAACAACATCAATGGTATCTGTGAGATCTGTGCAGATTGAGATGTATTTACTGATGTTATTTAATAAATCATTTGGCTTTGAACATTGTTCCACATCTCTGCATCATCAAACTTTTCAATTTTCACAACATAATTGATTCCAGTAATGAAATCCAACCCTTAATATATTTTCTGTGACATCTGTAATGCCTTTATCTGTTACTAGCAGAAGTACCCGTTCTTCGTACG
The DNA here is from genome assembly GCF_040414725.1 of Anabrus simplex. Taxonomy (NCBI): domain Eukaryota; kingdom Metazoa; phylum Arthropoda; class Insecta; order Orthoptera; family Tettigoniidae; genus Anabrus; species Anabrus simplex. The sequence continues at coordinate 214,892,301 of NC_090270.1, read as the reverse complement.
GGTTATCAGAAACTGGCTTTAGTTACTCATACTATCGGTGTGACTGACTTCATTAGATATTTATATCACTGGTGTATTTATTAAGTACGTAGAAATTATTTGTCATGTTTGGAATTATAGTGTATCTTCTTCTTCTTTTTTCATGGGGGCCTCTAAATATTAGTTCCTAATTAGCGTCGACCTCTAAGATATTTTGCTGCCATGTTTTCCCTTCAATTCCACCTAGATATACCTGTTCCCTTCACAAAGCTGCAGGTTTAGTGTAAGTATACTTCCACTAGATAGTACCACAAATATAAATATTATTGAATGTATTTGTTTGATCCGACATTTCGTAACTATTACAAATGATCAAGGAAATACGCGATGTATAAAAGAAACGACTATAATTATCGATAATTGTAACTCTCTGGGCTTGTCACTCATGTCGCACATCATATAATGAATCTGAGTATAAATGTTGAAAATTGGGTACAGTATATAGATTGTTTTCATGGTTACGATGATCGTAAAAGTGGACAAAAATATCAGCACTGATGTGGCACTAATAACATCAGTGATCCTACTACTCCATGATTTGATAGAAAATAGTTTACACTATAGGTAACAGACTCCGTAAAATGCTGAAACTTAAGGCAGTACGTAAAAACGGAGGCCTGTCGGCAGCCGCTGGTCGCTGTACTACGGAGATCTCCGGGGCTATTATTTTTATACTTCACTCCCTTTCCATCCCCGCCCAAAGGAGTGCTATGAGCGTCTTACACAGCAGTTTATTTTTTCCAGATGTGTATCAATTTTGGTTGGCAGCTATGCCCAAACGTACATGCATAATCTAGCTGCTGTAGAATCCTGGAGCTGACGTTACCATGGTTACGGCCGTTCGTTTCTTTATCCGATTCCTAGAGCAGGGGTAGTGTGGTTCCAATATCTCCATTACGGTTGGTTTTAGGGCCTTAAAACATGGTTTTCAGGCCCGAAGGGTTTTTTACCAAGTTTTGTTCTTAGCGTCAAGGGGCTTAAAATGAGCTTTGTCTCGTCCTTGTACGGCAAATTCGATTTCGCCTATATTAGCCTATTATTTTAATATTTTTATATCACCCCCCCCCCCCGTCGCACCCCCTCGAATTGTTTTAAAATAAAATACAGCCCATGTTAGTCACTGGCAATGTAGTTTTCTATAGGTGAAGTCATTTTTAAAATCGGTTCAGTAGTTTTTGAGTCTATCCGTTACAAACAAATATTCAAATTTTTCCTCTTTATGTATTAGTATAGAAGTATAGATTACATCTCTACTCATACGGTTGCCATCAGGAAGGGCATCCAGCCGTAAAACAGGGTCAAATACACATATGCGACACACTTCGCACACACAAACCCACAGGGGTGGGTAAAGCGATAGAAGAAGAAGATACTCATATTTAAAATTCACCCACTTTTTTTATTCTTTTCACCCCCTTAAGTGGATTTTCCAAAAAGAGTGTGTTCATTTTTAAAGGAAATTGCAAGTACCAATTTTAAAGTCTGTAACATTTTCATTTTTGAGATATATATGTATCATCATATAAATAATTCAACTCCTTCCTTACTTTTTTCACCCCCCCCCCCCTCCCCACTTAAGTGGATTTTTTTAAAGGAGATTTCAATTATCAATATTCATGCCTGTAACATGTTATGTTTCTGTGATTTGTTGTAGATATTCATCTCAGAGACCCTGAAATCTATATGGATTCGAAACTGTTTTTAATTATTTCTATATCTCACCCCCCCCCTTTGCTCCCCACCTAAAAGGGGGCTGGACTTGGACTTTAAAAAATTCTAGAGTATTACTTTTCAACTCAGCGACCTCGAAAACTATGAATTCGACACTATTCTCGATTATTATTATAACTACCCCCACCCCCTGACCCCCTACCTTAAGGGCGCTAGGGATGGCTTACCCCACACAGTGATCGTCTCCCAATAGTAAGTAATACGTGTACCAAGTTTGGTTGAAATTGCTCCAGTGGTTTAGGAGGAGATGTGTCATTTACACACACACACTTCCATTTCTATATATACAGTAGTAAGATTTTATACTCGTACTTCACCCCCTTTCCATCCCCACCCAAAGGAGCCTTATGAGTGCCTTACACAATAGTATATTTTTTCCAGATATTAAGTCTTATTTGTACCAATTTTGGTTGGCATACATACATACATAATCTCACGGCTCTAGAAGCCTGGAGCTGACGTTGCCATGGTTACGGCAGTTCATTTCTTTATCCGATTTCTAGAGCAGGGGTAGTATGGTGCCAATATGTCCGTAACGGTTGGTTTTTGAGCCTTAAAACATAGTTTTCGGGCCCATAGGGTTTACTGAGTTTTGTTCTTTGCGTCAAGGGGATTAAATTGAGCTTTGTCTCGTCCTTATACGACAAATTCGATATTTTGCCTATATTAGCCTATTATTTTTATATTTCTCCTCCATGTCCCCCCACATCGAATTGTTTTGAAAATAAAATACAGCCCATGTTACTCACTGGCAATGTATCTTTCTATAGGTGAAGAAATTTTTAAAATCGGTTCAGTAGTTTTTGAGCCTATTTGTTACAAACAAGCAAATTTTTCCTCTTTATAAAATTAGTACAGATAAATTTTGTTGTTTACTTGGAATAAATGTTTTAATTTCTGATTAAAGTTGGTGAAACTCTGTAATTATCAGCCTGCATTTCTTTGTGGATTCTCAAGACTATAATCATAAATAACAGTTGTGAACTGACTGAACTGTGAACATTTCTGGCCAAATCAAGCTTCACAATCACAATTTCTTTTAGAAGTATTTTTCTTACCTTAATTATTTCCTTAACCCATTGTTGTTTGTTGTCAATTTCTTCTGTTTGAATAATGTCATTATTCTTTGAAGAATCCCATTTGACATGGTAGTCAATTGGCATTTTAAAACATCAACATACGCTTTTGATTTCTCATCCCGAATGATAATATTCATAAATTTTATCCACAGTTTCCTCAAAGTGTATTTGCAGTATACTATCACATTTTCTTTATCTTCGGTGAAAGCACATAACTACTTTTACTGCTGGAAAATAACTCTTGAATTGGAGTAATGTCATTATTGCCTGCTGTCATCATCATTCCCAGCTGTATAGCTGGTCAATATAAGATCCTTCTTTCCACAAATTTTAATGTCTTTTCTTGATTCCTTTTATTCCCCACATGGAAAAATTCTCTTCATGTCAAACTTTTACTATATTTACTCTCTCATCATCCTAAACCATCTCCAGTTTCCCAGGTGTGGTATATGAGCCTCCTCCATCTCATCCTGTCCTTGTACCATTCTTCCTCCACCAACTTGTCCCAGTCATGACCTCTCAGCAGTACATCGTTTTTAACTAAATCTATCCATTTTCTTCGTAGCCTTCCCACGGGTCATCTTCCTTCTACTTTTCTGTCAAATTCCTTCCTTGCAGTTCTGTTTACTGGCATCCTCTTCATGTCACCAAACCACTTCAGTCGTGATATCTGAATCTTATTGAGGAGAGAATAATCTATTCCTACTTCTTCTCTAATTTTCTCATTCCTAATCTTGTCTTTTCTGGTTTTCTGGATCATAGTGCATAGGAATTTCATTTCAGGTGTCTGAAGTTTGGAATTATCTCTTTGCATTATTAATAATGTAATAATAAATCTTCATTCACTAGGAAGTTTGTAGGGTAAGCAGGGTAAAGCTTCATGATAAGAATGATGTGATATTTGTAATAGAATGTATTCTAGAGTGGTTCCTTTACCAAATAAAGTTGATTTACTTCACTGCCAACTGTCATTCACTTCACTATCCATATAACTGCTGCTTAACTGGTCACTGTGTAGCTATTTTTTATTTATATTGATGTCACTTTATTTTATGATGCTGCAAGTGAAGTCATGTTACTCTCCGGTTGAAAAGCCCTTTGAACATCCCTCTAGAGACAGCATACCAACATATAAAGTAACAATTAAATACACTGCACGTAGCTAAGGAGCCTCCATGGCTCAGGCGGCAGTGTGCCGGCCTCTCACCGCTGGATTCCGTGGTTCAAATCCCGAACACTCCATGTGAGATTTGTTCTGGACAAAGCGGAGGTGGGGCAGGGTTTCCTCCGGGTAATCCAATTTTCTCTGTCATCTTTCATTCCAGCAACGCTCTCCAATATCATCATTTCATCTGTCAGTCATTAATCATTGCCCTAGAGGAGTATGACAGGCTTCGGCAGCCGGCACAATTCCTATCCTTGCCGCTAGATGGGGGTGTCATTCATTCCATTTCTGACCTGGTTGGAATGACTGGAAACAGGCTGTGGATTTTCATTTTTCATGCAGCTAAGGTGGAAGTTATAACAAGCCTGACAACAGTACAATCTCCACAATCTGCCTGTTTTGTAGTTTGACATGTCCAAGAAATGTATGTGTTAAAAAAATGCTATTTGTTTGGGGCATCGACCTGTAGAGATCTTTTTCCCCTAATGTATGTGTTAAGTATCAACTGTGGTTGAACTTGGAGAAATGCAAGCATAAAACTTTGTTGTTAATGAAGAGTGTTATGTTAAATATCAACTGTGATTTGAAAAATGCTGAAAATGGAGAAACACAAGCACAAAACATCATTGAGTAAATAGTGTAACATCCTTACAAAACTGGATCAAGGTATGAAACAGAATGATTTATAACTCATTTTAAATATCTGTAGCATATTTTTTTCTGTAACACCAAAAGTTATAGCCTATAAATTACAATAATCCAGTTATCTGGCACCCCTCCCTGCCCTTAGACAGCCAGATTACTGAGATTGTACATATCTCACCACTTTTATTGATATGTTAGGGCTCTAAGTTTGGCTACACAAAGATTCAATGCATTGAGATCCATGGAATGAGTCTTGTTTTGAGTCTGAATTTCCTGACAAGGCAAAAATCTTCCCTTTCTGAAGATTTTTAAGATTGCACACCAGTATTCCACCTTGGCTACCCTTTCCCACCTTTCTATTCACTAATCTCTCCTTCATCCGTGGTGGTGTTGCTTTCAATCCCTCTGGAACACTTACAAGTGCTCAGGATTCTTCTAGCTGTCTCCATGAATCAGAAGTATAGTGTCTGATTCATGATCCAAGTTCACAGATTAGATCCAAGCCAAAATATTCAGTGCTTGAAGGGCAGGCAAAGATTCTGTCCCTTCATAAACCTTCATACCGTGTGATTATTAACATGTTAAGTCCTCTAGAGGTATACTCTGTGTCCTAACGAGCTTGAGGAATGTGTAGAAGAGTTTTACTTTATTGTTAGATGTTAGCATATTTGGAACATCAGGTATGATATGCAGGCCACCTAAATAGAATCACTTCAGAAAGTTCTTCAATCCAGTAACTGAGCCTGTACAATTATTACTATTATTAGGAATTCTTTTCCTTTCTGAAGTGATGCTATTTAGCCAGCCTTCATACCATTTTGAATATTCTGACTGCACTGCTATCAAGCAATGGAAACAGAAACATGCTGGATAGTTTCTAAGGCCACTGATCATCCATCATCTCGTGATCTGAAGGTGTTCGGGCTGAGCAGTGGTTGCTTAGTAGACCAAGGCCCATCAAGTCTGTATCATCATGGAGCTTGTTTGCTTATGGACTTGGCGATGTGTGTGCCACAGTTCTAGTACTTGTATGAGGTTCTGTGGTGAACAGCTTCTCTCACATCAGACCTCTTTCTCCTGATTAGTGCTAAGAGGACTAGGGATTCTCTCATTTTCATGCCCTTCATGGTCTTTCCCTTTCTTTTTCTGATACCTTCACTATTCGTAAATACGGACCTCTTCCATTTCTCTGCTGGTTAGTGTTAAAAGAGGCTGCCCAGTTGTACTTTCCCTCATCACCATCATCACCATATTCATCTTGTCCGGATCCACTTGCTGTGTCCTCAATGGCCATATTACAACATCAAGCGTACCGTACTGTCCGAGTATCTTTTCTACATTCTAGAATAGGGGTTTCCAAATTGTAAAGGCTCAAGGGCCACATTGGAAACCTTAGGCATGATCATGGGCCACACTTGAATAATAGGCCAATTTTTGTGAAATTCTGCAAATAGAATAGAGGTACCAGTATGAAATAATATGCATAGTTCAATTGAAATGAAGATTTAATAATTTTAATTGCTTAAAACATTATTTTACAATTGCATAACAGAGATAAATTAAAAATAAACACTATTATAACCAGGACAATTGAATTTGGAAGAAAAGCACCCAATATCGCCAGTTCATTTGAATTAATATTTGAAGAATGAAAAAAAAATGTTAATACCAAAAGATGAACTGAAATTAATGATGTAGACAAAACAAAACTTAAAGAAGGACAATTTAGTGGAAGCAGTGTGAAGGGAACAATGGTATACAGCTGTAAGGGCCTAAAATCCCAGGATTACTTCCCTGAAAATTTCTTTGAGTGTGCAGCACTGTGTACCAGCCAGTACTACCAACAACAGAAGAATTAAAACTGCTTCTCACACCATTGGCAATTAAAGTATTTCTTGGTAATCTTGTCCACAGTGAGGGTGGCATGCAGTTCAAGAGTCCAGCTCCATGGCTAAATGGTTAGCATACTGGCCTTTGGTCATAGGGGTCCCGGGTTTGATTCCTGGCAGGGTCGGGAATTTTAACCATCAATGGTTAATTTCTCTGGCATGGGGGCTGGGTGTATGTGTCGTCTTCATCATTATTTCATCCTCATCACGATGCGCAGGTCGCCTATGGGAGTCAAATCAAAAGACCTGCACCTGGCGAGCTGAACTTGTCCTCGGACACCCCTGGCACTAAAAGCCATATGCCATTTCATTTCATGGAGTTCAAGAATTGGTATTCATCCAATACCTATTTTTATAATGGTATTTGCAAGAACTCATTTTCTACCAAAGTTTGGATTTTAATTTTTTAAATAAAAAATAATCTATTCAGCCTAAGTGAATACTTAAAAACAGGAAATAACACTAAAGAATAAATTATTTCTGGCTTGGGTCTATAAAGGGTACAAACATTAATACATTTTTGAACGAGCTATGAGATATTTTTTGTAAATATTCTTCACATTTCTTAACATAATTCTTTTTAAAGTCCTCGCAGGCTGCAAAATACGGCTTCGTAGGCTGCCATTTGGAAACCCCTGTTCTGGAATGTATTATGATCTGGATGTCATGTGTCTGATTATTGCTGTGTATAGAGCACAGCTGCTTGTTGTTCATTGTGACGACACCTTCCAAATACAAACAGCATAGTGACGTGGTCTTCTATTACTATGAATTGACATGCTAGAGCTGTTTGTACCCTGAGTAATGCACAAAGTCCACAGGTGGTGTTTTAGCTAATTTAGTTCCCCATTCGTCTGCAGTCCCTACAACGTCTGGCAACTTCTCCAACTTTACGTTGTTGCATATAGCCATTTTGTGCATCACAATGAAAGCAGACCAGGTAAATCACCCTTTTTTTTTTTTTTTTTTTTTTTTTGCTATTTGCTTAAGTCGCACCGACACAGATACGTCTTATGGCGACAAGGGAGAGGAAAGGCATAGGAATTGGACGGAGGCGGCCGTGGCCTTAATTAAGGTACAGCCCCGGCATTTGCCTGGTGTGAAACTGGGAAACCACGGAAAACCATCTTCAGGGCTGCCGACAGTGGGGCTTGAACCCAGTATCTCCCGATTACTGGATACTGGACGCACTTAAGTAACTGCAGCTATCGAGCTCGGTGTAAATCACCCTTTCTATTGCAGAGTATATATCTGAAGCACTTGGTACATTGCATGTGCTGCCAGAGGTTTTAAGATGCTACTAACTATATGACCTGAAGTATAGACATCTTTACTCAGCTTACAAAAGTCTACTATTTCAACGAGGATTGATCCTGTGATCGTGAGTTACACACGCTGCATCTGACCTATTAAGGCAGCTTTTCCCGGCTGATGATGACACTGAAATATTTCTTCTTTGCGTCATCCTTAACTACTATGTGTGTGTGTCTATTATGTTCAAAACTAATAATCTTGTTTTACCCTTTGTAACAACCCCTCACCACCATCGTTACCACCTCTTGTGGCTTTGCCAAAATAAAAGTGCTCTCCCCACCCACCTTACCTGTTTAATTTTTTCAGTGTATTTATTTATTGCCATTAGTCCTGTTCAGCATATCTTGTTCATCCCTTTCCAACTTGGAACACATGATACAGTCAGCTCTCATTCACACAAAGCAATTAATTCTCTGTCTATTGTTACCTTATAAGTTATTGCAAACTTCCCTTCTTCATTATCTAGCAGTAATGGAGTACCAAATACTGTGAAGTTCAACAATGCTATTTGATATATGAATTTTAGATCTACAAAGTTGACAAAGATATCAGTGAAAGATAAGAATTTCATTTTGGTCCGTATTGAACTGAGATTACAATTAAATTAATAATATATTATGGTTCCACCTATTCAATACAACAACACTTAGCAAAGCGAGGTTACATCACAAGTCAATCACAAATGCTTCTGATTTCGACCCCATATCTGTGTCATCATCAGCCGATCGTTCAAAAGGTACAAGATAGAAGCAATGCACAGATGAATAACAAGTAACGTAGAAGATATAAAGATTTTTCAAGACAAAAGTTCATGTAGAGCTACTATATATAACTCTTGAGTATAAAGCACTTGGTTTTAAATGTCTTTAAAATCTTGATGTGAAGATGAATAAATAGCTTGATGTTAAATCTTATAATCGTATGTTTGATATATTAAGATGCAAATAGCTAGTTGTGCAGAAAAGTTGAAATTAAACACCATTGTGAAGAGAAATAAGTAAACCAGTGTGCAGTATTAGAACAATTGAGAATCATAGTTGACAAACTAAGGTATCTTATGATAAATCATAATAGATAAATCTGATTATGTCACAAAAATAAAATATTTATTTAACAATAATACTTTTTCAATAGTTAAAAAAGACCCCACCCAAAAAATCCAATGTCTACTTAAACAAACATTAAAAAATACTTCTTTTCTCTTCACAGATCAAGAAAAACAAAACTTTTAAACATGAACCCAGGTCTGCCCACTGCTAAAGCCTTCCCCAAGATTCATAAGACCGACATTCCCATTCGCCCAATAATCAATTACAGACTCAGTCCTTTATACAATACATCCAAATTCATCCATAAATTTTTAACAAAACAATTTTTTAGCCAACAAATCTATCAGAAACACCACAGAATTAATTGAATAACTGAAGAATTTTGACATCCAACCAAGTCATTCTCTCCATTTATTTGACATCGTAAATATGTACCCCAGTGTACAGACCTCAAAGTTATTCCCCATCATCGAAAAAATAAATTCAGTCACCTAAGTAAACTAGAAATTCAAGAGTTTATGTATATTTTAAAATTGGTTGTTAATAATAACTTCTTCACCTTTGACAATACTATATATCAGCAAGATGGTTTAGCTATGGGCTCACCGACCTCAGCCATTTTGGCAGAGATCTATCTTGATTTCTTAGAATACACAAAAATTGACAGTAATAATTTTACTAATATCCTCTTTTGGGCCAGATAAGTTGATGATACGCTAGTTATTATGAATGAAGAAAGTACTAACCCGGCTTGTACACTTCTTCTTCTCAACAACATTGACACTCATATTAAATTTGCTCTTGAATCTGAAACTAACAAACCTATAAACTTTTTAGATTTAACCATTAACAGACATCCTTCCTCATTGTCCTACAAAATTTTTAGAAAACTCACGCAAACAGCAACCACCATTCGACAAGACTCTTCACATGCGCAAGCACACAAACCTGCAACTTACAACAGCCTACTCTTTCATGCCTTTAATATTCCTATGTCTGAGAAAGATTTAAGAAATAAATTGAATACTATCTGCACTATTGCTAAATTCAATGGCTGTAACAACTTTTCCATAGATCAAATAATTAACAAATTCAAGCACCGTCCCAAAACCACTTTAACGAAAGAAAAAACTCAACGCCTCCACATTCTCCACTTTTACTTGTAATAAAGATGTTTATAAAGTCACCAAAATTTTCAAAAAGCACAATGTAAAAATAACTTTTAGATGTTTTTTCAAAATCCGGGCTTTACAGATTTAAATGCAACAAGTGCAGTTCTTCGTATGTGGAGCAGACCGGGTGTAATTTTACTATTAGATATTCAGAACATGTTAACGCTTTAAAATACAATAGATTCTCTGCAGTAGAACAGTATATACATGATTGTAAACATAATTTCACCAACATAGAACAGGACATGCAAATACTTGTAATAATAAACAAAGGCCCCCTACTTAACACAACCAAAAATTGTTACATTCATCTTGAGCAGTATTTTAATCCTAATTTCAATTTAAACAACATTTCAGAGAAACCAAATATTCTTTTCAATTTTATCTTCATTTTTAAAAGTGTTAAATCTTTAAACTCAAATTTGATTTTCCACGCCTTGCATGGTACCCATCCACGTCTTTTACTCCCATTACCTCATGCACCTGCCCAGCCTTAAATTCACTCCCCTTTCCTCCTTTCCCACCTTCTCCTTCCCCTCCCCCTTTCTCCTCTTTCCTTTTCCACTCTCTTACACATTTCCAAATTCAGCCCCTCACTGTATCACTCTATGCAATGTGAGTTATGTACTGTATTTTTCTCGATCAATTCATTGCCTTTAAAATCTACCCTCACCTAAATTGGCTTTTATTACTCTCATTATGTCTTTCTATTTCCGTTCGAACTGGGAATTAAAATCAACCATGGTTCAGAACAATATTACCTTCAAATTGATCTCTTTGTGACCTCAAGAACTACTCGAGCATTTATCTTAAAGATACCTTAGTTTGTCAACTGTGATTCTCAATTGTTCTAATAATGCACTCTGTTTTACTTATTTCTCTTCACAATGGTGTATAATTTCAACTTTTCTGCACAACTAGCTATTTGCATCTTAATATATCAAATATATGATTATAAGGTTTAAGATTGAGCTATTTATTCAACTTCACATCAAGATTTTAAAGACATTTAAAACCTAGTGCTTTATACTCAAGTGTTATATAAGCTCCACACAAACTTTTGTCTTGAAAAATCTTTATATATTCTACATATTCTACATTCATCTGTGCATTGCTTTTATCGTGTAACTTTTGAACGATCGGCTGATGATGACCCAGATATGGGGTCAAAACTGGTACCATTTGTGATTGACTTGTGATATAACCTTGCATTACTAAGTGTTATTGTATTGAATAAGTGGAACCATAATATATTATTAATTTAATTGTAAAGATATCAGTGTTAAAGATGTTCGTGGAGATCTGACTGTTCAGATACCCTCAATTTTATGTTATTCAAAAATGGCCTGTAGTGTTTGCACAATGCACATGATTTGTATTAAATCTGTCTTGAATAATAGCTCATGGAAATACTACTTCTGTATCAACTTTGTAGAGAAGTAAATATGAAAAGTGCTGTAGAAAAGATCTTACAGTTTTTTTATTATCCAGTACAATAATAATTCATGGGTCATATGGAAATGTACTGGTTTAGTATTCCTATTTGTCGGCAGCCCTGAAAATGGTTTTCCGTGGTTTCCCATTTTCACACCCGGCAAATGCTGGGGCTGTACCTTAATGAAGGCCACGGCCGCTTCCTTCCCACTCCTAGCCCTCTCCTGGCCCATCGTCGCCATAAGACCTATCCGTGTCGGTGCGACGTAAAGCAACTAGCAAAAAAAAAAAAAAAAAAGTATTCCTATTTGATTTTTAATATGTTCTGATCAAGTGCTGAATTGTGGGAAAGATTTCGGAATTGTATGGGGAGGAATCTGAAGAGCTCTAGATCAATAGCATCTTCAAATACAGTATTTCTTTTTAAGAAGAGCTAGTTCTACTTAGTTCTGTCTGTAGGAATTAGATTACTGTGTTGAACTCCCCTACTTCTGTAGTAGTTTGAGAGTGGTTAATGGACCAGTTGAAAGCAGTTCGAGAGTATAAAAAAATATTAACATACCCTTATTATTTTGTTATTTTGTGTTATATAAGTCAAAGTATTATAAATACGCAAACATTTTCAATAAACAACTCAAGAATCAGAGACATGGTTTCATTTTTTTAAAGTTACTGCAGCTCTTGGTGCATGTAAAAGCTGCTCTCAAAATATATAAAAATATGGTCTGCTAAGATCTGTTAATTCATAATTAAGTTTTTATCTTGTGGCAAAATTAAGATTAGAATTGGCTTTATTTTGAATTCCACTGATTGTTTTTAGTTGATGGAGTGGTAATAGTTGGTGAAGTGGTAATATTCCAATATTTAACCTTGAAAACAGAATTTAAGCACCTGGATTTGTATTTTTTAAACAAATTCTATGCTGTATTAATCCATTTAATGATAAGAAGAAACAGTGAAGGTTTCCAGCAAATATTTAAGTTATTGAACTTTTATCGAGTGTTTTAATAAAAAAATCTAATATTTCATTATATATAATAATTATTAAAAGTTAATTTGTAATAGACATTTGTCATTTATTCAGAAATTCTACCTACTCCTTCACCATTTACCCTTACCAACTAAACTTTAAATATTAGATGTACCCACATACCTTAAGGTCCAAGTAGCTCGCAAAGTACAGAGGAGTCATAAATAAAAAATATGGTGAGAACTTCCCCCAAAAAAGGCAGGGGATATCAAGAATATTCACCTGGAAAACAATGGTTGTTCGACAGAAGAGTTCTCACATCTTCAAAATTGCAAGATGCCATCAAGATGGCGGCAGATGTAATTACCTGTATGAGTTCTTTCAGGCAGATTCCAGCATGGATTTGTTGTGGACATAGCAAGTTTGAAACCCTTTTGTATGTTATGGGATCTTGTTATCATGAAGAACTTCTAAGAAATGTCTGCCATCATTCATTCAGGAAGATGATTGCGAATGGATTAAAGAAGGTACATGAGGAAGTTCAACATCTTGTTATATGCATCAACTGGACATAATTTTAATTGACTGGAAAAAGGGAGGTGCTGTTGTAATTGATCGGACAGTTAGGTTTGAGGACAACACTGAACAGCCACACAGAGTGAATCTAGAGAAGAAAAGTATATACAATGCTTGACCAAAAAAAATATGTACATGATTAGCCTTCCAATTCTCTATGACAGGTAGAATGGCCACCAAAGTGCATTAGTGTTGTTCATGTTTAGTGTTGTTACCAGGCCTGGTAGGGTATATAAGGGACATAAACAGCATCAGATGTTGAGGGATCACTGTGAAGGACATGGAGATACCGCATACTCCTGTGAGACAGTTTTATCAGCACCTGACAGAGTTTGAATGGAGCTTCATTGTGGGTCTCCATTTAGCTGGCTGGTTGAATTGTGCAATATGCAGATTTGTGGGGTATTTGGATGTGTCAATAGCCCAATGTTGGTCTGCATGGAAATGTGAGGGCGGGCATACTCTTGGTCATGGTTCCAGTCGACCACATCTGACCACCATAAGGGAGGATTGCGGTGTTCTGCATCAAGCATATCATAACTCCTTCACATCTGTGCCTGCCATCCGAGAACAAGCAATGGACTCCCTGCAACATTCTGAATCATCCCGCACCATTGGTCAGAGACTAGTAACAGTCAGACTAGGGAAGTACCCTCCCACGCATAGGTTGTCGTTAACACCGCAACACATACGGCTGCGTTTGGAGTGGTGCCATCACCGGGAAGCATGGACTGCTGATGAATGGCATTGCATTGTGTTGTGTTCAGCATTCAATCACAGTTCTGCACTACCCCAGATGACCATCGTCTGTGAGTACAGCAGCAACCTGGGGAGAAGTCCCATACTTTCAATATTTTGGAGAGGCACAGCGGTGTTACTCCTGGCGTCATGGTATGCGGAGCTATTGACTTCAGGTCATGGCTGATAGTGATTTAAAGAAATCTGATGGCACAATAATACGTCACAGACATCCTGCGTCCTCATGAGTTACCTCTCACGCGACAGTATCGTGGTGCGATTCTTCAACAGGGTAATGCTCGTCCACACAAGGCAAGTGTCTCTATGATCTGTCTGCGTGATGTTGAGGTACTCCCATGGCCAGCAAGATCCTCAGATCTGTCTCCGATAGAACATGTGTGGGACCAGCTCAGACGTCAACAGGCCAAGGCTGCTTCCTTCCCACTCCTAGCCCTCTCCTATCCCATCGTTGCCATAAGACCTAACTGTGTGGATGTGACGTAAAGCAAATTGTAAAAAAAAAAAAAAAAATGTACACGTGAAGTTTCCATTTTATTTCCTCCTCCCATTCCGGGTGTTAGTGGGCATGGATAGATGCCAGAGGACCCATTCTAAATTTGTAGTGAATACTTTGAACTGCACAGAATTAATCTTACTTTAATATCAGATATAGTTATAATTATACTGAAAGGTTCAATATCATTAATGCTAAATCACTTATACCAGCATTAGCAAGGAATTAGTCTAATTAATGCAGAAATGCATACTTTCAAAGTATGTTATTTGATGATCAAACTTTGTCAATTGGCAACCTTTGATGAGAGGAAATTAAATAAAATTCCATCTGCCCAATGACTGAGTGATCTTGTAAGTAATCCTGAGAGGCAGAAGAGAAATGGGCAGCTCTGGCATATCAGAATTGTGACCCTCCTTTACAGATGATGAGCAATATTTTACCTGTTAAGTGTTTTCATGGTTGTGAACTTGCTGTGTTTTATTTTGTAGACTTCATGTTGTCTGTCGGGCAAACCAGTTCTACTCAGGTTTGCTCCACTTGGGTGATTCACTGCCTGTGTTCATGGCCACCACTGCTACGTCCATTAAATATTCTGTCTTTGTTTCTTCAAGTTATAAATATAATTCTAAATAAATAATACAATATAGGCTATATGAAATACGAGTTTTGTCTGTACATTGCTCAGAATTTAAAAAAGAATGGTATTTCTGTATCAGTCATATCCACAGTGAGAAGGAAATATTTTAAATTTTCCATCATGTTTGTCTGTATGTAAACGCATCTCAAGAAAATGGCTGAACAGAAAATTTCATGAAAATTGATATGTAAAGTCTAGGCTATAAATAATTTTATTCATACTGAGTGAAATGGTAGTTTAGTGGAAGGCCTAAAATTTAAATCAATTATCTATGTTATTAGTGATCAAATTGATAAACACTACATAATAAAAGTTATAGAGAATACAATTTCTGATCATTTATATCTTATTCAGTTTTACTGTACCACCTATGATAGCAGAGATATACATCAATTCAAAGTATTGTTGCTTAGTCCATCTCAACGCTGACATTGCTAACAAGGAAATATTGCTCAATCGTGTTAACTAACATGGTGGTGGGTCTTAAGGTGAAAAACCATGTGGTCATCACCCATATCAATAAGAAGAATTGTGAAGTTGACTATCAAAATGAAAAAAAAAAATCGTGAAGGAACAATTGCTTAAAAAATAAGACAAGAGAGAATCATGAAAGGAGGAGGTAGAAGGACTCCCTGTATATTGGATGCTCTAATACCACAGAGTCGGGAGAAAGCTACATGTGAAAGCCTACAGTAATATTAAGTTCTACAAGAAAATTTGTATTATGTCCACCTTTCAATACAATTTGAAACACTTTACACTATAATTGCATGTGACCACACGACAGACATCTCATAATCTGCAGCCTTCGGGCTGAAGAGTGGTCGCTTGGCAAGCCATGGCCTATCGGGGCTGTTGCACCATGGGGTCAGTCATCCTCTGTGGTGTAGTGGTTAGTGTGATTAGCTGCCTCCCCCAGGTGCCCAGATTCGATTCCCAGCTCTCCCACAAAATTTGAAAAGTGATACGAGGACTGGAGGGGTCTCCACCCAACCTCGGGAGGCCAATTGAGTAGAGGGGGGTTCGATTTCCACTTCAGCCATCCTCAAAGTGGTTTTCCATGGTTTTCACTTCTCCTCTAGGCAAATACCAGGATCGTTCCTAACTTAAGGCAACAGCCACTTCCTTCCCTCTTCCTTATATATCCCTCCAATCTTCCCATCCCCCAACAAGGCCCCTGTTCAGTATAGCAGGTGAGGCCGCCTGGGCGAGGTACACGTCCTACACCCTAGTTGTATCCCCAACCCAAAGTCTCACACATAAGGACACTGCTCTTGAGGCAGTATCCCTCACTGAGTCCAGGGATAAACCCAACCCTGGAAGTTAAACGGAAAATGATGAAATTCAGCTATCGAAATCATGTACTAGTAGATGCATTCCGACTCGTTGGCTGAATGGTCAGTGTACTGGCCTTCGGTTCAGAGGGTCCCGGGCTCGATTCCCGGCCGGGTCGAGGATTTTAACCTTCATTGGTTAATTCCAATGGCCCGGGGGCTGGGTGTTTGTGCTGTCCCGAACATCCCTGCAACTCACACACTACATATAACACTATCCTCCACCACAATAACACACAGTTACATGGCAGATGCCGCCCACCTTCATCGGAGAATCTGCCTTACAAGGGCTGCACTCAGATAGAAATAGCCACACGAAATTATTATTATTAATATTATTATAGTAGATGCATGACTGAATTTATTATTCAATTATACTATAAATGTTTCAAATTGTACTGAAAGGTGGACATAATAAAAAAAAAATTCTCGTAAGAGTTAATATTCATAATTTGTAAGTCAGTATGGAACTATCATGATGTTCATTTTGTGTAAAGCCTTCAGTATCGAAAGTGCATGAAATTGTTCAACAGTATCATTACATTGACTATTGTTTTTTGTGATGTGCTTTGTCTCTTCTACTGCCACTCATCTCCAATAGATGACATTACTGCTGCGTGGTGCATGAGTTTCCTAAACAAGTAGAATTGCCTGTCTGAATATTGGTGGGAAGTAGCCGGGAAGTAAAGAATTTTTTTTTTTTTTAGCATGTCATTCCTCTGATTCATACATGTTCAGATAACTGCTGATATGTGACACATTGGTTCATCCCATATTAATACTCTTGCTTTAGATCATATTTAGTAATAAATAAAATGTTAATAATGTCACTAATTTCAACCAAAATTAAATTCCTAAACCAAATTACAATATCATTGCCTGTTCATGCTTCAAGAATATGATATTGTCAACATTTTACAAGCCATAGACCAGTAAACGACACACATTTGTAAAACCAAGCATATTGCAACAATATGAAAATATCAGACATAAGGAAATTAATTTATATAATTGAACCCTACTGATAAATAGAAGGACAAAAGTAATAAATGAACAAATAAATTAGGTACTGTAAATAAGGACATGGTTTCACTTTTGAAGGGAAAATTAGCCAGTCATCACTCCCTCATGCATTATTTGGATAGAAACAAATAACAGATCCAGTTTAAGATCACACTTCAACTCATTTGCTAATGTTGGTTTGTTCCCCCATTGCCATATGGCAACTGCAGCATGTTTCAGGCCTTAAGAAACAAACACACACTGCAACACAATTCTCTGCTAGGGGAGCTCAAAGTTGCAGCCATATGCTACAGGAAGACTGCTTCCAGAAAGCAAACTTACAAAAAGACATCACTCATTGTTCAGGTTTCTTCTTGCTCTAAAACCCTACTAAAGCACACCTAAAACTCTCTCACATTCCATGGTAGTAAAACTCAACACAGATTAAGGATATCTGGAAGTATACCATAATTGTAAAAATGATAACAAACTTTGCAAGACATACTATACTAATGACACTACCACATACTGACTCCAAGCTTTGGCTGTGTGCTGTGATCCGAGTGCTTCCAGCCACAGCAAAGAGGGCATTTGATGACCTCCGGCACATAACACCAAGATGCAAACATCTAAAAGCCTCGTCTGTGTGCTGCCAACCAAGCACATCCAGCCACATCAAAGGGAGCATTTGAGAAGCTCTGACATCTAGCACAAAGGGTGTGAATGTCTTGGTCAGGTGATTACTGTTCGTGCGGGAACATGAAAGGAAAATACACTGGCAGAAAAAAATATCCTAACACCATGAAATAAGGAATATAGAATACATAAATGTTGGCAATATATTTGTCGAGGTAACATACAGTATTTAATCGATTAAAGGTAATAGACTAAAGGTTAATATCCGTGCTAAAAAAGCCATCGCAGATGTGCCATGCTGGGCCATTAATAATCAGTGTAATCGCCTGACTGTTGAAAGTAGTTATCATACAGGTGTCAGATGTCAGCCTGTGGGATGAAGTTCCATGCCTGTTGCACTTGGTCGGTCAATACAGGGACGGTTAATGCCGGTTGTGGATGTCACTGAAGTTGTCGTCCAATCATGTCCCATATGTGCTCAATTGTGGACAGATCGGGGATCAAGCAGGCCAAGGCAACATGTCGACTCACTTTAGAGCACATTGGGTTACAACAGCGGCATGGGGGTGTGCATTATCCTGTTTGAAAACACCCCCGGGAATGCTGTCCATGAAATGGCACCACAACAGGTCAAATCACCAGACGGACGTGAACATCTGCAGTCAGGGTGCGTGGGATAATCACGAGAGTGCTCCTGCTGTCATAGTAAATTGCTCCCCAGACCAGAACTCCTGGTGTTGGTCCAGTGTGTCGTTGCCGCAGACAGGTGGAATGCAGGCGTTTGTCTGGCCTCCTTCTAACCAACACACGGCCATCACTTGCACCATAGAAAAACACAACAGTCCTCCATTGCATCCTCCAATGAGCTCTCCCTTGACACCACTGAAGTCGCAGACGGCAGTGGTTTGGGGTAACTGGAATGCACGCTGCAGGGCATCTGGCTCGGAACTATCCTTCAACAATTTTGAACAGTTCGTTGCGTCTTTGTGGGGCCAACTGCTGCTTGAATTGCTGCTGCAGACATACTCCTCCCTCTCGGTCGTGCCACGAGGATGTCTGGAGCTCGGTCTTCAAGCGAGCGTACCTTGACGTAACCACTGCTGCCAGCACGCATTCACAGTGGAGACATTTCTGCCAAGTCGTTCTGCAATAGCACGGAAGGAAAATCCACCTTTACGTAGCCCTGTTATACGGCCTCGTTCAACCACTGTGAGCTGTTGACACTCGCCTCTTCATTGTCGTAAAGGCATTCTTGACCCACTCACACTCACTCCATCCAATCTCACAGGTAACTAATGCTCTCGCACAGTACAGCCTGTATTTAAAGCTAACTTGATGTGCAATGTCATCGGGCTGCTACTAGCGCCACACTAATGCAATTTGCGGGAACTTTTAATCAACGTCATCTTTAGATGTATAAATATGCCTACCAATGTTTGTTAATCTAGCACAACCCCTTCTTGGTGTTTGGATACTTTTTTCTGCCAGTGTATGAATTCACTTCCTTTAGTGTAAAATAAATGCTATTATTTTTTGCTGGAAAGGTGTTCTCCTTGCTTCAATAAAGAAATCATTCCTGGTTTACTGCTATATAGCTCAGAATATAAACAAAGGCAGATGAGTGCATGTTCGCTGATTGTGCTGTGACAAGGGAAAGAACTGACATCTGTCAGCCCAGTATCAAGTCCAAGGATAAAATGATAACATGATGGCAAGCATAATTGACAGTCATATGAATTTTAGTGAAAAATGGAAGGGTATGTATAGGTACTTTACAACAGAAACAGGTTCCAGGAAGGATATTCCAAAGATATTCCAAAGATCATTAATCAACAAAGGGAGTGTATATGTAAGGATTTACAGAAGGCAGAACTACTTAGTAGGCAATGTATAAAGATTGTTGGATGTAAGGGTAATGTTCAGGTGGAGGAGGTAACTAACCCTAGCAAAAT
This sequence comes from Anabrus simplex, assembly GCF_040414725.1. Taxonomy (NCBI): domain Eukaryota; kingdom Metazoa; phylum Arthropoda; class Insecta; order Orthoptera; family Tettigoniidae; genus Anabrus; species Anabrus simplex. Next base: position 214,872,422 of record NC_090270.1, on the reverse strand, counting down.
ACTAAAATATATCTATGATAACAAGGATATTTACAAAAAGATACAAAAGTTGAAAACTAGAAAAGCAGCTAGAATTGGTAAGAACTATGGAGATATACTGAAGGCAATGTGTTGGGATACAGTGCCATATCTGAAGTACTTATTTGATTACTGTTTTGCATGAGGGAGCTATACCAAATGAATGGGGAGTTGCTATAGTAGCCCCAGTGTAGAAAGGAAAGGGTGCTAAACATAAAGTGAATAACATTGACGCTTTTACGGCCTGTACTTGTAGACGTGCTATGGGTTTTGGGGCTTATGCTGTGTCAAGAAAACAAGGCGAAACTCTTTATGTTTCGCAGAGAACTTTGCTCCGTGTCTTCAGAAGAAAATCTGGACTGTTCCCGTGGAAGTCTTCTACAATAATGATGGTTTGAATTTAGGATTGTTTTACCATTGGAGCTGTAGTGGTGTGCTTTTTCATCACCAGGTGGCTGTATGCTGGCACAGCGCTCCAAGTGGGAGCTGACGACAACATTAAGCTCCGTGTGTACATGAGGAATAACGGAGAGGACATCAGATGAATCAGAGACGAATGTGGTAGAAGAAATAAATAGAAACTAATAAAATAAAATGCAACAAAAGACACCAGGATAGAATAGAACAGAGCTGAAGAATGAAAAGAAAGTATGTGGGAAAAAAAACAGAGAATGTTGTGAGATGGTGTGAGAAGTGGTGGTGGTGGTGGGGGGGGGTCATAATCAGTGTACACACATTATGAAAGTATGACATTAACACATAGCTTGGAATGAACCAACTGGTGATGACGGACATATGAATTTGGAAAAGACCAAAATGAAATAACAATATAGAAAGGACAGGGAAGAGAACTACCAATGTAAATCCTTAATGGCTGGCAACCACGTATTACTTAATTAATAGCCAGTGTCCCTGTTGAAATTGTTAGGATTTCTACGTATTTCCACATCTTCCTGTATAATCCTAGACCCGTAGTGTTTAGTGTGGGTAAGAGCTCGAACATGTTGGAACACGACATCATGACCTGATGATAGGGCGTGCTCAGCTATTGCTAACTTGTCTGGCTGGTTGAGACGGATATTTCTTTGGTGTTCTTTGATGCGAGTCCCAATGGACCAGCATGTTTGGCCAATGTGTACCTTGCCGCAAATACAGGGAATTTTGTACACCCCAGGGTGTAATAGTGGGGATAATTTGTCTTTGCTTTTATGTAAACTGTGAGCAATTTTACTGACGGTGCCAAACACGGTTTTTATATTGTGCTTGCGGAAGACTTTGGCAATTCTGTCTGTGGCGTTATGAATGTAAGGCATGTAGGCAGTTCCCTTCACTTCCTCTTTCTGTGAGCTTTGCTTAGTTGTCCCTCTGGGATGCAGGGCTCTATGAATCTGTTCATCGCTGTAAAGATCACCCTTGAACGTGACTTTAAGCATGTCCATCTCCTGGATATTTGATAGCTCACAAATTTGTGTCGTTCTCTTGGTGAGTGTCTTGAGAATTCCGTCTTTTTGTGCAGGATGGTGGTGAGAATCTCCATGGAGGGTAGCGATTTGTGTGAGTAGGCTTACGATAGACGGTATATCCTAAGGAGCTGTCCGGTTTCTTTCTTACTAGAACATCCAAGAAAGGAAGACATCTGTCCGACTCCATCTCCATAGTGAATTTAATTGAAAGATGTTGCTGATTTAAGTGGTTTAAAAATACATGAAGTTTCTCAGGACCTTTTGTCCATGCTACGAATGTGTCATCAACATAACTCCATCAGTTCATAGGTTTGATGGGCGCCGAAGCAGCAGCGTCTCTCTCAAAATGTTCCATAAAGAAATTAGCCACTACCGGTGAGAGTCGACTTTCCATAGCCACCCCATCCATCTGTTCTTAAAATTGTCCACCCCACAAGAAATAACTTGAAGTCACGCAGTGTTGAAATAGCTCAGTTCCTCAGGGAACAGTTCTCTGCGAAACGTAGAGTTTCACCTTGTTTTCTTGACATGGCAAGTCTGTAAAGTGGATAATTACAGGCCAGTCAGCTAGACATGTATGTAATCCCTGGGAAAGCATTCTTCCTGATTATATTAGATACATTTGCAAAAGTACTAACTGGTTTGATAGAAAGCAGTTCATGATCAGGATAGGTTATACCAGTGAGGCTCAACTTGCAGGACTAATCAGAGAGAGAAAATGGAAGGAATCCGCCACTTCAAAAAATGAAGGTATTAGCCAGAGAAAGACAAGGATCATGAAGGGCCTGAAAATGAAAGACTCCCAAGGCCTCAAATGCTCTAATACCATCAGGGTTGAAAAAGAACAAGAGTTGACCAAGGGAGGTCGGATAGGATAGATGAAAGTGAGAAGCCTAGCACAAGTAACTGGAAGTAATACCAGAACTCATCTATGGACTCTGTGGTCACCAACCCACTTTCCCAAGTTCATAGTACCTGGTTCCCCTATTAGTTGCCTCTTACGATAGACAGGCGATACCATGGGTGTTATTCTACCGCCCCCCCCCCCCACAGAGGGAACACAACATGGATGGTCGAAAATGATTACTGTAAGTGGTGGAAATTATTGCAGATTAGCAGAAGAGGAGAGGAGGGAAAACTAATTGTTCTCTCAAACACCAAAATTAGACTTGTTTTTCCACAGGATCCAAATTATAACTCAACTTCCTCTCATGCAATGACGAAAATAAAAATGATGGTTCCTGCACAGTAGACTTTGATGAGTGTACCCCAGTTTTAGTTGCATTTCCATTGGTCTGCTGCTGGAACTATAAGTGAAAATCGTGAAGATGATCTAGTACCAAGAAATGGTATTTTTAAATCAAACTATTACCCTTATTTTAGGCTTATGAATGATGTTATTAGAGACTGCTATTCTAAAAGTGGAGTGAACAGAATCAGAACAACTTCAGAAATTTTATGCAGATGTATCCAGACAATTAGTGATTTCTGACAAAAGTGCTGTTCGTAAGAAAGCTTTTAAATGCAGACATTATGAAACATGAATATCTTGTTTATTCCTGCAGCCAACGATCTGTTTTGGTACTCCTTGTAAAATATTTGGAGGGACATCCCAAAATGAAACAACTGGCTTCAATGATTGGAAGCACTGAAATCAGTGGTTAAAGAAAATTGAGAATTTCCACTCTCATTGAGATTACTTGTTAATGTTTAAAAGACAAGGTGGTGAATGATGCAGAGTTGACAGTCATCTGCTCTCTCAGTTGGAATTATTATTATTACTTAATGGTATTAATGTTTGATATTTTGCATTGGAGGAATTCTACTAGCCTATATTCCTTTATTAATTATATAAAAGTAATAGTAATTGCAATTTTGTCTTATCAAGTTTAACCCTTTCATCCAGACATTTTGGCAGGGTATGTGCAAGAAATCCCTGGCCCTTTACTTGCTTTATTGTAGTATTTTACTAAAATATGCATATTTCACTTTTTTATTGTCTGGTTTAATTTGCAAATGCATAATATAAAAGATACTAAGTGCAAAAAGTAAATAGGCCTAGTTATACAAAAAAGATACATAATTTTCCAAAATCTACTGAACAAATCAGTTCATTTTTTCATATTTCTTCAAAATTTCAAATGCAAAAGAATAGCTGGCTCCAACCATCCATATCACTTAAAAGAACATTTAGAAATGAACAAAACCACTAAATTTCCAAAGTTTATTTCAGAAAATAACACAGTTTTTGAAGATAAAACATAAACCAGCAATCTGTATTTCTTGGCACATAAATTTCATATGTTCATTCATTCATTCATTCATTCATTTATTTCAATTAATTCCAACGAGCCTGCAGGCTCATACATAGGAATTGTACAGGACATTACATACTGGCGGGCACTTACACATCAAAATATAGTTTGTGTATATAAGATAATTAGTAAATGGTTGAACATATAAACACATACAACATATAAAATATGTACATCATCAATATGAGGATTACAGAGAATTATTTCTGACTGTATTTACATTTACGTAACATGAAAGTTGCAAATTTACAAGAATGGATTATGGAGTATTTTCATAAGAGTTGCTGAAGTACAAGAATAGATTTCAGATTATTACAATTACATAACACAAAAGTTGCAGACGTACAGGAATTGATTACAGAGTATTTACAGTATATATACATAACACAGAGTTGCAGAGGTACAAGAACAGATTACAGAGTATTTACATTTACATAACATAAAAGTTGTAGAGGTACAAGAATAGTTCCGGACAGTTTGCAAGATTGTTTGGGAGAATGCCTTAAATGACATCTGATATTTTGATTTAAACAGCACTGTACCTTTCCCAAAAATAATGCTTGACTCTTTGTTTGAATTTTGCCAAAGTTGGTGCTGTTTTTATCTCCACAGGGATGTTATTAAATAACTGGATCGCAGAGAACTTCAAGCTGTTTATACCATATTTATAAGAGCAAACATTGTATAAGGCAAAGTCATTTGCATGCCTAGTACTATATGGATGGTTGTCAGAATTCAGAGTATATGTAGTGTTGTGTTGTATAAATTTATGTTTTATTTTATACATGAGTACAGCTGTATTGAATTCTGCACTCATGCTTAGGGGTGGTATTTTAGCACTTAGGTATAGATATTTTATTGGTGTTAAGTAGGGAAGATTAAGTATATTTCTAACAGCTCTATTTTGTACTACCATTAGCTCATTCAAGTCGGACTTCTTACAGCGCATCCAGATTACATTCAAATATTGTAGGTGACTATGAATTAAAGAGTAGTAGATGTGTTTTAGAAGATGTTGTGGGATAAGATAACTAAGTTTCTTTAAAATTCCTGCAACAGGTGTGATCTTTTTAGTAATGTATTCAACATGGTCTGTCCAGTTCAAGTTCCTATCAATCACCAACCCAAGATATTTGACAGTTCTAACTAGTTTTATTTCAGTATTTTGCATATATATTTTACTGTGTGGGATTTCATTCTGACCTTGTTTTGTCATTATCATATAATTAGTCTTTTGCACATTAATAGTTAATTTATTCGCTTGAAACCAAAAGCACAGAGTACTGAGGTCTTCCTGCATATCCTTAACAATGGAGTCTATATTACTACCAGTATAGAACAAGTTTGTGTCGTCGGCATACAGTGTGATACGTCCTTTCAAGTGGCAAGTTGCAATATCATTGATGTAGACTAGGAAGAGAATCGGCCCTAATACTGACCCCTGTGGAACGCCATGGGTTACCCTAATTGCTGAGCTCCTACAGTTATTCAGCACTACATACTGTTTTCTATCGGACAGATAATTATCAAACCACTTCAATGCAACACCACGAACTCCTGCTCTCTCTAATTTAGCTAACAGTCTTTCCTGGTCTACTGTATCAAAGGCCTTCTTTAGATCTATAAACAACCCACCAGCAAAACTATTAAAATCTATTGACTCTTGCAGCATATTTATGAGATCTACGGTTGCTATTTCAGTGTTAGAGTTCTCACGAAAGCCATATTGTGCATTGTAAAAGAAATTATTTTTGTTTAAAAAAGTGAGAAGTCTCTTTTTAACAATAGTTTCTAATATTTTGGAGATTATGGAAAGAATACAGATAGGCCTGTAGTTACTAGGATTCCTCCCGTCCCCACCCTTGAAGACTGGAACTACTTTAGCTACTTTTAGCTCACTAGGTAATGTACCAGATGCCAAGGATTCGTTAATGATATCTGTTAGCATCCCACTTAAAGAATCCTGGAATTCTTTTAGAAAGTTGGCAGTTATACCATCCTGCCCACAGCTACTCTTGTTTTTTAGATTTGATATTATAGATCTTACTTCTGTTTCATCAGTTGGATATAGGTAAAATGAGTTCAAGTAACTAGGAACTGCAAGTGTTTCAGTGCTCTGGGGAGGGATTGCTGAAGCCAGGGTTTTAGCAATATTTGTAAAATATAAATTTAATGATTCACATATTTCCTGACTGTCTGTAATTATCTTGTTATCTATTTCTAGAGATGTACAATTATCGCCTTTTGTTGTTTTTCTGTTATGTATGATTTCATTGATTATTTTCCACGTTTCCTTTGGGTTCTTGTTATGAATTCTAAATTTTTCAGAGTAATATTTGTTTTTTAAGCTCCTTTTTAGATTTGTCACATTATTTCTACACCTGCGATATTCCTGATTGAGATTGATGTTATTCTTTAGGGTGGGATTTTTAAGTTTTGCATGTAAAATGTCACGTCGCTTAATAAGGCTGAGAAGTTCAGGAGATATCCATGGCAGGCTACCAGTTCTTTGTGTTCGATGACTTTGTGCTTTCTGTTTTTGTGTACCAAGCGGTAGCTGGTCAATAAAGGAATTATACATTATGTCAATTCTACTAGTAGTGTTGTTTATGACTTTTGTGTTATGTTCAGTGATATTACTACTTTCAGGTCTATCATTATTTTGGTCTACATTAGTTGCTTTCAGCCTTTTCAGTTCAAGCGATTGTGATGGAGATTTAGAATTTGGCAAAAGAATATCAAATATTAATACATTATGGTCACTTATATAGCTACCAACATTTGATAAATAATAATATATTCCAGAATTATTTATAGACACATGATCTATTAAAGTGCTTGTGGTATCACATATTCGTCAAAATAACAATAGTAAATAATAAGAAAACCCACAAAAATGTCACTGTTCATGTAAATAACTTTAAAAAAATTACACTTTACTATTTACAGTACATATGTACAAATATATATGTGCCAATAATTTTGAACATGTGTGCAGAGGATAACATAAAGGGTACAATCCCTTTTTGCACTTTGAGTATAAAAGTAGTAGGTTTTTTTTTTTCCCCAGGCTTGGTGCTGAGTATACCTCCAACAACGTAGTCAGCTGGCGCACAAGGCAATGCATTCTAGATTTCGCTCGGATCTTTCGGCACTGTAAACTGTACCTAAGTTTAAGCGGGTGGTACAAGTAAAGTAGGGCCCACGAAAGTTGAAGTCTGACGTTTAGCGCCACCGGCGAGAAAAAGTTGACTAACGCTGTTCGAAAATGGCCTGTTGCTATGGCAACGATAACAGAGTTGCAACATTTTAGGACCCTTATCACCACGTGGGTTGGCTTGCTCTCAGTCGCTTTTGTGATGTTATTCCGAATGGTACTGTGTTGGCTGTGCTAGTTGTTGCTGCTTAATGTGTTTTCAGAATATTATGTTAGGTGTCAGTTTATTTCTTTAAGTTCATCAGTGGCTAGTTGTTCAGTTTTCCTAGTTTTGCTCGTTTGTAGATGTTAGGGGTCTTGTAGTGTGCCTATAGTGTTAGTGTGAAGTGCTCCATTATCCGTTAAGAATCTGTGTAGTTTTATTTGATCGGTTCTTTTGAGTGTTTAACAATGACTTCCAAGTCAAAAGAAACGCCAAGAAACACAACTGGCCGAGTTGTGACTGTTCGAAGGCAGGGAAGAGAAATGATTGTGTTAGTGCGGGATTTCCTTGAAAGGGAAGCAGACAGTATTAAGGAAACAGAATCTCCTCTAATACCTTTAGGAACGCACTGCCAGAGCCATGGGAGTTAGCAAAAGTACTGTTTGGAGGGAGAAATTCACTTCCCCAGAAGAGAAATTAAAAACTCCAGGTGAAAATAGGCCTAGGTGCGCGAATATTACGAGCATTGATTCATTCCAGGAGGATGCTGTTCGTCGCCATGTGTATGATTATTACATTAGGCGGGGGCATCCCATTGTTAAGAAATTACTTTCCTCTCTGGAACGGAGTAAGTTATTTTGTGGAGAAATAACGGCTCTGCAGAGATTATTACCGTACATAAAATCGGTTTCGAGTACAGGCGAATTAATGGAAGGATTATTTTACTGCACAGAGGTGGCATTGTTTCCAAAAGATGTGAATTTTTGAAGAAAATTCTGGGCAAAAATTTTAGGGATATTGTATGACTGGACGAAACTTGGGTGAATGCTGGGCACACGAAGTCAAAGGGATGGACTGACGGCACATTGCAAGGGACTATGGCTGTTGCTACCGGGCAGGGAGGAAGATTTATAATCGTGCATGCCGGGACGTGTGACGGTTTTGTAACCAACGCTCTGCTACTATTTAAATCGAAAAGAACTGGAGATTACCAGGAAGAGATGGACCACGATAGGTTTTTAAAGTGGTTCGAACAACAGTTACTGCCAAACATAAAGTCCAACAGTGTCATTATAATAAACAATGGCCCATATCACTCTGTTCAGATAGACAAGGCACCTACAATGTCGTGCAGAAAGGATGAAATGATCGAATGGTTCGTTAGGCATGGCATTGAGGTAGACTGCACTACGTCGAAGGGACTTCTTTCGAGTGTCACTGATAACGTTAAGCCCAGGATTCCTTGGTATTATGTCGATGAACTTGCTAAGAAACATGGCCACGAAGTGATTAGGCTACCACCTTACCACTGCCACTTCAATCCCATATAACTCATATTAGCTCAAGTAAAAAATTATGTTGCCAGCAACAACAAAACATTCACAATGGCAGAGGTCGCAAGACTTGTCGTTGAGGGCATTGATCAGGGAAATAGAAAAGGCGCAGAAACGGTAAGGATGTATTGACAGTGGAGTGGACGATTTAATTATTCACTTAGGCAGTTCTTCAAGCTCCAGTGAAACTGAATGTGACAGTGACAACGAACAGGATAGTACAGGAGAGCATATGGGTGGGATAGAGCCTCTTCTATTAATAGACGACTGATTGCTGTCGGCCGAGCAACGAGTACATGTTTTTTTTTTTGTTTTTTTTTGTTTTACAAATATTTCAGTCAGTGCTTTGTGTACATTACATGTCTGTATATTTTATTGCTATTTTGTGAGCTATTACGGGAGAAAGTCTAAAGGTCTCCTTAATTCCATTATTGCCTTTCATATTCTGACTGATTTCTTTTCTCGATGAAGTATCGTCTTCTTATTGTGTTTGTTATACCGTAGTTTATTCCTGAATTGTACAGGTACCGTTAACAATCGACGTTAAATAATTAAAACTATCAATGTGGGTAGTGTTGTTCTATTCTGTACTAAAAAAATTAATTAACATGTGCATTTGTTGAGGTTATTGTCAGGAATTGATGATTTTGTTAGTGATTATGAAATATATATATATATCTTAAATGCTGGAATTATTAACACGAGCTTAGGTACCGGTCAAGGGTAAATGAATTGCATTAGGCCTAGGCCTACATCAGGGGCGTATTCTCCTTGAATGCAAGGCATTCACTGCATGCGTTATGATAACACAAAGAACTGTCTGATGTACGATTTTAGGTTGTTTTAAGTCAAATATTAACGATTTCATCTCTCAGAAGTTCAAAAGGTCCGCGCAACTGTACTAGTTCCGTTGCTTGACTACGTGTGGTGCTGGTGTAGTCTCGCCGTCTACTCCTCTCTAGGAAGAAAGAGACAGCGAATGGACGAGTTCAGGAAGAAAGGCATTCAATCTTAAAATTGCATTCGGTGGCAGACGTAGTTCTGAAACCCTCCGAACGATGTCGCTGCAATTGAAACTTGGTCAGAATTTGTCACCCCATACCCGTGCTACCCTCTGCCATCTGTTAGCAACTTGGAGAAAGTCGACATGTTTACAGCGAACGGGACCCACAGATTATCCCCCAGCGAGAACCCAACGTGACGAAACTGACCAATGCCACTGAGGTGACTTTCCTCCAGTGCTTCAGTTGTGGCTAACTAGTGAGTTAATTCATTGTGTGTTTTGCTGATTAGTGAGTTCATTCTGTGTGTGCTGTTCCTGTGCTATTCCTCGTTTTCGGTCTTTTATTATATTTTGCGCTTATTGTGGTATTAACGATGGATGAGTCTAAAACGCATATAATTGTAAATCAGTTTACTGGCCGTTCGTTTGTTGAAAAGATTCAAATAGTTCAAGCCGGGAGACCTCTACCTTCCCTCGTATATTTCTTCTTTACCGGGCGAGTTGGCCGTGCGTGTAGAGGCGCGCGGCTGTGAGCTTGCATCCGGGAGATAGTAGGTTCGAATCCCACTATCGGCAGCCCTGAAGATGGTTTTCCGTGGTTTCCCATTTTCACACCAGGCAAATGCTGGGGCTGTACCTTAATTAAGGCCACGGCCGCTTCCTTCCAACTCCTAGGCCTTTCCTATCCCATCGTCGCCATAAGACCTATCTGTGTCGGTGCGACGTAAAGCCCGTAGCAAAAAAAATTCTACTTCTCCTTCTTCCTAATCTGCTTACCCTCCAGGGTTGGCTTTTCCCTCGGCTTTTCGGACTCAGCGAGGGATCCCACCTGTATCGCCTCAAGGGCAGTGTCCTGGAGCTTCAGACTCTGCGTCGGGGACAAAACTGGGGAGGATGACCAGTACCTCGCCCCGGCGGCCTCACCTGCTATGCTGAACAGGGACCTTGCGGGGGATGGGAATATTGGAAGGGATAGACAAGGAAGAGGGAAGGAAGCGGCCGTGGCCTGAAGTTAGGTATCATCCCGGCATTTGCCTGGAGAAGTGGGAAACCACGGAAAACCACTTCCAGAATGGCTGAGGTGGGAATCGAACCCACCTCTACTCAGTTGACCTCCCGAGGCTGAGTGAACCCCGTTCCAGCCATCGTACCAGTTTTCAAATTTCGTGGCGGAGCCGGGAATCGAACCCGGACCTCCGGGGGTGGCAGCTAATCACACTAACCACTACACCACAGAGGCGGACTCTCGTAAATTTAAAAATAGAAAACAAGAATTGTGTACGCACGTTCAATCCAGGAACTTACAGTAAAACTGTTTGGCTCGAGTTCACTTACATGTAATTAGGGTGAGTAGAATTGAAATATACTTAATACATTGTGTTAACTGCATGGTTACTAGTTGCATGCCTCAGTGGAGATTCCAGGATACGCCACTGGCCTACATGTTTTATTAAACACTCAGTCTGTCTGAAAGAGTGGTAGGCCGCAAATGGAGGTGCGGTATATAACTATGACAACGCAGCGTACTTCGTAGTTACAGCTTTCGCCGCTCACCTGTCAGACTTCTTTTTTTCTTTCTTGATATTTGGTTGGGCTCTGTATGTAACTAACACCCAGTTCCAATACTTTGTAAATGAAACACTGTCGAACACTCAGAAACATTTAGTTATGGTGACTAAGAAATACTTTATCTCACAGTACAAGGATCACTGGTATGGGTGAACATCTACATCTTGTGGGTGTAAGTGTAATAGACATAGGAGTAAGCACGGGGACACAAGGTACTATATCTTCACGCCGAAGTGGCTCATCTTGGCGTCTTCTACTTTGACATACGGAACGAGCCGACAATTGGGAAGTACAAAGGATAGCACACAACAACTAAAGGATCTAGTATTAAGGATGGAATAACACAAATGGATGGGTAGAATGTATATATCGCGCAAAGTGTAATGAAAGCTTACCAAGGACATGTGATATGACTAACGTCTTGTTACCCTAAACCGTTCCTACCAAAGAGTATCTGACCTACCAAAGAGAATTTACCTACTGAATCTGGATCTTTCTAACAAATGAACAACGTATTAACATGTGTGCTAGGGGCGACAAAAGACAATAGTAACGCGAACTTTGTGCACATTGTCTGCTAGAGTTATATAATAACAAAAATTAAACAAAACCTAAGTAGGCATAGTTGGGAGTGTTATGAAGACGATGTAAGTGACACAACTATTAAAGAAACGTGAATCTTATGGTATGTTTACAATATGATGCCCGTGTCATCGAAATACCTGTTTAATATGGATATGATGTCCGGTGACGGATTGTAAACAAGACAAGCCACACTTGTGGGAAGCGGTATTCGTGAACGGATGAGACTTGCAATTAATCGTGTACGAGCCTGAGGATATAACTGACATTGGAGAATGAGGTGGTTTGCATCCGCCTCATTTGAACCACACTGACATGTCGGTTGGTTGACAATATTGAAACGATACTTTAACATGGGCGTAAGCGAATGATTGAAACGTAGCCTAATAATAGTTATGATATGACGCCGTGTGTAAGTTGATCGTTGATATCAGTGTTTGATTGGCAGAGAGGGTTGGAGACTGTAATAGAATTTCCCTTTTATTCTGGCAGTGTCATTCCAGAACTGTTGCCATGTTGCTTTTTGATGTTGCTTTAGTAGTGGAATTAGATCAGTAACTGGAGTCATAAATGTCATTGGAGGGGTGTTGAGGAGTGATGCTTGTTTGGCAGCTTTATCCGCTGTTTCATTACCGGGAATGTTTTTATGAGCTGGAATCCATATAATTGTAATCTGAGTTCCAGTAGTATGTAGGTCATATAATAGTTGCTTAACATTATAAACATACCAGTTCATCGTGAATTTAGAAGACTGGATCGATTGTAATGCTGATAGAGAATCTGTGAAGATAGTAGCGTTCGGGATTGCTGCGTTTTTTATATACAGGAGCGTTTGTCTGATCGCTATAAGTTCTGCAGTGAATATAGAGAAATCCGGGTGGAGTTTATATAGTTCAATGTGTTGTATTCGTTCATAATAAAATGCTGCTCCTACCCCGCATGAATTCCGAGATCCATCGGTATAGAAATTATGTCCTATGTTAGAGTATGAGAAGCGGATTTTTTTTGAGGGTGGTAAAAACATAGTGGTTTGATACTGTAGGAATGCAAAAGTAGTAGTTGTAGCTTGGAGCGTATCTGTGTGGTATTGTACTACCTCATACGGTACTGTATAATGGGGAGGTTTGGCGCACCTTATGATATTGTTTGTTAATGTCGATACATATTGGAAGACTGTTATTAGAGCAGGGGTTCTTTTGTCTCTGATATTATATGAGTTATATCGTTCATGTAGTAGGTGGAGTTTCGGTACAATAGGATGAGAAACTGTTATGAAGCGTCGTATTAGGTACTTGGAAGTAAGGAACTGCCGACGTATGTGGAGTGGTGGTTCTCCCGTTTCCACTTGTAGAGCATTCGTTGGTGTAGATTTGAGTGCACCAAAACAAATACGTAATGCGTGGTGTTGTATGGTATTGAGCTTATTCAGTGTTGCGGGATTAGCAATATCAATGATATGAGCGCAATAATCTAATCTGGAGCGAATTGTAGCACAGTATACTGTCTTGGCTGTTGTAGGGTCTGCCCCCCAAGATCGTCGTGTTATAGCTTTGAGGAGTTTTGTATAATTGTCTGCTATATTTCGGAGGTACTGGATATGTCTAGTAAAGTTTAGTTTATTATCTAGGATGATGCCGAGATATTTATGATATGTATGTATCGGTATCTCATAGGAAGCCACTTTTAATGGTTCAGTGTTGTAGACCCGTTTCTGCGTAAAAATGAGTGTTGAACACTTAGTTGGAGATATTGATAAACCATGGTCATTTAACCAGTTCTGTACTTCAAGCATGACTTTAGTAATAGTATTACGGGCACCATTAATATCCTTACCTGATGTATATATGACTATATCATCAGCATAGAGTAAGATACGTGCATGTTGGAGTACAAGTTGTTCGAGGTTTGAGAGATACAAGGCAAATAATATGCCACTAAAAATATCGCCCTGTGGAAGTCCATCTGTAGCTTGACGTGAAATCGGTGGTGCATCAGGGTGTTTGATTATGAGCTGTCTATATGTATGGAGGTTTCGGAGTAGTGTGATAAACGGAGTAGGAAGCCCTTTGGATGATAATGCGGCCCATAACATATGCAATGGGACTGAGTCAAACGCTCCCCGTATGTCCAGAAAGATTGCTATTGTGTGATATTTTCTTGTGTTAGCAAGTAATATGTCAGTTATAAGTATATTAATGGCATCTTGTGAACTGCGACCTTTAAAATAGGCATATTGGCATTTGGGAACCAATTCATAGTATTCTAGGTACCATAAAAAACGTTGTAGGAGTATTTTTAAAAATGCTTTGCGTATGCAAGAGGCTAATACAATTCCACGAATATGTTTATGATTATTCAACGGTAGCCGAGGTTTTGGAATAGGTACTAAGAAAAATGTATTCCATTCGTTTGGAGGGGTAGAGGTTTGTAGTACGTGATTGTAGTGATTAACAAGTGCTTGTAATGCCGGGTTGGGGAGTGCTTTTAGCATTGTGTAAGTAATGTAGTCCGGACCAGGTGTGGAGGTGGTACATTTTTTTAGCGTTGCTGTGAGTTCACGTAGGGTGATGTTTTGTAGCAAAACTGAAGACGATAGTGGAGAATCGTTACAATTAGGGACGAACTTTGGGACCACCGTATTGGGAGTTAATGAATAAAGGAATTGTTCCAAAATATCTGTCTGAATGAAAGGTCTAGTAATTTGTGTGGAGACACGCGCTAGTGCTCTAACCCCGTTCCATAATCTTGTGACGGATATATATTTATGGAAAGAATTGATAAAGGCTTTCCAAGCTGTGCGCCTTTTTTGATGAAATATGCGACGTATTGTAGCAGTATGGCGTTTCAGGCGAATATAATTCACTAAGTTTAGTGTTTTCCGATATATTTTAAAGAGGCGTTTCCTTTTAAGAACGAGGTGGTGACATTCATCATCCCACCATCTGAGGCCACCAATATTGTGGGAGTGTGCATTAGGTGTTCGGTGAAATGGGTGATAACAGTCGAGATATTGATATATAATGTGATAGAGCTTATTGTAATTAAAGTCATCGACGGGACATTTGTCAACCTGTTTTAGTATAAATACCTTGAACGTCTCGGGATCAAACTTATGTAAAGAGCGTGTTGTACTCATTACTTGAGTGGACCAGGGGGGTTTCATTATAGATCCGGAACCATGAGTTATAAATATTGGATAATGATCACTGCTATGTGTATCACACAATGTACGCCAAGTAGTTGTGGATGCTATAGTATAACTGCATAATGAAATATCCACTGCACTTGGAGGTGCTCCAGGGGGAGTTAGTCTGGTCGGTGACCCATCATTGAGAATTACGAGATTACTTCGCTTTATTGCGTTTAAGAAGTTAGTTCCCCTAGGTGTGTCCACTTGGGAACCCCAATGGGTATGGTGAATATTCATGTCCCCTAAAATAAGTAGCTGGTTTTGGGCATGGAATTGTTGGAAAAATTGTTGCCATTGTCTATATGATATATATTGGTCAGGTGGGCAATATATATTTATGACATGTAGATTATTAATTATTATACCAAGTACATATACGTTCGGTATTTGACATTGGGGATGAAATAGCTGATATGTGAATGATTGATGTATTAAAAACGCTACTCCATTATACCCCGGGCCATCTATGCGTTCAATTTGATAATAAGGTATAGAAAAAACTCTATCGGGCGCAAGCCATGTTTCTTGTAAGAGTACTATATCCGGTGATGTTTCTTTTATTAAGATTCTTAGTTCATGGTATTTATTCCGAATACTTCTAGCATTCCATTGAATTATCTTCATTGTCTTTAGAGAATAGGGACTGTAGGCTGTCGCAGAATTGTCCAATCATGGATAACATATTCGGTTGGTCCTTAAGTAATGGGGGTAATAGCAACATGAGCGTACGTAAGCATTGTACGACTTGGTCTTTTTGCATATCATGTTGAGATGTCAAAGCTGCTTCGTTTACCGTTTGCTGCGTTAAGGGTTGTCGTGATGTAGTTGGGTTCTGCTGGGGATGGGAAGCGGGGTGTGGCTGAGCTGGCATCGCTGCGTGGCGAGGAATTTGATAGTTCTGCAGAATTTGCATGTGCCCCATACGATCATATCCGGGAGTCGGCTTGGGTGGCAAATCTTTAACAATAACCTGTGTAAACTTCCGCTTACGCGGAGCTTCAACAACCGGTGCAGGCGCAGGATTATGCAAGGGGGGAAAATTTTGAAGAGTATCTTGTGGGGCTATAGGCTGCGGGTATAGACGTGAAGCAGCCTCAGAATAAGATACATTCTCGAGGCACATTAGTTTTTTGATTTCAATTTGGCGTTTGTGTACCTCACAGTCAGTCGCTCCTGATGCGTGTTGCTTATTACAGTGCAAACATTGTATTATATTAGATAGGCAATCAGCTGTCGCATGATTTAAGGCACAATTTTTGCATCTAAAAGTGGACGACTGACAATTTCTGAGAGTGTGACCATATCTTTGGCATTTCCCACAAAGAATTGGAGAAAAAATAAATGGAGTCACTTCTAACACAACTTGAAAAATAGATACATATTTGGGAAGATGTTTCGCCCAAAAGACTACTTTGACTGATCCAGTCGGCACGTATACGACCTTTCCATCTTCGACCGTCTTACGATTTAACCGTTGTACAGAATGGACCTTAATATCACTTTTGATTAGAGCTAATATGTCAGGTTCAGTTAGATTTTTGTCAACTCCTCTAATGATACCTATGCGAAATAGGTTTGAGTGCGGAATAAAGGCATGTAAGTTATGTGAGATAAGAAATTTGCTTTGTAAAAATGAGTTAGCATGTAATGCAGATAGAAACACGACCTGAATCCTGTTTCTCCCTTTGGGTTGAATGGAGTGAACATGGAAATTATTTTCATGGAGAAGTCTTCCAAGTGCCATTGGGTGTAGGTTGCCAATGTTATTCGTACTCTTACCTGACACAAATACAATATATGGTCCCGGATGGTTAGTAGGGTAGCTATATGCAGCAAGATTATGGTTAGTGGGTATAGTAGTCGAATTAGGAGAATTAGAAGGTTTATGATTATTAGTCACCGAGGAATTCTTAGAGATAGGTGTAGAATGTTGATTCGTCTTCACTGTTTCTTCATGATCGACATTATCATTAGCTAAAGGATCAGGGTCTTCACCTCCGCCACTGTCACTAGCCATGTCGACCTACGTGTAGCACGCTATCACTCGGCAAGCACTAAGTAGAACACTCTAGAACCGACTCGATACAAGCGCACTCGCTGTACAACCGCACCGCACGACAGAGCGAACGAGACTGCTGTCAGACTTCAACTCTCGTGGACCCCAAGTGGACCCTACGGTTATGTGATTTGTAGTAAGATCACTTGGCTTGCTTCAGGATGTTTGTAACTTTGTAAGAATGGGTGAAACATCCAATATTCATTAGTTTATTTCTTTACTTAAGATTTTCCATGAACAACGCAGGAGGATTGAATAAATACAGGTTGTTTTGGTTGTTGTTTGAATTATTATTTTTTTCGTCTGTCTCTTCTTTTTATCTTATGCACTATAGTTACGATGTTTTGAAACCTGCTTAATAAGAGTATTTTTATTTCGAAAAGATAAAATTAGTACGTAGGTTTGTTCATTTCTGGCTTATTCGAATAAAAGGAGTAATTTAAGAAAGTAAAAGTAAAACGTACGTTATAAGTTGGCATCATGTAAATTGAAATGCGCAAAAAACAAAAGACTTATTACATCTACATTACATGCTCGAGTAGTAAACAAACTTGATAACGATATGTTTAGGTTAGGGCTACGAAAGGTTTCAAAATGTTCTCTAACTGGTCAAAGTAATGCTTGGAAACCAAAACAATTTGGTTATTCAACTAATTCCAAAGTAAGTGTTACAAAAAATGTTCATAGTAATATGGTCCCATGTTACGATGGGACTTCGTCAATCAATCAATCAATCAATCAATCAATCAATAACATCTACTGTTATAATAAGTGTTCTTTTTGATAACAGGAACAAAAAATTTTAGTTGATGGAGTTGACATCAATTACTTGAAGGTTGGAAGTGGCCCACATCATGTCCTTTGCTTCCCTGGAGCTCTAGGTATGAAATTGCTTTCTTAATAGGCTGTTTTCATACCAGTAGGGGAGAGTGGGGCAGTTTCATACACATTCTACCTATTAACACTTAAGAAGATTTAGTGGCTGTATTTTGCAATCTAAATGGCTAAAAACAAGTGTTACACAAACATTGTTATATTAGAAACAAGTTGGACTTACGTAATTACTCATTTAGTTAATTCCTATAAAACAATTTAAAAATATTTATAAACATGTAATTTGTATGAAAGTACCCCAATATGGGGCAGTATCATACATTGCAGGGGCACTTTCATACATGTTCTACAATATTGACAAAACATGCTTTTATACATACAAAACCACCACTAGCCTTTCCAAATTTGAATTCAGTCAGATCTACAGAAAAAGTTAAGGAAATTGCTCGAGCTGTTCCTCCAACCATGGTAGGCTGTGGAAGTTTAGTGTAAACATCAGCCCAAGAAATTTCACTGACATCTTTCTTTTCATGGAAAACAAATTTCTTTTTATAATTTGTACGTGAAAAGTTTGAGAAACTCTGAATCATTCATTTTCTCATCAACTTGACAAACAAAGTATTTCTTGCAAACTCAACCAGAACACAAGTCATTAAGCTCAATATCACTGCTTTTATCAAGCAGCAGTAAGTCAACATCTTGGTCACTAAACTCAAGTTCACTTTCACCACTTGTTACAGCAACACTTTCTTCGCTGCTTGAAGAAGTGAAGCCTACAGATTCCTTGCCAGATTTAAACAATTTTCGTCTAGGGAGATTCGAGGATGTCATCTTGTTTGGCTTTCTTTTCGTTTTATTCTTAAGCTTCATCATTTCCTCCAATCTTTCTTTTTCAGGAGTGGTGGTAGTTAGAATTCTTGACTTTCCTTTAGCTCATCCAGTGTCTTTAAGTGTTATAGGATTTGCTTTGGGGTAAGGGTGGATATATTCTGGGGGTAATTGTAGGTTTTTGAGGGTTGCCTTGGAATTGGGTGTTGGCGTGGAAGTGGGAGAAGCTGAAGTGGGTATGTTACTGGATGGTTCTTGGACATAACTTTCTTACCCTGAAGGTGCAGATGATCCCATTAAATCTTCCTCATGATGGGCAGGATCTGAAGATGTAGAAATTTTTGTGCAATCCTGTGGAAGGCTTGGGAGATCTGTTGTCAAAGATGCAGCAAAGTCTTTGTCAGTAAAGACAAAACGATTTGGAGACCAAAGTCCAGTCTTCCTGAATGAAGACACAATGTTGATCTTGAAAAATGACTGACTGAATGGTACATTTGTCAGTTATGGTATGTTATAAATTGATATGGTCCTTCCTGGATTTTCATAGATCCATGTATTAAATGCTTGCCTGCATCTGGTCTTAAATGGACCGAATTTGTCGAACAAGACAAGTACGGGATCATCCTTAGAAGACTTGCATATCTTTTGGAGATGCTTGATGATTTCAAGAAAAGATGTTCCTGCAATCCAGCCACTAGGCCTAGGAGCCCCAATTATATCCTTTTGGCTTTAAAAATAGATATAAGGGGGTGTATGGAAGTGCCCCAAACCATTGTATGAAAGTGCCCCATAGGCAGTTATTTTACTAATCTTGCCATGTGGCTTTTCATAAGTTATGGAGACTACTGTAACTTATACATAAGTTGCAGTGAAGACTGTAGTATGATGTGAAACTTGTTTCAGAATCAAACACAGTGAATCAAAAGACTTACCTAACTATTTCACAGTATGAAGATTTTTTAAAAAATCACCAAAATTAAACTTTTCAGCACAGCTTCTCGTCAACAGATGCTATGATGCTACAACTTGCACAGGAAGTAGATGAAGTCAAAAGGAGTTAATAAGAATAAAAAAGATGGCACACTCTACCCTTAAAGGTGGGAAAATTAAAACTGTATGAAACTGCCCCACTCTCCCCTACTACCTCATTTCCAGCCTTCGGGACCACGAGGCATCTTGTGCTTCTCAGTTTATGCGCAATCTGATTATCTGAAAGAGTTTCCTATAACTACAATATTTCACAGATCTGTGGATAAGTATCCCTGCATAATGGTCTACCATGTGGAAAATGGGGAACCAGAAGTAAGTGCAAATTTTCCTGATGTTCTTCCTTATACCTTACCTTAGACCTTCTCAGTATACAGTATACATCAGGATACCTGCACATGGTAGCTGAAGCCAGTTATTCTTCTTTTTCTTATTATTAGCTTGGATATGTTTTAGTAGGTTTTGCCAACTCAAATGCCTGGGCCTATTGAGCAAGATTTCCCAAATTCCTTAAGGAGCAGCAAGAATAACTCTCACATTATAAAATTGGTAATTTCCTTTCCTGAAATGTACATATCGAAGAAATAATTTTAAAATCATTTTCAGTTAATTGGTTTGTAGTGTTTGTAATAATATTCTGTAGAGTAAGCATAGAAATATCAGGGGGGGGGGGGGGGATGGGTGTAAAACGACTAATCCAAAAAGGAAAAAAAAAGTGCTGGGATACCAGTAACTGTACTACCAGAATAGGCCCTAGAGGAATACTGTCAGGAAAGTAGGGAGCTACTAGGCCTATATAAAGTAGTAAAAAGTATAAGAAGTGAATGTGTAAACATCCTTACGCTGTAAACAAATGATGGTAGTTTGACAGGAACAGAGGAAGAAATCAGAGATGAAATGAAGAAGTAGGCCTACTTCTGCATGTTGTGAAATGGAGATGGGGACATCACCACAACCACCACCAATTGTAGAATAAATGAAATCCAGAAAGACATATGGCTTGAAGCCAAAACAGCACTAAAGAGTATGCAAACTGGAAAATCCTCGGGCTTCGATGATTTCGCTTCAGACATGATAAAGACAGCTTAATACTAGGCTTAAATTGGCTCTGTTGAGTGCTCTCAGTGATATGGGAATTAAATAAAATCTCTGAAGATTGGAGAAAAGGAATCATCGTCTCACTGTTTATAAAGGGTAACAGATAGAAATGTGGAATATAGGGGTGTAATGCTGTTGGAATAGATCATTGAAATGACACTAGGGAAGATAGTGGAACCTTTGCTAGAGGAAGAATAACACAAATTCAGGAAAGATTAAAGGACTATGAATATTTGATCTTTTTTTTTTTTTTTTGCCATAAGAATGCTTACCTACAGAAGATTACTGGGAACATGAAAAGAATCTTGTGATTACATTTTTGGACATGGAAAGGGTCTACAACACTATCCCTAGAAACAAGATCTGGGTATGTCTGGAAAATCTCAAGGTGCCAAAGTACCTGATTGACACTGTAAAGATGCTAAACCAGAATCGTTACAACAGATAGGCAATGGATGGTCAGAATGGATTTAGACAGAGGGGTGCCCAACAAGGAAGTGCCCTATCACTACTGTTGTTCTTAGTAGTAATGGACAAGATCATAAATTCTCTCATGAAAATGGTTAATGAAGTGAATGCCCTGGTATTTGGTGTTGATGTGCTGTTATGATTAAAAGCACAAGCTGAAGTACAGAAAAAACTGACTGAATGGAACAATATGTTCAATAAATTTGAGCTGAAGAGAGTATGAATGGAACAATATGTTCAATAAATTTGAGCTGAAGAGAGTAAAACAAAGACAATAGAAATGACCATCAAGAGGGAAGGAACAAACTCAGACCTCTTTTTGAAAAGAAACAAATTAGAATCAGTTTCTCACTTGAAGTGTTTCGAAAGCACAATGTCAAAGAGAATGCTGTCAAGCAGTAAATACTCAGTAGGACACAGAAAGCATCAGACTTATGTAATCAAGTCTGAAACCAACTCGGAGGCTGCAAAATACCACTAAAAGCAAAAACAACCCTGTACCACAACTCTCATTTCTCTCATATGGTTTAGAAGTAACTTATATACTCTACCAAACAATGAATCAAAATAGCTGAATTCAGGCAACAAAATTGAGATTCGTTAGAACTATTAATCAAACTACCGGTACTTGAAAGGAAAAAGGTCAGGGATGAAGTAAAAAGGATGATAGAAGTGCAAACTTAAGTGATATGGGCACATTATGAGAATGTGCAGTGAAAGACCTGCCAAAAAATACTTTAACCTTACTGCCCAAGAAAATAAGACTAAGGGGAAGGCCAAGGAAACGCTGGATAGAGACCGTAAAATCAGATGTGGAGGAGAGAGATCTTGGAAAAGAAGATGTCTTGGAACAGGAGATGTATGAAGACAGGAGGAGATGGCAAACGCATGTACACCACACCTGGAAACTGCAGTTAGAAAATTATGATGATGATGATTATTACTATTATTATTATCGAGCAAGTTGGCTGTGCAGTTAGGAGCACGCAGCTGTGAATGTGCATTTGGGAGATTGTAGGTTCGAACCCCACTGTCGGCAGCCCTGAAGACCATTTTCTGCGGTTTCCCATTTTCACACCAGGCAAATGATGGGGCTGTACCTTAATTAAGGCCACAGCTGCTTACTTCCCACTCCTAGCCCTTTCCTATCCCATCGTCACCATAAGACCTATCTGTGTTGGTACGACGTAAAGCAAATTGTAGTAATTATTATTACTATTGTTGTTGTTATTATTGCTAGAGGACCTGTGTTGTTCCACAGCATTCGTTATAAATAGGTCAAATAACGTGTGCTCATGTGCTGCCTGGGTTCTTTTTGAACGTTTACTTTAAGGATTTGTATTACCTGTCAATTATGGTATGTGTGAAGTGAATTTTTGTAAATGTCTTTATTGTGACGATGAATGATATTTTGCGAATTTTTGTTTGTTTTACAGTTTGTTTTATGTAACTGGGCGAGTTGGCTGTGCAGTTAGGGGCGCACAGCTGTGAGCTTGCATCTGGGAGGTAGTGGGTTCAAACCCCACTGTCCGCAGCCCTTAAGATGGTTTTCTGTGGTTTCCCATTTTCACACTGGGCTGTACCTTAATTAAGGCCACGGCCGCTTCCCTCCGACTCCTAGGCCTTTCCTATCCCATCATTGCCATAAGACCTATCTGTGTCAGTACGTCATAAAGCCGATTATAAAAATTTTAAAAACATTGTTTTATGTTGCGCTGACACAGATAGGTCTGTGGCGATGATGGGATAGGAAACAGCTAGCAGTGGAAAGGAAACGACTGTGGCTTTAATTAAGGTACAGCCCTCAGAGCTGCCAACTGTGGGGCTCGAACCCACTCTCTCCTGAACGCAAGCTGACAGCTACGTGACCCAAACCGTGCAGCCACTCGCTCAGTTTTTACACAATATTTTGTAGCTTTAGAGTTATTGTTGTGTGTTTAATTTAAAGTTTTAGTTTTAGATTATTTTGATTTGCGTGGAACTTTGTTCTTTTGGCAGCCCAGATTGTCTGGGAAGTAGTTGATCCTTTCAGATAATAAAAGTAAGTGATAACTGTATGCATATACACATTGCACTATAGATATGATGTACACGATTCCAGCTGCCATTGGGACTATCACCAATCAGCTGAGCAAACCCAAAAACTGTACATGAAATACTCTCAGAAAACCACCAGTGCACGACTGATCACCCAGTTATGTAGATCACAGCAAGGAGACATCATACCAGATGGTGCGTGCGTGTGCACCTTTTAGAATTCCCGTCATGCACATGGTCGGCACAACCAGCAGTTGGCCTTGAAGTACTGGCAAGCGCTTTGTCCGATCAGAATGTTACATTTTTCTATAATAATTTTAAAATATATGGGCAGAAATGTTTATGCTTCTAAAGACACTCTGCAAATCTACAGGCCAACAGCTCTAGTCAGAATGCTTTACAGTGTCAGTCAGTTCAATTATTTTCTCAAACTTGTGGTAACATAATCAGCGTGGAGTTTTAAATATATAGGTTATTGTTGTTGTTGTATTATTATTATTGTTGTATTATTATTAGTATTAGTTTTAGTATTATTAGTATTATTATTACCCCCTGTGGGTGGGGGACGCAGATGAAGAATACACCCATGGTATCCCCTGTCTGTCGTAAGAGGCGAATAAAAGGGGCCCCAGGGGCTCTAAACTTGGGAGCGTGGGTTGGCGACCATGGGGCACTTAGCTGAGTCCTGGCATTGCTTGCACTTATTTGTGCCAGGCTCCTCACTTTAATCTATCCAATCCGACCTTCCTTGGTCAATTCTTGTTGTTTTCCAACCCCGACGCTATTAGGTTTCACGCCCTTCGTGGCCCTTGTCTTTCTTTGGCCGATACCTTCATTTTTTGAAGTGTTGAATCCCTTCCATGTTTCTCTCTGATTAGTGTTATATTGAGGATGGTTGTTCAGTTGTACTTCCTCTTAAAACAATAATCACCACCACGGCATCCCCTGCTTGTCGTAAGAGGTGAATAAAAGCTGCGACCAAGGGATGATTGAATTGGAACCATGAAACTACTTGTGATTAGTACCACCATCACGCGGGGAAAGCCATGGGTCGCCTTTACTTGCGAGTAGTACCACTATGTTAGGTACACAATAGGTTTGTGATTAGTAGTAGCAGAGAGTGGTTCACTGTGGGTTTCCAGTACCTGTGATTAGTACCACTATATGTGGAACATCACAGGCTTATGTTGTCTGTGATTTGTACCATTAAGTTAGAAACACCACGAGTCTGGGCGTTGCCTGTGATTAGTACCCACTGTGTGAGGAACACTACGGGATAATATGAATCCCTGTGATTAGTACACCTATGTGAGATGCACCATGGGTTTGCGTTGCCTACGAGTGGCGCCATTATGTGAGAAACACCATAGGTCTGTATTACCTGTACGACATACAATACTTGTGAGTAGTACCATAATGTTTGAAACACCGTGAGTTTACGCTACTCTTCATTAGTACCGTAACTTGAGAAATACCATGGTTCTATAGGTCTGTATTACCTGTACGACGTACAGTACTTGTGAGTAGTACCATAATGTTTGGAACACCGTGAGTTAATACCAATATAAATGGTCCGTTATTGGACATTATAAATTTTCCAGCTAACTCATTCCTGGTTGCCAGCGTTTCACCCTCGTGTGCTAGGCTGGGCTCATCAGTTGGTACCTAGCACACCTACCAAGACGCTGGCTAGTGCATACCATGGAGGCCACTGCATAGGCTAATTGTAGCCAGCGGCAGTGCCAATGCACTATGAGAGACTTTGTCTCATTATCAAAAATTCATGCCTGCTTGGCCATCAGATGATATAGATGTTGATTCCCATAGGGAATCTGAAATATTTGTTCCGAATGAGTAAATTTATAATACCAATATAAATGGTCTGTTATAGGACATTATAAATTTTCCAGCTAATTCATTCCTGGTTGCCAGCATTTCGCCCTCGTGTGCAAGGCTGGGCTCATCAGTTGGTACCTAGCACACCTACCAAGACGCTGGCTGGTGCATATCATGAAGGCCACTGCATAGGCTAATTGTAGCCAGCGGCAGTGCCAATGCACTATGAGAGACTTTGTCTCATTATCAAAAATTGTTGCCTGCTTGGCCATCTGAAACAACCAGGAATGAGTTAGCTGGAAAATTTATAATGTTCAATAACGGACCATTTATATTGGTATTATAAATTTACTCATTCAGAACAAATATTTCAGATTCCCTATGGGAATCAACATCTATATCACACCGTGAGTTTACGCTACTCTTCATTAGTACCGTAACTTGAGAAATACCATGTTTTACTTTACTAGCGGTAAGTGCCATTATGAAGGACCGTTGAACTGGATATTGAACCCCCTTAGACAACAAGCATCGTCGATTCAGGATTGTGCTTTGAAAGCAGTCCCTTGGTCAGTCATATAGTTTCTGGGAAGGTGAGGCATTTTGGGTTGGATCCACTGATGGTTTTAAATTCGTATTCATCCATTCATTCCACATCATCACGTTTTGAATTCTGGTCAGTGGATAAATTTTGTACTTTTAAATTGTCATTTTGTCTCATTTCGTACCATTAGTGGCCGATGACCTAGATATTAGGCTCCTTCAAACAACAATCATTATTATTATTATTATTATTGGCTTGATTTAGTAAATAAGATTTGGAATTACTAACAAAGTAAGTAGTAGTGTTTACATGTACCTTCATCTTGATTTTAATACAGTTATCCTATGAACTATGGAACTGCTGCTCAGTTAGGTTTACAATGATGATAGGAACAGAAATGCTGGAATGGGAAAAGTATTAGCCATGACCTTGATAAAAATGAGAATGAAGTGAAAACAGAAAACCATTTTTCTGAACTGCCAGTGGTGGATCAGTGATAGACCTCAAGTTCTTTTTATGCATATTTCCATAATGATCATTATCGCCGAAACATTGAAGAAATAAATATTTGCTGGCAAAGTAGAGGGGATCATGATCATTTTGTACGTGTTTTTCAACAACAGTTAATTTTACAAAATGGTGTGCTGTGAAGAATATAATTTGAACATATTTTGTTCAATTCATTTTCCTGTAAGGTTGAGAATGGCATAGAGATTACTTCTGAGGGTTTTTTTTTTTTTTTTCATTTCATACTTTTACAACAGTTAGTCTTGGACAAAAAGGTACATGCTTCATTTTTTCAGAGGATGGGTCATTAGATGCATCTTTGGAAAACCAGTCCAAAAATGAACATTTTTTTTGTCCATTAGACAAATTAACCCACTAATGCCCACCATATGATATATCATATGCAAAACATGCTTTCCAAATTTCGTTATATCTAAGTCACCATGACTGTTTTGCAATTTTTAAAGGTATCATTTAGCGCATCAGGGACGCAAATAATGTTTCCTAGCTAATGGCATTGTTGTTTTCCTCCTGTTATGGTGATAGTTGGCAAGAAAATGCGGGTAGCGTAGCAGGCTGACAAAAATAACGCACCGGTGAGTATTTATAATTATTGTGGAATTGAGCTATGAAAAAATCATATTTCAGAATATTTGTTACGGGAATAGTATGAGGATTTGACCTAGTATGATAGTCACTATCTTCACTGATTGAGATGGCATTCAAACACAAATATCTTTTAACGTATGAAATATCATACGCTGGGCATTCGCAAGATGAAATTTTTCGATTTCAGATAAAACACAATAACAGATGGGGAGGCCATTCTGAACATTCCGGGCAGCTTAGAAAATGGTGATTGTGATAATGACCCATTTTCAGAAGCAGATGAAATATGATTAGTGCTTACGGGAGCTGTTGATGGCAATGACAGTGATCAAGACGATGGGCCTAGTGATGATGATGATTGTGCTACAGCTTGGGATGTAGGGAAGGGTGTACTTAGACAGGAAATCGAGATCAGAGGGTAAAGAAAACTCTGTGTGGTTTAGAAGAGTGACTCGATGTATGCATTTTTGAAAATTCAGAGAGAGTATTTACTGCAGCTGATGAGAATCAAGTATCACTACAGAAGGCTCCTACAATTACAGAATCCATTGATGTATCTTCCAAATGGAATAAATTCAGGAATCCACAAAAGAAAGTAAGGAAAGTAAGAAATTGGGTAAACAAGGAGCTTAAGAAGTCAGTGAAGTTTACAGAGAGAGATGTGCCAGAACCATCATGCGTTCAAGAGTGGAGTGTCAGTAAGTTCACTCCAGTGCTTTGTTCAGTTCCATATGATGAAGTGATTACTAAATGGTGATGGAGAGAATCATGAAAACAAACAATACAATGTTTTCTGTGGTTACTGTTACTAATAAGTTTCTGTTGTATTACAAAAACAACAGTAGGCTTCAAAGTTCGCTTCAGATCATGCTAACACATCATGATAGGTGGGAAGTAGGGACTTTCTCCATGAGTATTCCTTGCCCTAGAGGGTTCTGAATTATCTAAATTCTATCTATAAGATCAGTATTCTGTTTCTAGTTCTAATTTATGTTGCAATAAATTATTTTTGTTCTTAGTAAATCATAACTATATTTGGTGTAATATGTACCCCCTACTGCCCAGCGTATGATATATCATACGCCAAAAAGTGGTCCTTAAAATTGAAATATTCAGATGTTTTAAGTATTCTTGCTTCAAGGATTGGTTATAGTTGTAATGTTGAAAAAAGTACAAGAAAACTCAAAAGTATTTTCTGGGCATTAATGGGTTAATATTGGTGAAAGGTATGTGAACTGGTTTACATGCTCACTATTTTCAACTTCATCTATGAACGCTCCATGTCATTTAAACCTAACTTTTGAAGGTCGTTTCTATGAGTTGATGTTTCAATTCTCAGGCTTCTAACACAAATCCTCAGTAGATGACATTCCAGTTGGTGTTTCTAGTCTGTCAATACAGTAGGTTTTCTATTTGCACATAGCTGTTATAGTCTCAAATGTGGAAACTCCATTTTGAATGCTGACTTTCTGACCTCAGCGTAGTGGGTTCGAACCTGGCTTGGTCTGATGGTATTTGAATGTGCTCACATATATCAGCCTTGCATTGATAGGTTTACTGGCACGTAAAAGAACTAATGCTGGTTAAAATTCCAGCACCTGAGCTTCTCCCAAAACTGTAAAATTTGTTAGTGGGATGTAAAGCCAATGGCATTATTGTGCTTTGCATTTTTCTTAATATTTGGCTGATTAGGTCTACCCGGTAAATAGTAATGAAAAGTTGAGAGCGTACCGATAACAGGTAATATGTTCTTAGAAGAGGAGAGCATGTGGCACTCACCGAACACTGTGATGTAAAATGATGTAATGCAATAGCTTCTAGGAAACTTGAATTCTGTCAGTGAGATTGGCCTGAAGTTGGGAGACCCCTTGTGGTTGGTGATGGTACAATACATCCCTGCCTGCCGTAAGATGTGTCTGATAGGGGCTCTGGGGTCTCTCAACTTGGAAGTGGGGTTGCGACCATGGGTCCCTAGCTAAGTCTGGCATTGCTTCCATTTGCTTGTACCAGTTTCATTTTAATCTTTCCTATCTGACCTTCTTTGGTCAGCTCTTGTTCTCTTCTTACGTCAATGATATTTTGTTTGTGAACTTAAGGGATCCTTTCATTTTCAGGCCCTTCTTGGCCTTTCTGTTTCTTTGGTGGATGCCTTCATATTTTTTGAAGGGTCAGAACACTTTTTTTCTTCTGCCTGATTAATGTTAAGAGAGGATGATTGCCCAGTAGTATTTCCTCTTAGAAGAGTAGGCACCACCACCTGAAGGTTGGATTGCCTATCTTGCTTGTGAGGTTTGAATACTCTTAAACTGTGCAATAGAACAGGAGATGTGAGAGTTGAGTGACACCGTTACTGATTTCTTAACAGTGCAGCTGTGGTTTAAGGGGCTCTGGAATGCCCTATCCCTACAATGCTAAATTATCAATGTTTGATGTAGTCTACCTTTTCTCAAAAACTATCTGTGACAAACATATGAAATTTTTCTGTGTTTAAGATATGTACCTTGACTAGCTACTGAAATGCATATAATTAAAGATGTGCCTCAGATTTAATAATTTTTTTTGTGTGTGTCAAAATAAATATGCAATGTACAGAACATAATTTTCATTAATGTGACAAGACATTGAAACCAAACAATTACAGACCTTCAGTATAGGCCTATGTAGAACATTGGAATAAACAAACTGTGAAAGTTTCAAGCTCTTACATTTAGGAGAAGATGAGAAAAGGTACATTAAGTATTAAAAAGGTAAACTTACGGGAAATTAGCCTTCAAAGTTAGAGTATCAAAATGAGCCTGTTCCATAACTTGGGTCGTCCTTCCCCACTTCAAACTGGTCCAGGAGTTTTCTTTTGGCAGTTCTGTCATTTCCTGGCTTCCCTGGTTAAACTCTGGAACTTTCGGTCAGCATTTCGGAGTCATTCCTTGTTGCATCATAGCATGGTGTCAACATTTCAACACCCGATACACAATCCAAGCTTTTACAAAACTTGACATCTTGTTACATTTCCTTCATTGAATGTTGCCACTGCATCAAATACTCTGAAGTAAAGGGTATGGATAACCACAAATAGTGTCTTGGGAATACAACTCCAGATGACATTGTTTAAACTCTCGTTTGGATTTTGTGTCCGTCTGTGCAGATATTTTTTCAGCAGAGCAGGCTTTATTATTTCCATCACAGCAAGAGGTAGACAGGTGGATGTTTGTATTCTTTTCTCCAGTTATCAAACCACTACCAGCTGACTACATTCATGCATGAGCTATTTTAAATAATTTTTAAAAAATACTTACATTTATCATACAAAAGTGATTTATGTACCTTTTTAAAGCCAGGATTCCAAAGTTAATTTTAGATTTAAAGTAAAATTGATTTTGTGTCCCTCAATCTCCATTCCGGGTCCCCGTAAATTCTTGCCAATGCAAGAGAAGAAATGGAAAATCGCAGGCCTGTAGTTCAAATTACATGTAAAGATTGCCCATTCGTCATATGATTATCAATACCAATATAGTTGGTCCGTTATTGAACATTATAAATTTTCCAGCTAACTCATTGCTGGTTGCCAGCGTTTCACCCCAGTGTGCTAAGTTGGGCTCAGTCAGTTGGTAAACAGCACACCCACCAAGACGTATGGCTAGTGCATACCCTGGACGCCACTGCGTAGGCTACTTGGAGCCACCGGCAGTGCCAATGCACTATGAGAGACTTTGTCTTATTTTCAAAAATTGATGCCTGCCTGGCCATCAGACGATAAAAATTTATAATGTGCAATAATGGACTAACTATATTGGTATTATAAATTTACTCATTCGGAACAAATATTTCAGGTTTCTTGTGGGAATCAACATCTTTCTCATAAGATTAACAGTCATGTAAAACTGCAAGCTTTGCTTAACATCTGTCTTGAGTTCGGGCCTTGCATTATTATTTCCTTGAGGCAGATATTAACAGGTAGGGGTAAAAGTCTTCATTCCCTATATCCTCGTTATATTAAGCAATTACCCTTGCTAATTCAGGTGCATAAATTTCATGGTCACTGTCTGCTTTGTAATGAACTAGCCGTTGTGTACCTATCATCGACAAGTTAGTTTTTGTAATTGAAATAGTAATGCCATCTAACGGAGATGAATGTCAGCAGAAGAGACAAAGTACATCTCAAATAACAACGGTAGTCAGACAGTGTAATGGCATTGCTGATTGATAAGTTTTAGGAGCTTAGAACATAGTAGGGCATCAATTATTTTTTTTTTCCTTCAGCTCAATTATATTAAGGCTTTCTAACCCCCCAAATTCCTTTTCCCCTTATTCTTCGAGGAACCATTTCTTCACATTTTTCTCCTCACATTGATAGTCATCTTCCTTATGAATAGAAGCAAATGACGCATGATTGTGCAGCTCACAAAAATAATCATGACAACGAGCTCAGTCATTGATGACTGAACAATATTTCCATGTCAGCTTTGCTGGCTGTTCATGGACATAGGTAATAAAAAAAATCTAAATTAGTAAACATCTCCATTATTGTAGCTCACACAGTAAAAACGTTTCAGGTAAAGATTGGACACTCTGGCTATTCCAAACCTAAATTCTGACTTTGGAGAAATTCTATTGAACCATTTTGTAATATTATTATGATACAGTACTTGTTTCATGTTTGCACATCATTTGTAACTTACTATAATATAAAATATACGTATACTCACATACTCACCACATACTGTGTGTCGGTTGTAATTCTACTGATTCTACTTTGCCTTGAACTTGAAATGAATAAATAAATAAATAAATAAATAAACAGATAAAATAATTAACTGAATTGGCCGTAATTTGGGCACCAGAGTTCACCAAAATATCTCAAATTTAGATAGAGCATGATAATTTTCTCTTCTTTCACTGGGTATGTACATGAGGCCAGAAAAATGTATACACTCTTTACAGAAAAACTATTTATTGTGTGTTTGTTTACATTTAAATTTTGATTACACATGTGGTACTGTCTTCAGTTAAACGTATGATTATATGAGATGTTCAAAATGTTCACCGTTGGCTGCCAGACACATAGCACAACGACAAGCGGTCGGTGCAACTACGTCCGTCAATGTTTGAATGGGGATCTCTGCACATGCCGCTGTAGTCTCCTGGCGAAGGGCCTCCAGCGTGCGTGGCTTACGTCGATAGACTTAATGTTTCACAGTTCCCCACAAGTAAAAGTCCATGGGGGTAAGATTTGGCGACCGTTGGGGGGAACTCAATGGGCCCTCGTCGTCCAATCCAATGTCCCGGCAGATTGTCATCCAGGAAAGTTCGTACTGCTACATGGTAGTGTGGTGGCGCCCTGTTCTGTTGGAAGAAGACTTCATCATCGGCTCCATAAAGCGCACGTTCAGCTGGTAAAATTAATGTGCGTAACATTTCCAAGTAAACTGCTTCAGTGACAGTACCATCAAAGAAAAAGGGTCCTAGTAAGCCCCTCGACGACAGTCCACACCAGACATTAACCCCTGGTAGATTGACCGCCTTGTCCACATGAACATGCAGATTTTCCGTACCCCAGTAGACATAGTTATGTCGATTCACTGTTCCATTAAGTTTAAACTGGGCTTCATCAGACCACACTAACTTCGTCAGAAATTGTTCATCTTGGGTTACCATTTGCTTATACCATTCGCAAAATTGCATTCGATGATCGGGATCGTCCTCATTAAGCGCATGCAGTAATCGTGGGATGTAATCTTTCCACTTAGCTATTTTCAAAATTCGTCATACACTTGTACAGCTAATCCCCATTTAAAATTAAAAGAAATAAGTTTCATAATGATAGATCCGTATTGAACTGTGAGTACAATCGAGTAAATATATTATTTTGGGTCCACCTTTTCAATACAAAATGTAAATAGTTTAAATTACATAGGGACTAGTTTCGACCTAGTAATAGGTCATCATCAGCCTGAAGTAAATTAAAGCGTAAATATCGAAGAAAAAATAAACAATGTAAACACAAGTACAGTCTTTTCAAAAGTACATACCATGTGGGATATTGAGCAGCAATATATTAAAAATAATAACTCTTCTAATTGACGAAGCACTGAGCGGAAGTTATGTTGGTTATTTATGAATACCTTAAAAAATGACGTAACTTCTTCGAATATACAACAGCAAACTCAAGAAGCCAGCATACAACTGATAATTCTTCTTTATAACATCTTTTAGTGCACACTGGACTTTTAATACTATACGGCGCAGTGAACTTTATTCATAAATAACCAACATAACTTCCGCTCAGTGCTTCGTCAATTAGAAGAATTATTATTTTTAATATATTGCTGCTCAATATCCCACATGGTATGTACTTTTGAAAAGACTGTACTTGTGTTTACATTGTTTATTTTTTCTTCGATATTTACGCTTTAATTTACTTCAGGCTGATGATGACCTATTACTAGGTCGAAACTAGTCCCTATGTAATTTAAACTATTTACATTTTGTATTGAAAAGGTGGACCCAAAATAATCTATTATTTTACTCTATTGTAATCCCCATTTCCCGTGCACATTGCGTAGCAGACTTCTGTGGAGAATTAGCAAAGCTTACCAACACGTGAGCCGACGAAGCAGGACTGGTAGCTGTGCGCGTTCTTCCCGATCTTCCTTTGTGAATATCACAAATCGTTCCATGCGTCTCAAACTTCCCAGTAATGCGTTTCATTGTTAGGCGTGTTGCGGGTTCTGTTCCAAACTCCCTCCTCCACTGACGTTGCACTTCAGCGGCATTATCAAACCTGATAAACCACTTCATAATGTACTTTTGTTGCTCGAATGTCAAGCGTGCTACAGCCATTTCGTTTTCCCACTATCGTGATGCAAGTACCGACATCTGTTGAGGGAAAGACCATACTACAACATTTGAAAACAATGATAACAGTTGACAATGTCCATAACCCGATATCATCTTATAAAGAGTGTATACATTTTTCTGGCGGACTCTGTGTTATTACATCTGCTACGGGCCTTACCTAACCCTCTGAAAACAAATGGGTGGAAACTGCTCCTAGGTTCTTCAATAACTTCTCCACACTAATTTGAAAATAAACTATGTTGTGATATAATCATAATCTGTGCTTGAGTGCTTCACCAACACACAATAAATATAAAATAGAAACACACTCCATAAACATTAGCAAATGCTGTAAGATTCTTCCTGTATACAACAGAATTGCCCTGTAATCAGAGCATTTTGGAAAAACAGTGAGAGATGAACTACCATTTGTAACAAGACCACCGAAATGAAGCACTTTTACCCTTGACCCTGTAGTTATTGCTATCCTTAGGTAACGTAACTGTCTACCTGTGTAAGCCTGCTGTAGAAAAAAGAATTCATAATTATGATCTATACCAGGATATGCAACGAAATAAAGATAGCACTAAGCTGCCATGTATCAATGATAGAACGATATACCGGGCGAGTTGGTCATGCGGTCAGGGTCGCGCAGCTGTGAGCTTGCTTCCAGGAGATAGTGGGTTCAAATGCCACTGTCGGCAGCCCTGAAGATGGTTTTCCATGGTTTCCATGGTGTACCTTAATTAAGGCCAAGGCCGTTTCCTTCACATTCCTAGGCCTTTCCTATCCCATCGTTGCCATAAGACCTATCTGTGACAGTGCGATGTAAAGCAAATAGCAAAAAAAAAAAATAGAACGAAAATGATATTCACTGACAAGTGACACTTAATCAGTAATGGAAATGAAATACTGTATCAGGTCCAACCGTATCTTATATATGCCTTCACTTTCTCCCTTCAACTCGTCGTTGCGTATCCCGCTTGGTCTTGGCTGTCCAGTCAAGAGAATAATGATTGAGAGTGGAGGTCCCACATGGCAGTATTATTGGACCTTTACTTTTCTTATATATAAATAATATAAGTAAAGAACTAGCCAAGGCTATTTGCTGATGATATTACACTCTATAGGGTAGTAAATAAGTTACAGGATTATGAGCGACTACAGAAAGTCCTAGACAGTGTTGTGATATGGGCAGCAGACAATGGGATGAAAAGTCAGGTTGTAAGCTTCACTAAGAAGTAAAGTCCTCTCAGTTTTAATTACTGTGTTGATGGGGTGATAGTATCTCATGGGAATCACTGTAAGTACCTAGGTGTTAATGTAAGAAATGATCTTCATTGGGGTAGGCCTAATCACATTAACGAGGTTTTAAAGAAAGGATACAGACCTCTTCACATGGTTATGGGAGTATTTAGGGGTTGTAGAAAGGATGTAAAGGAGAGGGCTTATAAGTCTCTGGTAAGACCCCAATTAGAGTATAGTCCCAGTCTATGAGACCCACACATTGACTACTTGATAGGAGAACTGGAAAGGATCCAAAGGAAAGCAGCATGAATTGTTCTGGGTGATTTCCGATAAAAGAGTATTGTTACGAAAATGTTCCAAACTTTGGGCTGGGAAGACTTGGGAATAAGGAGATGAGCTGTTCAACTAACTGATATGACAAATTTCATTGCAATGATCCGTATTTATAAAATATGATTAAGAACTTTCTTTAGAATGTCCACCTAATCAATACACATCACAAGTGAAAATAAATGCAATTTTATTGTCTAAGTGTAATACGGTACATGTTTCGTGCAAGACTTCTTAACCGGGTGAGTTGGCCATGCAGTTAGGGACATGCAGCTGTGAGCTTGCATCCGGGAGATTGTGGGTTCGAACCCCACTGTCGGCACTATTGAATACTGTACTGGAAGCACCGGCACGCGAAGGCAAGTTCGAAGTATGAGAGTTATTCACGCGAGTTGAAGGATAGGCAAGCCGCCAAACTCGGCTGACGTACACAGCAGTGGCGTGGCTGCCTCGGCCCGGCCTCCCTCAGCGAGCATGACCATATATGGTAATGTTCTGATCCATCTGAAAAAGTCTGTGTGGAGTTAAAATACAATTATTTTTGCAATGCTTTCTTTCTTTATTCATGTCAGAAGTATCAACTTTACTTATAGATATTTAACAAAAAGCAACAAGATATCTACATTCCTACTATACAAATATACAAGTCTATTATACAATCACAGATAGAGCAACAATATTCGAGAGCTAGATGATGCTTGCCCAGTATTGGGCGACGTCAATAGCGTTGGGGGAGGCTGCAATCAAGTCTTTCATAGTGCACATTGAAGGACATAAAACACACTGACATAGATGTTGGATCGTCTGCTGCTCTCCGCAATCACAAAGTGCAAACTGTCAAATTCTTGAGCAAATCTGCCAACTACTTTAGGAGTTATAGAGGTGGATAATATCAACGTTTCAAGATGCTTCAGCTCCAGGTATAAAAGCACGGCGATCTAGGCTGCAGACAGACAGTAATACTCCACCGTCCCTGCGATACAGGTGACTTGTGGAGCTCTACAAGTGCGGCAGACTGAAGGTATGTCCAGCCAAGACACGGTATTTCGGTGAGACGACACACTGACTCTCTAGTGCTTGGTTCCAGTGGAACATAATATTTTCCTTACAAACAGTGGCGTTCCGAAGAAACATAGAATTTTTCCCAGTGTTACCATTTCTCCAAGTGTTGTCATTTTTCCAAGTGCCACATTTGAACTTGTGTTTTTGAAACAAACTGTGGGAACCTAGAATATTAATGCCATATTTGAACTTGTGTTTTCTTGTCGTGAAGTTCCGAGAGAACATAGATTTTTTCAGTGCCGCATTTAAGCTTATAGTTTCTACTTCATAATTGTTATTCACGGACAGTGTTAAACATTCTTCAAGTGCAGTTAAACTTTAATAATTACAGTAGAACCTCGATAATTCGAAATCGGTTAATTCAAAATCCCGCCTAATTCGAAGAAGCTCTCGTTCCCGGAAACGTGAGATACAGTTTTGCATGTTATTTCAATTGTTTAATTCGAAATACGGATAATTCGTAATTCGAAGTACAGTGTCGGCCCCGTTACCGAAATTCAGACTTTTAATTTGAAACTGCCTTTACATTTTAAAACAATAGTATGTTACAGAGTAATTTCAACTCGAAATTTATCCGCTTCGCTTCATAATAGAACGCGCGTTCCGGAACGTGGAGGGGTAACTTTCGGCACTTATACTCACTTCGGTGGGTCTACAGTGCGCTTCATGATTGCTAAGTTGAATGAAATTGGAATTCTTTTGCATTCAACCTTTTAAGGAACGCCGTAATATCACGCAACAGGCAGTGTGCGGGAAAACAGAATCCGCAAACACTGGCGATGCCGATAGTTGACGAAAAAACGTGGCTCATATAATAAATTCGTAAGCACCGAACAATATTGTCATTACCGGTAAAACTGCATTGCTTTATTTTAATGCGAGCCTAAACGGTCTTATTGTTTTAAAGGAGAAATTGCCAGCTGGTAAATCGTACAAGGGTGAAGGATGGGGGTCATAGTAGTGCGTTGCAATGCACATGGGCGCGAGAGACTTTATCGCCTCGTCATAGGAAAGTTCGATAAGCTACAATGTTTTAAGGGCGTCGGGCACATTCCATGCCAGTACAAAGCATCTAAAAATGCAGACAGTACAGAAATCCAAAAAGATAATGCATTTGTACAGGGGAACCAGCATAATTTATTCTCGTCTTTGAATTGCGCGATTTTTTTTCTTTCGTTGCATGAGGTTATGTTTGTCAGTGATTTATCCAAGTGTATTATTTGAACATTGGAAATGCACCTTGTTGGATACATTTCGGAAGTAGTTTTTTCCATGGCATTTGAAAGATTTAAACTGTGAATCGAGGTGATTGCATGTATTAATGGGTCTTAGAATACTTTGTGAAGCGGCAAGTGTTTACATTTCTGAAGTACGAGAGAAGTGCCATGGCGGGAAATCGTACAAGGATAGTCATAGGAAAGTTCGATTTTAAGGGCATCGGGTACTTTCTGTGTAAATACAAGACATCTAAAATTCATGTAGTATAGTAATCCAATTAATAAAGCACTTGCATATGGGAGCCAGCATAGATTTCTCCTCGTCCTTGAATCGTGTTTTTTTTTTTTTTTTTCTTTCTTTCTTTCTTTCTTTCTTTCTTTCGTTGCGTGAGGTTATGTTTACCATTGAGAAATCCGAGTGCATTATTTGAATACTGTAAATGCACCTTCTTAGATACATTTTGGAAATAGATCTTTTTTCATGGCCTTTGAAAGGTATAAACTGTGAATCAAGGTTAACTGCATGTAGTAACGGGCCTTGAGAATATTTTGTAACGCGGCAAGGGTTGGTAGTTCTGAATAGCGAATTGGCGGTTAATTCGAAATCACGTAATTCGAAGTCCGATTTTTGAGTCCCAACGACTTCGAATTAACGAGGTTTTACTGTATTTATAGACAGTGTTGAACAGTCTTTGGGTGAATGTAATTTTAAATAATTATTTACAGACAATGTAGAACATTCTCCGAGTGCCATTAAACTTCTTTAATTTGTAACAAACATGCTAATATGTCCTGAACTTGCACGAACTGTAAATATTACATTCAGAGTTGTATTCCAATCATAAAAATGACAAAGTCAGCCAGTCAGGAACAGTGATAATACAAGTTAGTCACCTCAAGTATCAATTTCATGAACCTTTGACATGTGTGATTCAACGAGGTGTTTGAGTCAGAGATTCAATTGTCAGTTTCATTAACATTTGACGTATCCGACTTATAATGAATCAGTGCAGTATTTGGAGCAAAAATTAATTTATTCGACAGTGATACAAGTGAGTTGAATACCATACAGGGGACTTGTGTGCTTGTCACGCCTCACTTCTCACTATTCTCATGCGAGATCGAACACCGCAATGTGTCCACCTAGAAATTCGAGAACATCCAGATCCTCCAGAAATTTTAAAATGTCGAGAACTTTGCATCGAGGACAGGCATGGTCCCTGTCCAGACTGAGCCCAGTAATCATCTCGGAGTCCGGAGGTTCCAGCCTGCTGCAACGCACGAACTCAACTTGTGTAAAAGGTGATATAAATTTGTTTCAAATGAACAATAAAACCAGCTTTTCAAAAAAATATAAATTCAATGAACTAATACCCCCTCTCTGTACCAACTCCAATGCTTACATTCCACTCCTTAGAAATATTCCATGCTCTTCAAGCTAGTATCAACAGCTAAAAACATTTTTCCTGGTACAATACATAGAATACTATTGAGTGCATCAACTTGTCTTCTGAGGAATCTTTAGAAAATATCTGTGCGACAGTTTATTTTTGTTACATTCTACAAAATTTCTTAAGAAAATTTAAAAATGCATACTGAAAGGAACAACTAGAGTACAATTATTCTTTGTAAAAGCTTTGTTAAAAACATTTAGCAGCTGATTGTAGCTTGATTTGAGTTTCAGTGTACTGATTGTGTGTTTGTTGTTGAGCTGTAGGTCAGGAGGTGGAAGAGAAAAGGGACCTCGCTGACTGTTCATTTTGTCAAATTGTCAGAGCGCCAGAAGGTTTTTAAAAGAAATTGGTCAATTAACATAGTCTGGAAAGAGAAAAAGTATCTGGTTGATTTAAAGTGCTGGAGAGAATGACAGTTTTTCTTGTTAATGTTGAAACTTAACCTATTTGTACCCCTCCCTATGGCTGACTGCCTCCCGAGCTAAACATTAGCTTGTTCTTTACAGTATTGCTGCGTGTATTGTACTTATCATCATAGTTTATAATTTTCATGATCATTTTCAGCAGAAAAGGGCTTTTATTAGGAATCCACCTAATCAACACTACATAACACTGTACACAAATTGTATCCTATCGCATAAGAAGTAGTATGAGTTTCGGTCACTGTGTGACATATGAAAAGCGACTTAAAAACTAAACATAACATACATAAACAATAATATGACATACAAAATCTAAAAAAATATCAGTGAACATTCTTTAGGATGTCATCTAATGTTCTGCTTATGCGCAAAGCAGGTGGGAGGGGTATTTGTTTATAAGGGGGTAAATTTAAACTGTTGATTTTCCATTATATTAAGATAAAAGGTATTCGTACGCATAGTGGATTTTTTTTGTCTTCAATATCATTCAGATTGTTATTCTTATTGGAAACCTGATCAGTTGTATATAGATATTCTCATGTGCTCATCAGATTCCCTTTATATGTTCTTTTA
Source organism: Anabrus simplex (assembly GCF_040414725.1). Lineage (NCBI taxonomy): Eukaryota > Metazoa > Arthropoda > Insecta > Orthoptera > Tettigoniidae > Anabrus > Anabrus simplex. The sequence continues at coordinate 214,832,645 of NC_090270.1, read as the reverse complement.
AGTATGATTAAGTGTGTTGGTGGCTAGTTTCTCCCGTGTGTACGCTCATGGCTGAATATTTTCTGTGTTTGTTAGCATTGAGATGTTCCTAATATCTTATAGATAAATTTCTTCCCGTTTGACCAACGTACGAAACATTGCGTGGATCGCATTTAAGCTTATATATTCCTGAACCTGAATAATCTTCTTTATTATAATTTAATATTACAGTCTAAATTGTAACCGTTACCAGGGTATATGGCTACACCAATTAACGCAAAGAGACATGATAATAATATGTATGAAATTCAAACCATTCACACATTAAGCACAGAAAACAATAACAAACAGGTTACCCAACATCACGGCTAAGGAAGCATTGACAAAATACCTTTAAAACTCGAAGATTGTTTTCACAATAATAATTACCCCCAGGGTAGAATTTTAGTAATTTAACTTTAGGTCTGAACATCTCACAATATGTTCCACTGTTCATGGCGAAATGTTTAAATCACATAACACTGACGGGAAGAAAAAGAAAATTATACAGTCATAAGTATGTACATGTAAAAAAAGAACAACTTTTAAAATCTTTATCCTAGTGCAGGGCACCTTTAGCTGGCAACTCCCTGAAAACACTTCTGAGAAAGGGTGCCCATCCTAAATGTGAATACTCTAAGATGATGCGGAATAACATTATACAATCATAACGATACACGTAAGAAAGAAAATACAACCTTTAAAAAAATGATCTTGGCGCAGAACGTCTTCAGTAGCCAGCCCCCTCAAAAACATTTCTGAGAAAGGGTGCCCATTCTAAATGTAAATACTCCAAGATGAAACACGATAAATGAGGCAGCCCCAAGAGGAAATTTACACTTTACGATTACATCAAGAGACATTGAATATCTAATTTGCAAAATCAAAGAAATGGGAACTGTCTCTTAACACAAATCTGATATGACTTCCGGAAGGCTAAGTAATTTTAAGAATAATTTGACTATTGAAGAAAGAAAAAAAAAACGGGTAAGCTCTGGCAAAAGAAATTAAACGGAACACTACATTTGAAGATAACCTGAAAGATGAAAAACAACTAAGTGCTTACCTGTTGGAGGAGCCAAGAAGCCCCGTCACCTGAAGAAGGCAACCTTTCCCTTCACTGGTCAAAACAGAAAGACGGCTCAGCAGAATTTGGCGTTACCCACGAGCTCTTCTCCGGAAATTAGGAAATAGTAATACGACCAATGAGCGTCCGTATTTTCCTTCGTCCACCAATCACACTTACTCCTATTTTATCCAATGAGGGCCGAGCACAAAGTGCTGATAAAGAACATCAAGAAATTTCGAAACTAATGCAATATGATGAAACCGGAAACACCCCATCCCGATCTGGTGCGTGTGGTACAGTGTGTTTTGCTAATTATTACATCTTACTTTAATTTTTCACAACAACCACATCACCTAAAGCCATATCAAAATTAAATAATTCCAAAATTCATGCACAAAAAATACAACCACTAAATAAATACACGATATAAACTTCCCCAGTCTTTCAATTTCAAATAATCACTACATAAATGATATTCAAGAAAACAAAAAATCCAATATACGAACGAATACCTTCTTAATTTCATGGAAAATCAACAATTTAAAGTTACCTCCTTATAAACAACCCCTCCTGCCCTATTTGCGCACAAGTGGAATATTTCTCCTCCCCCTGGCAACAACGCTCCACCCCCGCTCTCCAAGTCAGGTCGCTCTGGGCGCTAGAAAACACAAGCACAATATGTGCAGCAGTACTGTAAAAAACAAGATAATGTTTAGCTCGGGAGGCAGTCAGCCAAAGGGAGAAGTACAAATAGGGTAAGTTTCAATATTTTCTCAACACGAAAAAACGCTATTTACTTCAGCACTTTAAATCAACAAGATATTTTTTCTCTTTCCAGAACTTGTTATTGATCAGATTTCTTTTCTATAGCTTCCAGTGCTTCCAGACAAAACCAACGGTCAACAACTTCCCTTTTTTCTTCCACTTCCTGAGCCACAGCTCAACAACAAGCACACAATCCGTACACTGAAACTCAAATCAGGCTACAATCAGCCGCTAACTGCTTTTAACAAAGTTTTTGCAAAGAACGATTGTATTCTAGTTGTTCTTTTAAGTGTGCATTTTAAAATATTCTTAAGAAATTTTGTAGAATGTAACGAAAACAGTTGCACAGACATTGTCTAATGATTCCTCAAAAGAAAATTTGATGTACTCAATATGTATTCAGTAGTGATTTTACTTTTGTTATTATTTTTAGTATGACGCCACGGCTAAAGAAGTCTTCCAGTTAGATGAAACGTACCGTATTACGCTTAGACATTAAAATTACATGCATTTTCACTTGTGAAGTCATGTGTATTGATTAGGTGGACTCTCTAATTACTGTAAAATAAAGTTCTTAAGTGATATATTCCGACCTGTCATTGGAAAGATGGCGTGGAATGGCACTAGTAGACAAATAAGCTTGAGTGGAGCTTTTAAAAGTAGGAAAGATCATAATGTGAAAATAAAATTGGAATTCAAGAGGACAAATTGGGGCAAATATTAATTTTTAGGGTGAGGAGTGAGGGATTGGAATAATTTATCAAGGGAAATGTTCGATGAATTTCCAATTTCTTTGAAAACATTAAGAAAAGACTTGGTAAACACTTGATAGGGAATCTGCCACCTGGGCGACAGATCATTGATGATTGAGAGATTTACCGTGCTTAATCTCCAACATAATTCTCCCATGAAGCTGCACCTTGAAATAGAATTTTTGGGTCCGTAGCTACCATACTGAGATCATCCTTCTGGCTGAGGTGTTGACACAGACGTAACTCATAAAATTTCCAATGCCATTACCATCTCTGTAAATTGCTCTGTATTTCCCATCTACTGTACAAAATAAATTACTTACAGGATCTAGTATGGAGACCTTTCAGCTTCTACAGTTCACCATATAACTAAATTAATACATAAATAAACATAATGATAAATACATGTGTTGAAATAAATACCGTGCTGAAATGTGATAAATGTACTATCACATAACACTCCTTTGTTGTATCGATGATATTACATATTATGATCCAACACCATAAAGACATAACCCTAACATGACATAAATTAACATTTAAAATACTATGTGATAAAGGTATGTACTGTACGTTACATCTACTTCATTGTATTAACATACGTGAAACAAAATGCATCCAAACAGTAATACTGTAATAAAAACATTAACTAATACAAACAACTACTTGGATTGTTTCAGAAATACTTGAATACAGTCCTTTCTCACATCTTAAAAATAATACTTCACAAATGGATAATATTTACATCCAAGGTGCAGATCTTATTCTTATATCTGCAAAGATTACAGAAACTACAAGTCCTAGGGATCTTATCATCATAATTTGAAAGCTGATAACCACATTTGCCAGTTCTATTGACAATGGTATATGGACCCTGATATAACTGAAGAAATTTATGCATCGTCTTCTGATCACAACTCGACAAATGCAGCACTCTGATAAGGACTTCCTCACCCACCTCAAACACATCATATACCTTCCCTTTAGCTATAACTGCTCTGGCTTGAACCCACGTGATAGGATACCGTGATCCCACAAAACTCAAGCAATCAGTATGTTGAACTTATGTCCATAAAGGTGAGTTTTACCAGGCTTACCACTTAAAACATCTCTGTGATCTACTAATAACATAAACAAACAATCCTTCTGCTCCTCCTCTAAATTAATTCTGTCCACAGTGTTAAGGAACTGATCCCTCTGACTAGACTCTACAGACTTCTGACAGATCTATATGTGACTCACTATCACAACCTACATTAACTTCAACATCAGAAGCAACCTGGATATGATTTAACTCGTGAACAAAAATTCCCTCATCAATCTTATACTCTAACTTCATGACATCATGAGAACTATCCCAAAAGAATTGAATTGTTGCACTATCTTAATAAAAATGACAGGATATACTAAATTAGGCTCTAACAAACACACATGAAAAGCAATCTCACTACCTATCTTAATTGAAATAAATGGTATAGACAGGAATCTCTTCAATAATACTGTATGTCCTTTCCTCTTAGCATTGTCTTAAGACTTAAGGTTAACCCTCAACTGGTATCATACGTCTGTGAGACGGCTGAAAAATTTTCCAAGGCCATCCCCTCCCCTTTTCTCAGCCTACTGCTTTCTTCCCTTGTGTACCTCTCAGTTGGAGTGTTGTTTCCCTGCAGGGAAGGTGATGTACCGCTTGCTTTGTTGGAACTTGAGTAAGTGCGTAGTAAACTTACCACGCTGTCTGACAGACGTATGATACCAGTTCCGTGACTATGGTTCGCGAATGATTTTATTCAGTATTGAGTGTTTATTGTGAGTTAGTATAACACTGTTGTTACTTACAGTGCGTTTAATTCCTATAAATAATAATGGAGCCACAATCAGGACCATCTCGGCGAGTTTTACGACCTAATGAACCGAACTTTGAACTGACATTCTGCATGAACTGTCTGAATTCTTCGAGGTTCGTAAAACGTGCTACTTTTGCAATCCTAAACTGAAAAGTAGAACGAAGTATCCGTGCCAGAAGTGTGGAAAACCGATCTGCTTGGAGTGCGCCAAATAATCTGCTGAGAGTGCTTTGCGGATAAATTAATGAACATATTATATGGGTGTGTGAAATATTTTTGAAGTCTAACATGTTTTTCTATATATTTTGAAAATCATAGCTATATCTGGACACGAAATGTTTTGAGTTGTAGTTGTATACATGTAAAAAATAAGGTAAACATCCTGTGATAAGGAAAATTGTGCTTTCTAACAAACAGTGACTTTGAACCTTAAAATTGAAATTTGTGTTTTCAGTTTTCCAGTAATTTAATGTTTTATTTGTTTGTATGGTCTTTGCATAACACTGACATATCAGTGAAATGATCATAATAATCATATTGTCTAAATTTTTAAGAAAAGCAGAGGCGTCTACATTTTTGGAACATCATTCTAATATTTAATTATTTTTTTCTGGATTTGTAATTTTTTTCTTCTACCTTTTGCACTGACATGTTTGAAAATATATATTTAAAGGAATTAAGTTGAATAAATAACAAAAAATTAAGAACATATTGTTTAATTTAAAAGTAAATATCTGGAGTCTGACAGACGTATGATACCAGTTACGTTACAAACATAGATGATACCAGTTGAGGGTTAACACATCACTTCTCACTCTCATAATCTCTCATAACCTCAACTTCAATCACAGGCATAATCAGGATAGCTTCAGGGTCCTCCTGATCACAAAACACCTCTTTCATGTCTATATCATGCATTACCATTATAATATTTGTACATTTGATCTTAAAGTCTTTGTTCCATACACCCCACTTTCCAATTTTATTGATTTGATTGTTAACTGAAATCAGTTCCTTACTCTGGTTATTTATTTTGTTGTTCAGTTCCTTACTCATCGCTCCATTCTGATTAATAAGCAGTTAAGCATACTATTAAGTCCACCCTTGATCTGTTTCCTTATCAACCTCTACATGCCGAGACTGTTTGAGGATAAAGATGTTGATTCTCAGAGGGAACCTGAAATCATCTGATGGCCAGGCAGACATCAATCAATTTTTGAAAATGAGACAAAGTCTCTCATAGTGCATTGGCACTGCCGGTGGCTCCAAATAACCTACGCAGTGGCCTCCACGGTATGCACTAGCCATGCGTCTTGGTGGGTGGGAATGAGTTAGCTGGAAATTTTTTTATGTCCAGTAATGGACCAACTATATTGGTATTACTGTTTGAGGATTCGACTCACTTCCAGAATCCTCAAAGCAGTTAAAGCATACTAGTAAGTCCACCCTTGATCTGTTTCCTTATCAACCGCTACATGCCAAGATTGTTTGAGGATTCAGCTCTCCTCCAAAATCCTCATCTGTTGGTGCTGATAGGACTTGATCATTATTACCCATTTTGCTACTCTTACTCAAATTATATAGACTCAATATGGTGGAAATCTTTTGACCTTATCCTGATTCACTGTGACAACAACTTCAACAATATCTCTATTTCTTAATTTGATATTTTGCTTGCTAAAACATTTCTTCATACTCTAAAATGTATAACACACATACAAATCTCCTTATGTACATAATATTTTGGAATTCCACCCACTCCTGACAAGTGCACTTACACTTATAAGCCTAACAGATGTACCAATCATTCAAGCCCACATGGGTTGCCATTTGTAATATTATTATGATACTCGTCCCATGCTAGAGCATCATTTGTAAATTTACTATAATGTATACTCACCACACATGGGGTGTCAATTGTAGTTTTACTGATTCAACTTTGCCTTGAACTTGAAAGGAATAAATGAATAAGGTTAACACTGCAAAAATACAGTTTCTTGTGAATAAGAGAACCAAAGTATGTTGGGTCCAAGAAGTACAATGAGATCTAGAATAAATGGGAATACAGGAACCAGAGATATGCAGCAGAGTGATTTTTTAAATAAAAAATTAAATCAAAATCTCTTTGTTTGCAAATGAGGTGTCTACCTCGGTGGCAAATGGTACACTAAAATACATTATTGTCAAGCACTAAATTTTAAATTAACAAGAGAAGAAGAAAATTTTTCTAGAATACTATAATATACAATTTACACTAACAATTTTTTCTGTTAAACAAACAGATCATTCTTAATCAATTTATATTGTTTACGAAATTCTACTTATAATATCTCCTATACTTACAAACATAGTCAACTCATATACAGTATGTGGAATTACTTCAAATAATACTATGCAACTGGTATAAGATTAAAATTTACATTGCATTTATTTACTTTTTTAAATTTTATTTTTACCCATTTTGGATCCTAAGTAGCATAACGACCTGCTGCGTCTTAACCAGAGCCCCTTTTGCCACCACTTTTCAGAGTTCCTGAAGGGCCTTCACAGCTACCGTAGCGGTCCCAGGACCCTCGAAGTCCCCACTGTACTTCACCCCTACAGGCAGTCCCCTACTTTGGCTGTCCAAACTCCGTGGGCCAGGGGATGGAATTAATTTTTTCACACACATTTTTTATTTACAGTAGCCTGCACTGGTCGAATGCCCTCTAACTTTTCATTTATTTTCCGTGTTGCTATTTGTTCTCTTCTTGAATATCTGTACAGATTTTGGAAAAGGATCAAACACTACCCCTGGTAAATTGTTCCACTCCTTCACACCCTTCCCAATGAATGAAAATTTACCCCAATTGCTTCTGCTAAAATTCCTTCTAATTTTATACTTGTGGTCAGTTCTGCCGATATAATTATTTTCCAACTGATTTCTCCACATGCTTCTTCTCCTGTATAGGCTCTATATAATCCTATAAGTCTAGTTTTCTCCCTTCTCTTACTTAAAGTTTCCCACCCAAGTTCCTCTAACATTTCTGATACACTACTGTTTCTCCTGAAATCCCCTGTTACAAATCTTGCTGCTTTCCTCTGCACACTATCTATTTCTTTTATTAGGTATTCTTGGTGAGGATCCCAAACACTGTTTGCATATTCCAATAATGGACAAACCATACTTAAGTAACTTTTTTCTTTTAATTCTTTGTTGCATCCTTTAAGTAGCCTCATTATGACATGTAACGATCTGTATGCTTTCCCAACAATGTCATCAACATGACCCTTCCAGTTTTTTTTTTTTTTTTAATTGTATGGCCTCAGCTACCGTGTGAGACATTTCAATTTGACGCCATCTGGCTGTCTGCTCGTCAATTTCGACGTTCCATTTTACTCTAGGCCCCCACTAGATGGCAGACCGAGTAAACCGAAACTCTCTTGGGCGTCTATGGCTGAGATTTTTAATGAATTTTGTCAGGTAAACACCAAATGTGTCACCAGAGGTCTTTTACATGCCGACATTGTACGACATGGAGTGTCGAATGGACTTTTTTCCGCCCTTCAAAAGTCCGACTACCTCTGCCGGGTTTGAACCCGCTATCTTGGGATCCGGAGGCGGACAATCTACCGCTGATCCACAGAGGCAGCTACTCTTCCAGTGCAAATTACTTTCAAATCTCACACCTAAGTATTTGCACTTGCCATCTTTTGTGATAACTACCTCATCCAAAGTATATTCAAATTCAGTTTTAAAGCTCCTGTTTGTAAATGTTGTAACAGTTGATTTGCCTCCATTAACCTTCATATTATTTTCTTCAACCCATTGTTGGATACTCTGAAGGTCCCTTGGTAATTCTGAACAATCCTCAATGTTATTTATTTCCCTGTAAACAATAATATCATCTGCATACAATCTTATTTTTGATGTTATATTGTTCCCTAAATCATTTGTGTATATTAAGAAAAGTAACGGACCGATTATACTACCTTGTTCAATTCCCTTCCAAACTTTCTCTTCCTGTGATATATTATTTCCTACTTTGACTTTCTAAACCCTTGAATTTAGAAATGTTCTTATCCAATGTATAACCCTTACGTCCAATCCTATTCCCTCCAATTTCTTTAATAATATTCCATGTTCCACTCTATCAAAGGCTTTGGAAAGATCTACGGCTATGCAATCTAACTGGCCTCCTGAATCCAACTGATCTGATATGTCCTGCTGTAATCCCACCAGTTGTGCCTCACAAGAAAATTTCTTTCGAAATCCATACTGGCCCCTCATGAACCAATTTTTATCATCACATATCCCTCTGATGTACTTTGCTATTAAACTCTCCAGTATTTTACAAACTGTACTGGTCAGGCTGATTGGTCTGTAGTTCTCTGGTTTCCTTTTATCACCCTTTCCTTTATAAATTGGTATTATTATAGATTCCTTCCATTCTTTTGGTTTTACACTATTATTTATGACATAGTCAAAGAGAAATTTTAAATAAGGCACTATGTACCACCCCATTGTCTTTAATACCTCCCCAGTAATTGGATCACTTCCTTCTGCTTTTCCTTGCTGAAGCAGTTGGATTTCTCTGAAAATATCTTCATTTGTGAATGAGAAGCTTCTTGTTTCCCTAAGTGTCTCTCCCTCTCTATCTTCTGTTACTGTTTCCATCTCCTGACAATCTTCTACTGAATCTCTTGAATTCCCTACTAAATAGATTTACTTTCTCAGTATCTGTTAAATAGTGTTCACCCCCTTCTCCCACCATGGTAGGAATTTGGATTCCTTTTTGATTCCTAATATATGAATACAGCTTTTTCCATTTCCCTTTGTGGTCATTACCCTCTTGAAGTATGCCATTCATATATTTTTCTTTTGCTTCCTTTTTCACTCTATTCAGTTCCCTCATTAGCTGTTTTCTAGTTTCTCTATTCTCCCTACCCTCTTTGATTTTCCTGTTTACTATTCTACATTTTCTTTTTAATTTCCTTATTTCCCTTGTATAATAAACAGGGTCTGAGGTCATTTTACCCTTCTTAACAGGTAAAAATCTCTTCTCTCCTTCCCAAATGATTCCTTTAAATTTAGCCCAAAGTGTATGCACATTACTCCCTTTACTTATCCAACAACTGAATTGTGATTTAAGGTAAGTCCCAAATTCATCAACTTTAGTTTTTCTGTATAATTTCTTGTCTTGTGTGACCCTCTTATTAAGCATTTTTGGTACGAGTCCTACATCCATTATTACAGCCTTATGGTCACCTCTTCCTTCAATTACCTCAGTTTTATCAACAATTTTCCATGGTTTAACCAAAAATACATCTAGCAAGTTATTGAGATGAGTCGGTTCTTGTACTACTTGGGTAAATCCTCCCTCCCAAATTAAATTGTTTTCCAGTTTCTCTTCATGGGCTGCACTTGCAGCCCCATTCCATTCAACTTCAGGCAAGTTTAGATCTCCCCCAATTATTATTACCATATTATTATTGTTGTTTTTAATGAGTATAATCTATTATTTTCTCAAATATTTCCATGTCTCTTTCCTCTCTTCCAGACCTATATGTTCCTACAATTCCCACCTCCTTCATATTATCACAAACTAATTTTATCCCTAATATTTCATCCCTTTCATCGGTAAACCATTCATGCGAACAATAAGTTTCCTTCACCAGAATAAACACACACACACACACACCCCCCCTGCCTTTTTATCTCCTCGGTCTCTACGATAGACTGTATACCCTTCTGGAAATACTTCTCTATTATCCACCCCTTCTCTCAACTACGATTCCACTCCTATCACCACATCAGTCTCATAAGATTCCATGAGTGTACCAAAATTTAATTGTTTATTTACTACACTCTGACAGTTTACAGACCCCCTTCCTCCCTAAAACTTGACTGTTGCAATTGGGTAACATTTGACTCATGAGTTGAGAATGTCCCTGGAACCCAGATCTTTGTACTGCAGCCGCTCACTTCCTGAGTCCCAGACTAGCATTTATCTCAGGGGTGATCAGTTCGAAAACGATAAAAAAAAATTAATATAAAGAAAATCAAATTATATATCGGCGCATCAAATGAACACAGGGATGAACGGGGCATGCAAATTAAGGTTACGGGGGACGACTCATTCATGGATACAAATTTTTGACTCCACAATAGGACTGGGAAGTGACAACTTAAATTCCATGGGCATACTGGACTAACTACAATAAAAATATATGGAAACTGTTTCCTATTGAAATTGCAATGAGGAGCAATTTATTCACTTATTTTGCAAACTACACATGATGACAATTATTACATTGGGACACTTCCATCCTGAAAAATAAATGACATACTACTTGGATTTACCTCACTACTCTGGTAGTGTAAAACATCTGGTGAATTCGCCCCAATTGGTTACTGGGGATCGAATTCACATCCGTATGAGTGGACGTTTCACCGCTGGAGATCTTCTTTCGGAGACGAAGGCATGACTGTAACCTTTTACTGTCATCTCCTCGTTCCGTTTGGACATGAGACACTTCCGGTATGTACATTCTGGTGAGCCGGATACCCACCGTGGAAATGTTATCACCTCGAAAAAACGGGAATTTATAGTACGGACAAACTCTAGCCTATTATTTCCAGATTCACAAACACGCCAGGTAGAGTTCATTAACTCAAAGCCTATTTCAATATTTACACTTGTCAATACGACAAGACGTACGGAAAGGTTCATTACTATGCTCTGACAATGAAGACATGTGCCGTCGGTGGGTTATTTACATATCTACCGCTAACAATCTCTCCGTGAAAACCCAACATCTGGTTCTGAGCAGTTCGACACAGGATGACCGTCCCTATCATATCCTCCTATGATTATTAAATAATATAATTATTCTTTATCTGATCATAATTATATTCTTTGATTGCCATCAATTAATTTATTAATATCATTAATTTCAATTATAATCCTATATTTGATTATTATCATTTGTCATCCGGGATGATTATATGCCAACCCTTGCCGACGTTTCAAACGAAGGGTCGTTCTTCCTCGTAATTTATCCGCACAATTTAATGATCACCTTCCTAATTATTATTATTATTATTATTATTATTATTATTATTATTATTATTATTATTATATTCGTAACAATGAATCATCGCCCATTAGATATCTTAATTTCCTTTCATCATAATTATTATTCTCAAAATACTATTGCAAGTTCTTCATCTTCTGCTTCTTCAAGTTTTCATTATTATTATTATTATTATTATTATTATTATTATTATTTCACGTTTACACTACCGTTAGCGATATTTATGGTTAAATGCATAAACCTTTACAATTTCAGTCTACTTTGGCACTAAGCAATTGATTTAAGACAAGATTCACTTGGTGTATGATTATTATTATTATTATTATTATTATTATTATTATTATTATTATTAAAAATGGAAAGATGATATTTTAATTTCCACTCTTTAGAATTTAGTCACATATGTTAAGTCCCGTTATGAACCACTAAGATCTGCTTTATATCGGTCGGGACAACACGGTATTCGGGACCGTACCTTCAGTTTCGTACTGCTGTTAATTTTATATGGGGACACACGTCCTCCCAAGACACATCTCACAACCTATGGCACATCGCGGCTGGGCAAATACCTCCAATGCCGGCGATTGCTAAACTATTCCTTCCAATTTGAAGCCCATTTCCTTTTATCGGAACTCTTCAAACATTTAATTCATAAATTAATCCTCGGTGCGTGGATTCTGCCACTAATAACACCGGAATATGCATTTTATATCATCTTAGGCCTTGAGATTCATCTATTTCATCATTACAAACAATACGGCTCAATTTATTTCACGCCGGATATTCGTCCCTCATGACTTCCAACTCTAAATATGGGCTCAAACCACTCTGGGCTTTTAACATATCGTGACCATTCTAATTCATGTGCCTCTATTGCTTTTAAACAAATTTTAATGGTTAAAATAAAGTCCAAACGTGAAATCAACAATTTACGTAAAATCAAACTGACTACGCGAATTAAAGTCTTTAACGCTACATGTCATCTCCACATTGATTATTATATTTGCACTGGCTAACTCACGAAGCACTGTCATTATTATTATTATACTTTAACTTGCAAACGCACAAAATATTATTATTATTATTATTATTATTATTATTAATTTACTTTCCTTTGCCAACTCACAAACATTATTATTATTTCTTTCTCGCAAACACGCCGAGCATTATTATTATTATTATTATTATTATTATTATATAGAACTTACGAACGCCCACAGCAGATAGAACATTATTATTATTATTATTTTTTTTTTTTTTTTTTTTTTTTTTTTTATGACCTTCCGTACGCAACACAAATTTTACATACTCTGGCACTTTCATAATCTGGCTGTCTGGTAGAAAATATTCCTAACTAAAATACAAATAAACACCGCAGTGATTGAAATCAAGTAAATGGGTTAGCACAAAAAGGAATTTAACACTTGAAATGAACTTAAGTCAAAGTATTACAAACAGCATGCATTAATTGAAAGAAATATATCCCATATTTACATTATATACAACAAACAAATACTCAAATTAATTAATCTAACCCATTATTACGTTAATATAAATTAGTTCGTCCGTCTAACAAAAAAATAAAATCATGGACTCGGGAGGCGGACCATGTTAAGTAACCATAATTAATCTACATTGAACCCCGTTTAGTCGCGATAACATCCCCAAATATTAAATTTGTGTACTCATTCCTATGTAGAATTCCATTGTCTCGTAGCGGAAGAGAAGCCTCACGGCCCCATGGTGATTTACTCGTCCATCATGTCACACAATATAAAATTAACACAGCAAAACACTTCTGTGCGATTACCCATGATTAACACCTTATTAAATAATTTACACTATTTTATACAAGAATACTAATAAAAAAACACTTACAGGTGCGTCTAGACCCCTGACACTCGCACAATATATTCTTCATATAAGGCCGAAACACACGTCGTGACACATTGCGACGAGGTGTCGTTTCATTTGAACCGGCGCGCATCGCGTCTTCAACCGGCACTTCCTGGTTTATTTCTAAGCCGTCTTGATAATCGCCTAGCTCCTATAGTTCCCTGCTCGGATAGTTATTCACCGTCTATCTTGAGCTATTTACTTCAGGCTCCGCACACTGCCTTCCAAAGGTACTATCGGCGTTCCGTTAGTTATTTATTATTTAATCACATGACATTTATTAAATTCAACATACAGTTGTACTGATTATTTACACTCGGTACTATGGATAATCTCACTGTTCGTCTTCATTCTCATAACAACTCACGCACTTTCAGCTCTAACTGACTTCGAATGCGTCCCGAGGTACTGACTTACAGAGTCAACGTGTCGGAGTCTCAACTACTTCATACGACTGACACGACTGGTGACTGATAACAACTGGTGACTGGTAAGAACTGGTTGATGTGAGGTCCCACTACTGGTTGTTAATGGACGACATGGTTTCCCGCCGGGGTCATCCGTGGTCATCTCCTAGGGAGGGGGTTTGATTATCCTAAATTGGCATATGCAGGTGGATTTTGATCCCTTGCTTTATCCTACTTAATAAATTGGCGATACACATTCATGTGTCGTATTCTGAACTCATATCGTTCGGTGATCATGGAAATATCACTTAATTCCTGTCCTTCGCCTTTCGCGCGCTAACCCGGCGTCCCTGATGGCGTGCTCATCTTGACCAATGGCGAGATAGCGTGGGTCATTTCCACGAATTCATTACTTTAATTTATTACGATTACAATTAATCAACATGGGAATATCACAAAAATCCCCTCTATTCAATTATGTGGTTGGAATAATTTAATATAGTTATCGGAGAAGCTAACTGGAGTTCACTCTGAGTTTTTCTTATGTTGGTTTATCTGCGGGCCTATGATAAATTTTTCCATTGGTCAACACCGCATCGGTTAGTTTAAAATCTCTTCGTTGCAACCTGACAACACAAAATTCCTCGAGGTGGTGGAAAAACTGGTACGTCATATTCTCGGTATTGGTGCTGCACCTGCTCGCCCTTGTTCCGAAATACATACTCTTTCACTTCCTTGTAGTCATTACTTCTGTTGTTGTGAGCTCTAGATTTAATCCTCTTAGCTTCTGGCCAGGAAACATTCTCCCCATAATGACAAGCTTAACTGTGGCGACGGACAGTCGCGATCTGTCTAGCTATGTTGAAATCCTTCTGTCCACACAAAACAGACACTGTATTCAATTTAATATTCCTATATATTTGCATTTATCGTATAGAAATCAAATCATGAAAGCTAGGGCCTATCTCATCTGGGTACAGTACATAGATCTTGATTTAAGGATCTGGGTTTTCCAGCAAGTTTCCCTGTATATGCCAATTTAGTGGTATGGGTTTTCTTAAGCGCATATTAGTTTGCAAATCTCTATTGATAATTGTAGCATTTTGTCTACAGAGGGTTGCTTTTCCATTACCATTCAGATGTAACCCATGTCTAGTGAACATTTGCCTGCCAAGACCTAAAGTATCTACTACATAGACATTTCTAAAACTCTTACATAATCTCTTGATTTTTATATTTACATCATGTACAGCTTTGTTCACACACGAGTCCTCTATAAGGTCATACCTGGTGGGCACCTTAACTACAATTACTTTTGAGTCAGGTGGTTTGGAAATCTTACCTCTGAGGGTTGTAATTAGTTCCTCACCTTCATTTGCAGCAATGTCATTTGTACCACTCACAGTCACCACATAAATGTCCTTCTCAAGCAAAATTCAGGCTTGCACAGGTTTTTAGGACAGAACTACGCCCAGAACAAAATCATCATGGACAGAAGAGCGAAGAAGGTCGCAAAATATGAGAATGAAAGAGTATTGGACAAGGAGAAAGACCAGAAGAAACAAAGCTGATACGAGTTAACATGGTCCTCAGATGGCCAAAACAAAAAGAAGAAGAAATAAATAAAATAAAACTGAACTGTTCATAATTTGGAAGCCAGATTTCACAAAAATGGATCCCATGAATTTAGATAGAGCAGGATAATTTCCTCTTCTCCCCCAGGGCATGTACATGAGGCTGTGCACTGGTACAGCTGGTAAGGGCCTTACCTCTGAAAACAATTAAATGGGTGGGAACTGCACCTGGATCCTTCAGTAACTTCTCCACATTAATTTTAAAATACCAGTAACATAGTATATTCTGATATAACTATAATCTGTGCATGAGCAAGCACTTTTCCCCTTGACCGTGTAGTTATTTATATTTATAGGTAACATAATTGTCTGCCTACATAGGTCTGCCCTAGAAAGCTCTTAAGGAATACACATGATCTCGTACAACGAGATATGCAGTGGAATGTAGATAGCACTAGGCTACCATATATCAATGATAGAACAATGATGATGTTCGCAGACTAGTGACTGTTAATCACTAATGGAAATAGAACACTTGACAAGGTCCATCCATACTTTATACATGCCTCCACCTTCAACTTGTCATGATATACCTCACTTGGACTGTGGCTGACCAATCAAGAGAGAGAGATTCACTGTGCTTAATCTCTAACATAGTCAACCTGCAAGGCCACACCTTGAAATAGAATTTTCAGGCCAATAGCTTCCATACTGACACCATCCTTTTGGCTGAGTTGTGACTGAGACATGACTCATAAAGTTTCCAGTCATATCACGAGCTCTGTAAATAGCTCTGTATTTCCCAACCGTTGTGCAAAATAAATTATGTACTGTACAGGATCCAAAAATGGAGATCTTATAGCTTCTACTCACTATTACAACTAAATTAATACACAAATAAACATAATAATAAATATAACCCATTTTAATAAATATGTTGCAGGGGTATGATTATATGTACTATTGCAATTTACCCATGATGTCGACACAAACAGGCAGACAAAACAAAGTATGAGGCAAAAATTTGAAGTGTTAGACTAAATTATAATTATATCTATATATATCTTATATCTATATATATGAAATAAGAGTTTTGTCTGTACATTGCTCAGAATTTGAAAATAATGGTATTTCTGTATCGGTCATGTCCATAGTAACATGAAAATGCACTTTTTACTTTTCCGTAATTTCTGTCTGTCTGTCTGTCTGTCTGTCTGTCTGTCTGTCTGTCTGTCTGTCTGTCTGTCTGTATGTACACGCATCACGAGAAAACGGTTGAAGAGAATTTGATGAAAATCAGTATGTGAAGTCGGGGGATGAGCCTCTACAATCTAGGCTATAAATCATTTTACTCACGCTGAGTGAAATGGTAGTTTAGGGGAAGGCCTAAAATTGAATTCTCAACTATTTATGTTATTAGTGGTCGTATTTTAAAGAAAATGGGTATGCAAAGTTGGGGAATAAGTTGCTACAATCTAGGCTATCAATAATTGTATTCACGTTGAGAAAAATGGTAGTTTAGGGGAAGGCCTAAAATGTAATTCTCAAATATTTCTTATTAGAGGTGTAATCGATGCATGCTACATAACTAAGGTTATATAGTATTAAATTTCCTATTATTCATGTCTTATACATTGTTACCGTACTGGCTATGATCACAAAGATATTCATGAATTTGGATTTTTGTTACTAAGTACATATCAGCGCCGAGTAACGAGAAAATGGGTAAACAGTATTTAATGAAAATCGGTATGTAAAGTCGGTGAATAAAAAACTACAGTTTATGGTATAAAATATTTTACAAATCACAGAGTCGAAAGAAAACTAAATGTGAAGGCCTACAATATAGAAAGCTCATAACATTGATCAACAATAACATTACATTGACCATTGTTTGTCGTGATGTGCTTTGTGTCTTCTGTTGCCCCTCATCTCCGGTAGATAGGATTACTGCTGTGTACAGAGTATTTTTTATTTGATTTACGTTGCACCGACATAGATAGGTTTTATGGCGACAGTGGGATAGGAAAGGGCTAGGAGTGCCTTAGGCCTTAATTAAGGTACAGGCCCAGCATTTGACTGGTGTGAAAGTGGGAAACCACGGAATACCATCTTCAGCGCTGCCAACAATGGGGTTCGAATCCATTATCTCTCGGATGCAAGCTCACAGCTGCGCACCGCTAACCACACGGTCAACTCGCCCAGTCGTACAGTGTGTAACAGCCTGTCTGAATATTGAAGGGAAGTAGCTGGGGAGTTAGATAACTTTCTTCTTTAGCATGCCATTCCCCTGGTTTATAAATTTTCTGATACTACTGGTACGTAACACACTGGATCATCATAGCATTCGGGCTATTCAATCCCTACTCTGAGGCACTGATTGGAATGAACAATGTGAATATTTAGCGGAATAATGGCAGATGAGTGTTCATGGCAATCTGCGGCCTGGTCATCCCAGCTCTGGAACTTTGGACTATTAGATTGGCACCGCAATCTAACCGCAGCACTGTTCGTTAAAAGTGATAAAACGTGCGGCTTTCCATTTGATCGAGTATTTTATATGATAGCATTGCCTTTAATCGCTACATTCATACTTACGTTTTTGTAATGACCTATGTTGATTTCAGGTTAGGAAAACCACAAAGTCAGTCTTTCTGAGAATCCCGTAGCGAAGCACGGGTACATCAACTAGTATATATATAAACAAGTTGTAATGTCTCTACAAGTGGTCTGGAACTTAGAGAAATGTTCTTTCCATATGGTCAGCTTCACATAGCCTGTTTCAAAAGACTGAGTGAGTTGGCCGTGCGGTTAGGATCGTATAGCTGTGAACTTGCATTTGGGAAATGGTGGGTTCAAATCCCACTGCAGGGCTGATGACCTCGATATAAGGCCCCTTTAAACAACAAGCATCACCATCAAATCCCACCATCGGCAGCCCTGAAGATAGTTTTCTGTATTTTCCCATTTTCACACCAGGGAAATGCTGAGGCTTTACCTTAATTAAGGCCACGGCCACTACCTTCTCAATCTTAGCCCTTTCCCATCCTTGCATTGTCGAAAACCTTCAGTGTAATACCAATATAAATGGTCCATCATTGGACATTATAAACCTTCCAGCTAACTCATTCCTGGTTGCCAGCGTTTCGCCCTCGTGTGCTAGGGTGGGCTCATCAGTTGGTACCTAGCACACCTACCAATACGCTGGCTAGTGCACACCGTGGAGGCCACTGCGTAGGCCAACTGGAGCCACCGGCAGTGCCAATGCACTAAGAGACTTTATCTCATTATTAAAAATTGATGCCTGCTTGGCCATCAGATGACATAGATGTTGAATCCTTATAGGGAATCTGAAATATTTGTCCTGAATAAGTAAATTTATAATACCAATATAAATGGTCCATCATTGGACATTATAAACCTTCCAGCTAACTCATTCCTGGTTGCCAGCGTTTCGCCCTCGTGTGCTAGGGTGGGCTCATCAGTTGGTACCTAGCACACCTACCAATACGCTGGCTAGTGCACACCGTGGAGGCCACTGCGTAGGCCAACTGGAGCCACCGGCAGTGCCAATGCACTAAGAGACTTTGTCTCATTATTAAAAATTGATGCCTGCTTGGCCATCAGATGACATAGATGTTGAATCCTTATAGGGAATCTGAAATATTTGTCCTGAATGAGTAAATTTATAATACCAATATAAATGGTCCATCATTGGACATTAAAAACCTTCCAGCTAACTCATTCCTGGTTGCCAGCGTTTCGCCCTCGTGTGCTAGGGTGGGCTCATCAGTTGGTACCTAGCACACCTACCAATACGCTGGCTAGTGCACACCGTGGAGGCGAAACGCTGGCAACCAGGAATGAGTTAGCTGGAAGGTTTATAATGTCCAATGATGGACCATTTATATTGGTATTATAAATTTACTCATTCAGGACAAATATTTCAGATTCCCTATAAGGATTCAACATCTATGTCATCTGATGGCCAAGCAGGCATCAATTTTTAATAATGAGACAAAGTCTCTTAGTGCATTGGCACTGCCGGTGGCTCCAGTTGGCCTACGCAGTGGCCTCCACGGTGTGCACTAGCCAGCGTATTGGTAGGTGTGCTAGGTACCAACTGATGAGCCCACCCTAGCACACGAGGGCGAAACGCTGGCAACCAGGAATGAGTTAGCTGGAAGGTTTATAATGTCCAATGATGGACCATTTATATTGGTATTATAAATTTACTCATTCAGGACAAATATTTCAGATTCCCTATAAGGATTCAACATCTATGTCAACCTTCAGTGTGTTAGTGTGACATTAAACCGCCAGCCTGTTTCAAAATCAGGTTGCCAAGTTTATTTCCTTGAGGCATGTTCCTCAGATGAAAACTACCAGTTTTGTTTTCCAAGGAACACTCCACTGAAAGGGTTATGAAGATACATTTCCTGAAGTTATAGGGAAATTAGCCCATCAACAACCAGTATAACGTACACTGAGATATCATGATATGTTATTGTGGGTAGAGGGGGTAACATAAAGGAGAGACAAAGACAAATAATATAAAAACACAAAGGAACAAGCTCTGTTCTCTTCAGTCTCAGTTTATTCAGATCCGTTCCTTCCCAGACAAGCTTGTTTCTGCTTCCCTGCTGTTTCAGAGGGAGAGAGATGGGAGGGGATAAGGGGGTTAGAGACACCCAGTCACAGCTTTCCAGATGGTAGTCAACAGTCGATATTGTAATAATAGCTCCATGTACTTTCTTTTGACAGGGTAAAATATGCTGTTAAACTGTGTTCATGGAGTTCTGTTGTGATGTGTTTATTTGCAATTAATTGAAACTGGAATTGGGATAATAACATAATGCTACAATTGCACTGTGCTTCCTGGGAGTCGTATCCATTAAAGTAAACTCGTGTCCTCATCCCGAGGTGGTGCAGCTCTTCTCAGGCACACCCCCAATGGAGGTGAGCTGCATGTACCATTTTAACCACGTACCAACCCTCCTGCCATTCTTAAATTTCCGGCAGTACCGGGAATCGAACCCGGGCCCCCGAGGACGGCAGTCAACAACACGAACTGTTACGCTACAGAGGCAGACGTCGTATCCATTGAAGACATAGGTATTATATTAATTGCCACATGAGGGTCCCGGGTTCGATTCCCGGCCGGGTCGGGGATTTTAACCTTCATTGGTTAAATCCAGTGTCTCGGGGGCTGGGTATTCGTGCTGTTCCCAACATCCCTGCAACTCATATACCACACATAACACTATCCTCCACCACAATAACGTGCAGTTACCTACACATGGCAGATGCCGCCCACCCTAATCGGAGGGTGTGCGTTACAAGGGCTGCACCCAGCTAGAAGTAGCTACATGAAATTATTATACACCAGACATAACCATAACAAACTAATCTCAATGTAAGCATCGATAATGAACGTTCCCTCACCCCAGTAAATGAGAAAAGTTAAGATGAAATAAATCAAGATATAATTATGCCAGTTTGAGGAATTAAGGAAATAAAGACACTTTGTCACTGTCACTCAAATTAATGTTACATAATTCTGCCTTTATTTTGATATATGCATTACTATAACCATATTCTTGAAATGAGGGGTGTCTTAAAAGATGCAATTTATTTAATAAGTCTTTGCAGTGTGATTTTCGAAAGATCCAGAAATTACTTAGTGCCTTTCCTTTCTTTTGCATGAACGTTTTCTTCTCTCATCAATAACCAGTAAAGGAGAGAGATTATTGGGCATATTTGCAGTTTGCAGGCTGGTTATATTTTCAAGCTTATCCAGGAAACATATATGAGAACTAATGTGCTAAGCTATGTGAACGGAAATTTGGTCAGCTTGCAAGCTCACTGCAGAATTGAGAATAATAATGTTATTAGTTCTCCTAACTACTTCTATGGTTTTCATAAATGCTGAGGTGCTAGAACATCCCGCAAGAGTTCTTTTACATACCGATAGGTCTACAGACATGAGACTGGCGTATTTGAGCACCTTCAAATACTGCCGGACTCGAACCCACCAACCTGAGCTATACTATCTGAGCTAGTCATACATTCTCTCCTTCACTTGTTTAAATTAATTTTAAATTTTCCTGCCTTTATTTTGACGTACGCTTTACTATAACCGTATTCTTAAAGGGAGGGGAAGCGAGAGGGAGAGAGAGAGATCTAGATTGTATATTTTATTGCAATTTCCATAAGTTCAAGGACTTACCACGTAGGACCTATCTGTCCTTCCTTTTACTTAGATGTTGTTTTAATCTTCTTCTTTCTGAGTAAGCAGTAGGGGACGGGGGGGCCATTTTAAACATATTTTTATCTTGCAAGTTGGTGTGTCTTAAGCTTACCACATTAAGGAAACCTAAGAAATGTACAGGGGCACTAATGAGTCAAACAACATTACCAGATTTTTATATATTGGCTTAAATCACACTGATTAAAGACAGGTTGTAAGGCAAGAATGAGATAGGAAAGAGGGCTAGGACTTAAATGAAAGGAAGCAATCATTGCCTTAATAAAGATACAGCCACAACATTAGCCTGAAGTGAAAATGAGGGAACCACAAAGAAAGAAAAGAAGAAAAGAAAAAGAAAAAAACTTCAGATCTGCCGACTGTGGGGTTCGAATCCACCATCTCCCGAAATCAAGCTCACAGCAATGTGATTGAACTGTACAGTCAGTTCACTCAGTTGCTTGTGATGCGCAATATCACATGGGCTTATTCTCTCCCAAATTACACAGTTTGGATTTCTACCATAGCGTGACCCGCTTAAACTGTATATGGATCTTCAGTTCTTCAATTATACATATATGTAAGAACATTATGTACCTTAATAAGAGATACTTCCCTAGTCTGTAGTCTGATTGGTGCAGGTATAACAAATCTGATGATGATGCTTGTTGTTTAAAGGGACCTAACATCTAGGACATCATCCCCTAATGGTACAAAATGAGACAAAATGTAATGACGATTTAAAAGTTCAAAATCATCCACTGACCAGAATGAAAAATGTGATGATGAAGAATGAATGGATGGATATGAATTTAAAGAGCGTGGGTTCAAGCCCCACCTCGGCCGTCCTGGGAATGGTTTTCCACGGTTTCCCATTCTCAGTTCCAGACGAATGCCAGGATGGTACCTTTGATAGACCATGGCCGAATTACTTCCAATTCCTGTCCTTAACAGTTAAGTATAATTACTATGTTTGGCGGAAAAGGCATTCAAGTAGAGTCAACCCCGCAAAAGAATTTAATGTACCATTAAAAATAAATTTTTATTACTTTTGATCCGGATAAACCAGAGATCCACATTAATGAGGGCCGGATAAATGAGATTCTTGTGTAGTTCCATGGTTCTAATAAAATCATCCCTTGGTCGCCATTTTTAGTTGCCTCTTACAACAGGCAGGGGATACCGTGGGTGTATTCTTTGTCTGTGTCCCTCACCCTCAGGGGGTGTATAACAAATCTGTATGGGAAGAAATACTTTAATACTGTATCTACATCATAAAGAAGTCATGTTGTCATAGCAATAACAATATGCAGTGAAATAATTGAATCCAAAGAGATAAGCATAATTTACTATATTAAATATTAGTTTATTTACATTTTACGGGATATGTAGTAATACTAATAACAACAAAAGTATGCAATAAAAAATAAATATATGGTAATTTACAACATCAGAAGCCATTCCATTGTCACTGAATTACGAAACAGCCAACTCCTCAGCTTCTTCTGTTCTTCCTCCTCCGATTCACTGCTTCCATGATGAATGACTAGTTCTTCCAGTTCAGGAACACCTCTCATCTCATTATTATAGAACTCAACAATCTTCTCCTTGCCATGTTTCACTTCATTTCTCCATATCTCTGCTGTCACCTGTAGGATATATCTAAGTATCACAACCTGACAAGTATATGATAAACTCCACTTGCCTATATCCATTAAATAACATTTCCACTTGGCCTACCTGTTCAAGAGATTCTTTCTACACAGCTCTACTTGGTCCAATCCATGGCCAGGCCTTGTAGCCACTGTTTTGTTACTAATACTGCTTTGCCACAGACCATACTTAACTCGATAGCATTGAAAAATGAATCATATGGAGGAAGTCGCAGGACAGTACGGCCTTCATTGCGTAGCATCTCATCAACAGTATAACTGCCTTAAAAAAATCAGAGCAACGTTGTTATGCATATATGGAAGTAAACAACATTACCTAAACTTATGTTTTTAGGGGCCGATGACCTTCGATGTTATGCCCCTTAAAACAACAAGCATCATCATCATCAAACTTACGTTTAGATGCTACTGTACCTCTTTAAGTGACTTTACTTCTTATGATGCAACATCTGAAGCTCATCTTTTGTTGCATTTTCTGGTGGAGACACCCCATTCTGCCTCACCCATGGCTATAAATTAAAGGAAAAATTGAAATTAAATTCTGTAACATCATTAAATATAATTCAGTAGAAGAGAATATTCAGTCTAGGATAATTACCACTAATTGATCCTTCCTCCATTTCGTTGTTGGTTGATGCTCCACAACCTTACATTGATATGCTACATTATCCATTACAATACACAGGGTCCTATATTTCTTAATCCTACGATTAATTGTGTTTCCACCCACATCTGAGATTTCTCACTGTTCATAGCACCATGATAATCTTGATTTCTCTTCAAATTTGGGGCAAATCAGCACCTGCAAGAATTTTGAGTTTTAGCAAGAAGTTATTTCTTCTTTTCCCTATAAATATGAGACCACCTTCTTCAGGGATATTAATGAACAAAAATTGTTATTTCTGTTGAATGATTGAAAAAGATGTCTGATTTTAAAAAATTACATTGCAACAGTCACGTGATAATGAAATTAATGAATTACTACTTACACTACTCTGTGCTAACATTTGTCATGAATTAGTGTATCTAGAATATAGTTATTTAACATCAATATAGTATATCTAGTATATTTAAACTAAAAGTCCATTCTCACTTGTATTAATGATATAACTATAAACACTAATTTTAATACCTTAGAACAATTGTAACTGCTATGAACACCGAACCTATATCAAGTATAAGTATTATCATTATTATTATTATTATTATTATTATTATTATTATTATTATTATTATTATTGTATTTGCATTTAGGCCATCTGTGGACCATGGTGCTTGTGTTCTAGCTGTGTTTTTGTTGTTGTCTGCCCCTTTTAGCGTACTGGATTGTGTTCTTAGTGGCCTCTTGAGCCTTCCTGTTGGCCCAGTATTCCTTCATTTTATTGCTGAATTCTTTCCTGCACTCCTCTGACCAATTCCCGGCTCCTTTGTGGCTAGCTGATGTAAGGGATGTTAGGAAAGGTTTAGTTTTGACCATTAAACGGTATGCATTTCTGTCAGTAATGGCGGCTATTATTATTATTATTATTATTATTATTATTATTATTATTATTATTATTATTATTATTATTATTATTATTATTATTGGGATTGTTGGGCATGAAAAGACGTGTGAACTTGGCAGCTACAAAATAGCTCAAGAAAGTGGGTTTACATTGTGAAGGCACTTACCTAAACGAGCTTGTATGGTTATTTTAAGCCCCTTTTCATGGTAGATGTGTTTGATTACTACTGGAACGACAGAATATTAAGTGAAATATTGAAAAGTTTGCGTTGAAATAATCCTGTTGTGAGCAGCCATCTTGTCAAAGATCAAAATCACGTAGAAGGTACACTGCGGTAGATAGACGGTCGTTTTCTAGTGTAAGCGCTCCCAGCGCCCACCCACAACTTCATCTCCTTGACTTAACACACGGCCAACTAGACTCCCATATTGGCATGATGGCAGAAGCAGACATTCTGAGTGATGCGGTGAAGCTCCCTGGTGTATCAAGGGAAAGTATCCACAATGGCCGAAATGGTAGGAGTATTGACCTAAATCTGACTGATGATATCAGACGGCAGATAATGGAGAATCAATACAAAGAAGAGGTGCATCTTGAGATCCAGGAAAAGTCCCAGTAACACAGCATGGATGCGATGACGGTTTTCTTTGGGTACAGACTGGGGGAATCACTATTGTAAGCTGCTATTTTACACCAAATGAATCTGTTTCCAACTTTCAGATGAAACTTGATGGTCTTGAGGACGTAATACGCAGAATGGAAAAAAAACTAGTGGTCGCTGGTGACGTAAATGCTCAAGCGTTGGAATGGGGCATGCCACAAACAGACTCCATAGGACGTCATATAATGGAGATGGTAGCCAGAACAGGTTTGGTGGTCAACAACATTGGAAATGTGCCAACATTTCGATGGCCAGGATGTCAGGGAACAATACCGGATGTAACCTTCTCATCAGAGGATATTACGCCTAAGGTTTACGAATGGCAAGTGATCGAGAACTACACAGGGAGCGATCATCAATATATCATCTTTCGACTGCTCCAAGAATCTCCTCAAGAAAGAAACATCTTGCGCAGGCCAGCACGGTGGAACATAGCCGGTATTGACAAGGAAAAGTTCATTGATGTAATTCGGAATGGAATGGACAACATAACTGAAAAATGTTTTGCTCGTAGAGGGAAAGAAGCAGCTGGTGTATGTGTTGAACTCACTATGCAGCTAATCCATCAAGCATGCAATGCCTCAATGTCCCGAAGGAGACCGCGAAACAGCAAGCGCCCAGCGTACTGGTGGACCGAAGAGATTGCTGAACTGAGAAAGAATTGTCTGCGACTTCGACGCAGGGCTCAGAGGATGAGAGGCAGTCAAGAGAATACCTCAGTCACAGCGGAGTACAAGTCAGCGAAGAAGGAACTCCGTAATGCAATCAGAAAAAGTAAAGCCGATAAATGGTGGGCACTGGCTAAAGAAGTAGAAGATGATCCATGGGGACAAGGTTATAAGATTGTCATGAAGAAACTCGGGACATTTTCAACCCCGAGTGCGGATCTGCAAACAATTAAACAAATTGTGGATACACTATTCCCAGACCATCCAGAGAGGATTGACTGTGACGACGAGAAAGAACTGGATGATATACCCCTCTTTACTGTAGAAGAGCTGAATAGAGCTATTAGCTCTCTTAGAAGCAAGAAAACTCCAGGACCAGATGGTATACCTGCAGAAGTGCTAAAGATAATAGCAGAACTATGCCCAGAACTGTTGCTGAATATGTACAATCATTGCCTGCAAACGGGTGTTTTTAGTCCCCGATGGAAAATGGCTCGTTTGCTTCTGATCAGCAAAGGAAAACTTTGTGGTTATAGACCTTTATGTATGCTGGACACAGCTGGAAAAGGCCTGGAGAAACTTCTGCAGCCCAGAATCCTCTCAGCAGTTCAACTAGCAGGGGATCTATCTGTTTGCCAACATGGATTTCGGAGAGGACACTCAACGCTAGATGCAGTGTGGGAGGTGGTGAATACAGCAGAAAGGGCACAAACGGGCAACCATCATTCCCGTAAATTGACACTTCTTGTGACCCTGGATGTGAAGAATGCCTTCAATTCGGCAAGATGGAGCGACATGTTGGTAGCTCTTGAAGAAACTTTCAAGCTACCACAATATCTTATGCGCATAATGAGAGATTACTTCAAAGATCGCACTCTGTTGTATGATACAGAAGATGGAGAAAAGACAAAGCGTCTGACGGCTGGTGCAGCGCAGGGATCGATCCTTGGTCCAGATCTTTGGAACATAATGTATGATGGCTTGTTACGTTTGGAGATGCCAGAGGACACGAAGCTTGTGGGCTACGCTGCTGATGTGGCCGCCTTGATAGTAGCTCGTAATGTTGAAATGGCTCAAATTAAACTGAACCAGGTGATGTGGCGCATAAAAGAATGGATGATGAGCCACAGTTTAACATTAGCTGAACACAAAACGGAGATAGTTCTTCTGACGAGAAAAAGGATCGAAACTCTTGTACCAATGACTGTTGGAGAGTTAGTGATAGAAACATCTGCGAGCACAAAATATCTAGGAGTGACACTTGACTCCAAGCTCACATTCTGGACTCATATTCAGAGAGTGACAGACAAGGCCTTAAAATACATGACTGCACTTAGCAGACTAATGGGAAATATTAAAGGTCCGAAATCCAGTAAATGATGTCTTCTCATGTCGACGGTTCATTCAGTGCTTCTATATGGTTCTGAAATCTGGGCTGAATCCTTGAGATTTGCTTGGTATCGGAGAAGGATAGCTGCCGTACAACGGAGAGCAGCTTTACGTATTGCATGTGCATACCGCACTGTTTCCGAACCGGCAATCCTCACGGTGGCAGCAATAGCCCCAATAGACCTACTCGCATTGGAGCGGCATGAAATCTGGCGTACCAAAGGAGAGCTGGGAAAGAAATGTGCAAAGAAGCGCGCCTTCAGTCAACTGATGAGGCGATGGCTACTCAGATGGGAACGTGACCCTCGAGGCAAATGGACCAAGCGACTGATACCACGCTTGGATATCTGGGTTGAAAGGGCCCATGGTGAAGTAAATTACTACCTATCAGCTCCTAACAGGACATGGATATTTCCGGAAATTCCTGCATAAAGTGGGCAGAGCGAGTGACGCAGCATGCATATACTGCGATGATATTGACGACGTATATCACACCTTTTTTGTATGCGGCCATTGGACGATTCAGAGAAGATGTGTGGAAACTGAACTAGGAGAATTGACAACAGATAATGTTATTTCGGTGATGCTGCGAAACCTGGAATCCTGGGATCGTGTGGCAGTACATGTGGAGGACATCCTTCGTCAGAAGAAGAAGGATTTGGAAGCATACGAATGTTCATAAAGGAGAAATGAAGAAAGAAGACGTCTGAAAGACAAAGCACGATATCACCCTGAAGTAATGCGAGAGCGGTTCCGGGGTGATGACTCACATCGTGGGAAAAGGGTGTGTGGTTTTTAGTGGGTAAGAATCCCACACACTTGTGGAGTTCGGACGCTTCACAAGTGTCTTTTTGAAGATTTTCCACAATCCCTCGTAAAAAAAATTATTATTATTATTATTATTATTATTATTATTATTATTATTATTATTATTATTATTATTATTATTATTATTATTGAATATCCAAAGCAGTTTGGAATCCTATTTTACATAGTATACTAGGGTTATATCGAGCACTAAGAAATAAGAAGCTTAGAAGGTGTCCAACAGTCAGCTATACACTGATTCAGTTGGAGATTGTCAATACAGAACAAACATAATAAATAGGCCTACAGTACAAGTAATTTGCTGATACCAATATCCAGTAATATTACATGAAAATACACTGGAGAAGTTTTAATTGAAGTGCATCTCTAAAGTTAATCGTTGGCCTAAAGTGAATAACTATAGGTCTTTTTAATAATCAACAGACCCCTTAACAGTGGAGAAGTCAAAGTCAAAACCACTTGATTGAACCCAGTGAAGCAGTAAGTTAAAATGCCACTTCCTATATCGTACCAGTCTATTTCAGTCAATCAATCAATCAATCAATCAATCAATCAATCAATCAATCAATCAATCGCCACTGATCTGCATTTAGGACAGTCGTCCAGGTGGCAGATGTTACCTAGTCTTTTCATATGGGCTATGGTCCATCTTTCTAGTGTCGTGGAAACTCACGTCGTAATCATTCCTAATTCTTGTGTTATAATTGTGGACCTCACTGTTACTTATAGGTAGTCAATGATTTGTTGTGCTTGGTAAACAGAATAGAAATCTGAAATGACACCACGCTGTAAATACACATGAGCAAATATATTACATACACATATGCCATAAGTCAATAAGAATACACAAAGGCTAGGTCTGCGAACCGTATTGAAGTCAAGACATGGTTTTGTTAGGTTAGGTTCATAACGAAATATCTTTCCATGTCAGCTGATTCTCACTGTCATCATAGAAACAAAATTAAAATTAACACTTACCCCAATTAATTGTGAAACTCTTGTCATAAGGTCCATATCACTATGAGTGATAACTTCATCATTGTCTTCCTTTTTCAATACCTCGTAGTAATGTCTGACTTGATTTTTGTAAATGAGGTAATGTTGCTTTCCTTTTAGTAGGAGTTCTTAATGTTTTTTTTTGCTTTACGTCGCACCGACACAGATAGGTCTTATGGCGACGATGGGATAGGAAAGGCCTAGGAATGGGAAGGAAGCGGCCATGGCCTTAATTAAGGTACAGTCCCAGCATTTGCCTGGTGTGAAAATGGGAAACCACAGAAAACCATCTTCAGGGCTGCCGACAGTGGGGTTCGAACCCACTATCTCCCGATTACTGGATACTGGCCGCACTTAAGCGACTGCAGCTATCGAGCTCGGTAATGTTTTTTTTTCCTTGCTTCTTAGACATTTTAATTGAATTCTGTATGTAAGTATTGGACAAAATAAGACCAAAATTAATAAAATGCTGTGTTCGTCATTTCACACAAACTACATTATTAAATGCATTATTCGAACATGCCACAATTTTACTTACCTGGTATTAGCCAAACAAATTTACAATCCCACACAAAAAGAAAATATGCTTTAATTATACCCGCAAATGTAAGGCTAGTGACTTTAACAATACTGCAGTGGCAATACATAATTCTGGCAATTCACTAAATAAATCATGACTGTATAGTGCCAACGTGCCAGATTAACAGTGACTGTAATACGTCGTATTGGCAAGTAGGGCCCCTAACTGTATGGTTAGCGACACTGAATGGAAACCCAACAGTTAGAAAAGTAACTATAAATCACTACCTTTACATTACAGGGGAGAAGGAGTAATGTTGCACCCTTAGTGTATGGGCTTACGTGCTCAGGAGTATACTAATCGCACAAGGAAACCTCAAAATTCCTCAAAAGTGACACACATTGAAATAAATACACTTTTTGCCTAAAACAGTCATCACATATATGAATTACCAATGAATAACAGTGCAAAGAATGCATGGAGAGCACAGGATCTAAAAATAAGCAGTATGTAGCACACTGTTGCCAACCATTAGGAAAATAATGAAGGACAAAACCTTGTTCCAACAAATTGCATGGTACTGTAGTTCAGGTAGTTTATGATCAGCTTAAATGTTCTATCTTTAATCACTTGCTTACAAACTTCTAAAAGCTCCAATGTGATACGAAGTTACATACAACCTGTGAATGTTAACTCCTCAGACTGAAGGGTGGTTGGTTCGCCAATGGCTGCACCATCAGCTGTCATAGATACCATAGGTATCACTGAAGAGACTCACTAGGTAAATGAGAAATGAGGTAGTTTCCTGTTGCTTTCTTCTTTACTTATCACCTGTAACTTCGATTTTATTTTAGTGTATATCTTTCCAACGTAATTTTAAGTAAAAATTCATAGAGTATTCTTTTTTCAGGATCAATATGGACTGACTTCAAACCACAAGTGGAGAAGTTGAACAGATCACAATTCACAGTAGTAGCATGGGATCCTCCAGGCTATGGCAAGAGCCGTCCACCAGCAAGAAAATTTCCTCCAGACTTTTATTATCAAGATGCAGATTGGGCTGTGAAACTAATGGAGGTATTTTATATCCTTTGTTAAATGTTACTAATTAATTAGCTAATTACTTGAATCCTTCATTTGTGCTTGTAAGATAGCACGGTATAGAAGTTCAGCTGAAATATTTCTTGATTAGTGCTCCTTTTTAGAGTTCTTAATGAGGAGAAAGGTAATAGAATCTAACTCTTACAACAATATATTAAGCCTACAGGATTGTGGTATGTTATGTGAAAAATGTGCCTTTGCTGGCGGGACCTAGTGTTTACAGTGCACTATGTCTTCTGGTATGGGCTAGAGCAATTTTGTTACTTTCATTGATCTGTCTCGGCTTTATCCTTGGCTTTGACAAAATGAAAGTGACTGAGGTATGAGTGATGCTAGTAATGCCATTCCTTCTGCAGCCAGTCCCTGCTATGAATGGTGTGAAAATATTGCTCATAGGGTTGGTTGGTGCATACATTTCAGTGGGCTTGGCAGACTGATATGTAATGGTAACTTCTGGCTCGTGAGGAAAGCATCGGGAAACTACCTCACTCCTCATTTCCCTAGTACGCCTCTTCAGTGATGCCTAGGCCATATATGGCAGCTGATGGCAGAGCTGTTGAGGATCCAACCAGCCTTCGGGCTGAGGACTAAACATACATACATACATGTGAAAAATAATTTATTTTTAATTTGATTGCTTTCTGTACAGTAAATTAATAGAAGATCAGGATATTTGAATTAATCTAAGTATGATCACACTATAATATTTGTCACTCACAGTTTCTGTTAAAAAATTACAGATATTTTGTTGACTTGTTCAATATATTCCTGTACTACTTTTGTTATACAAACATTATGTATGTAATTTTTTGTGGCAGTTTACATACTTGGTCGTGCAAATGTATTTTTGTTAATCACAACACTTCGAAGTATACATGCTCATACCATATTATATCTTCCTTTGATCTGTAAACTTGTAATTTTATGCGGCTGTTGATATCGTGATCGTAAAAGAGTGAGAAAGTCAGGGAAGATCAAGAAGCTCTGACAGGTTTGATGAGCCAGTATTGCAGCAGATCTTGTGGTTTTAGAATAAGTCTCTTTAGTCAACTAAGAACCCGTAATAAGTGACCATGATGCACTCGGAAGGCATCATTATACTCGCCTGTGAGTGAATGCCTACGATGATGATGATGATTTCTTGATCAGATTACATACCAGATTCTTATGTGTAGAGATATTTGCCAATGGTTTTAATCTCATGTTTGCAGTTGATTTGCTTAAGTTAGTCTTCCTACTCCTTCATGGTAATGTTGAAATGAGTATGAGGAATGTATATACTCTCATACATACATACATACATACATACATTATCATTATAGACTGTTATGCCTTTCAGCGTTCAGTCTGCAAGCCTCTGAGAATTTACTAAACGTCGCCACAATCCTCGATTTGCAACTAGTGTTGTGGCCTCATTTAGTTCTATGCCTCTTATCTTTAAATCGTTAGAAACCGAGTCTAACCATCGTCGTCTTGGTCTCCCTCTACTTCTCTTACCCTCCATAGCAGAGTCCATTATTCTCCTAGGTAACCTATCCTCATCCATTCACCTCACATAACCCCACCACCGAAGCCAGTTTATGCGTACAGCTTCATCCATCGAGTTCATTCCTAAATTAGCCTTTATCTCCTCATTCAGAGTACCCTCCAGCCATTGTTCCCACCTGTTTGTACCAGCAATCATTCTTGCTACTTTCATGTCTATTACTTCTAACTTATGAATAAGATATCCTGAGTCCACCCAGCTTTCGCTCCCGTAAAGCAAAGTTGATCTGAAAACAGACCGATGTAAAGATAGTTTCGTCTGAGAGCTGACTTCCTTCTTACAGAATACTGCTGATCGCAACTGCGAGCTCACTGCATTAGCTTTACTACACCTTGATTCAATCTCACTTACTATATTACCATCCTGGGAGAACACACAACCTAAATACTTGAAATTATCGACCTGTTCTAGCTTTGTATCACCAATCTGACATTCAATTCTGTTGAATTTCTTACCTACTGACATCAATTTAGTCTTCGAGAGGCTAATTTTCATACCATACTCATTGCACCTATTTTCAAGTTCCAAGATATTAGACTGCAGGCTTTTGGGACAGTCTGTCATTAAGACCAAGTCATCAGCATAGGCCAAACTGCTTACTACATTTCCATCTAACTGAATCCCTCCCTGCCATTTTATACCTTTCAGCAGATGATCCATGTAAACTACGAATAGCAAAGGTGAAAGATTACAGCCTTGTCTAACCCCTGTAAGTACCCTGAACCAAGAACTCGTTCTACCATCAATTCTCACTGAAGCCCAATTGTCAACATAAATGCTTTTGATTGATTTTAATAATCTACCTTTAATTCCATAGTCCCCCAGTATAGTGAACATCTTTTCCCTCGGTACCCTGTCATATGCTTTCTCTAGATCTACGAAACATAAACACAACTGCCTATTCCTCTCGTAGCATTTTTCAGTTACCTGGCGCATACTGAAAATCTGATCCTGGCAGCCTCTCTGTGGTCTGAAACCACACTGGTTTTCATCCAGCTTCCTCTCAACCACTGATCGCACCCTCCCTTCCAAGATGCCAGTGAATACTTTGCCTGGTATACTAATCAATGAGATACCTCGATAGTTGTTGCAATCCTTCCTGTTCCCTTGCTTATAGATAGGTGCAATTACTGCTTTTGTCCAATCTGAAGGTACCTTACCAACACTCCATGCTAATCTTAATACTCTATGAAGCCATTTCATCCCTGCTTTCCCACTATACTTCACCATTTCAGGTCTAATTTCATCTATTCCTGCTGCCTTATGACAGTGGAGTTTATTTACCATCCTTTCCACTTCCTCAAGCATAATTTCACCAACATAATTTTTCTCCTCCCCATGAGCTTGGCTGTTTGCAACACTACCAGGATGATTTCCTTTTACATTGAGAAGATGTTCAAAATATTCCCTTCACCTCTCCAGTGATTCCCTGGGATCTATTATGAGTTCACCTGAATTACTCAAAACACTGTTCATTTCCTTTTTCCCTCCCTTCCTAAGATTCTTTATTACTGTCCAGAAAGGTTTCCCTGCTGCTTGACCTAGCCTTTCCAGGTTATTACCAAAATCTTCCCATGACTTCTTTTTGGATTCAACAATTATTTGTTTCGCTCTGTTTCTTTTATCTACGTAAAAATCCCTGTCTGCCTCGGCCCTTGTTTGGAGCCATTTCTGATAAGCTTTCTTTTTACGTTTACAGGCTGCTCTCACTTCATCATTCCACCAAGATGTTCGCCTTTTCCCATCTTTACACAGAGTTGTTCCAAAGGCATTCCCTTGCTGTTTCTACTACAGCATCCCTGTATGTCACCCATTCACTTTCTATATCCTGAACCTGCTTACTGTCTACTGTTCGAAACTGCTCACTAATCATATCCATATACTTCTGTCTAATTTCCTCGTCCTGGAGATTTTCTACCCTTATTCGTTTGCAGACAGATTTCACTTGCTCTACCGTAGGCCTAGAGATACTTAGTTCACTACAGATCAGATAGTGGTCTGTATCATCGAAAAATCCACAAAAAACTCGTGATTAGTGCTTATAGCGAAAATACTTGGGTACTGTGTTACATACAGTAAGTTTGTTTCCAAATGACTTGTCTTAAATTCAGGGAGGTGTGGGGAGTTTTGTTTTAGAGTGGAGAGGGGGTTATTGTGAGAAAAAATATTGACTGAAGGAATTCTGAAATATCAGTGAGGAAGAAAATATGTATTTCCATTTCTTGAAATATTATATCAAAAATTTCTGAAAATAATTGCTTATGTACCTGAAAGAGCTGACCTTAACATACAGGGGAGGTAGAAAATGATTACTGTATGATGCAGGGAACCTCGGCAATACAGATACTCTCAATCCATTGCTAGACTCACCTGTAAGCTGTAGCAGCACAGACAGGCATTCATTTTCATTATGGTAACATACATACATTATCATTATAGACTGTTGTGCCTTTCAGCGTTCAGTCTGCAAGCCTCTGTGAATTTACTAAACGTCGCCACAATCCTCGATTTGCAACTAGTTTTGTGGCCTCATTTAGTTCTATACCTCTTATCTTTAAATTGTTAGAAACCGAGTCTAACCATCGTCGTCTTGGTCTACCTCTACTTCTCTTACCGTCCATAACAGAGTCCATTATTCTCCTAGGTAACCTATTCTCCTCCATTCGCCTCACATGACCCCACCACCGAAGCCGGTTTATGCGTACAGCTTCATCCATCGAGTTCATTCCTAAATTAGCCTTTATCTCCTCATTCCGAGTACCATCCTGCCATTGTTCCCACCTGTTTGTACCAGCAATCATTCTTGCTACTTTCATGTCTGTTACTTCTAACTTATGAATAAGATATCCTGAGTCCATCTAGCTTTCGCTCCCGTAAAACAAAGTTGGTCTGAAAACAGACCGATGTAAAGATAGTTTCGTCTGGGAGCTCACTTCCTCCTTACAGAATACTGTTGATCGCAACTGTGAGCTCACTGCATTAGCTTTACTACACCTTGATTCAATCTCACTTACTATATTACCATCCTGGGAGAACACACAACCTAAATACTTGAAATTATCGACCTGTTCTAGCTTTGTATCACCAATCTGGCATTCAATTCTGTTGAATTTCTTACCTACCGACATCAATTTAGTCTTCGAGAGGCTAATTTTCATACCATACTCATTGCTCCTATTTTCAAGTTCCAAGATATTACACTGCAGGCTTTCGGCACAATTTGCCATTAAGACCAAGTCGTCAGCATAAGCCAGACTGCTTATTACGTTTCCACCTAACTGAATCCCTCCCTGCCATTTTATACTTTTCAGCAGATGATCCATGTAAACTACGAACAGCAAAGGTGAAAGATTACAGCCTTGCCTAACCCCTGTAAGTACCCTGAACCAAGAACTCATTCTACCATCAATTCTCACTGAAGCCCAATTGTCAACATAAATACCTTGAATTGATTTTAATAATCTACCTTTAATTCCATATTAGTTGAAGTTGAAAACCAATGTAGATCTCATCTTTCATCAAAGTATCTGTTGAAAATGATGTCCATAAATATTGCATCAGTGAAAAAAAAAAAATCTGAAACTCTCATTGTATCTCGACCTCTGAAATTCCACATATCTGGTACCTGATTTCACTCCAGGGCTTCAAAAGTACATGGATTGTTCTTGTACACTTAAATTTCGCTACAAATAAATATCACAGATAGTTAAATTGGGGAACAAAGGGGCCAAAGTTTGTGACTAATTATTTGCTCATCCAGTATCTGTTGCCGTATGCTGTACATAACAATACTGATAGCTAACACAAATAACACTTGACAACAAGTGTAGGAATGCAACACTAACAACGCTAATAATGTGTGCACAACAGAAACTCCTCTGATAAACTAAACATATATTCCATTCGCTTACTGCTAACCATGCTTGCTGCACTGTATCTGCCCCTTGGGAACAAAGCAAAGATTTTTCCAGTCCACCTGCGCAGTAGCACTGGTTAAAGTGCTGCTAATTAACAGATATAAATTTCATTATGATTGATCTGTATTGAACTGTGATTACAATAGTATTTAACTGTGTATTTTATTATTAAGGTCCACCTTTTCAATACAAACTGTACAATGTTTTACATTACATTTACATTCAAGGACTAGTTTCGACCTAACTGTAGGTCATCAGCAAATGCCTTAAATCAAATCAACACAAATATATCAAAGAAAATAAACAATGTATAGACACAAAGGTCTTAAAAACTGTATGCGCACCTCATAGAATTGAAGTTGAGACTGGTTACATAAAATGAAATTTCGTTGAAAGTTCAAGCAATTTAAGACACAGTGCAGCGTCAATGACATAAAAAATGATATATACATACCATGTAAGAAATTAAGGTAAGGTAAGGTATGTTAAAAAGATGCTCTTTGATAGAGATTCATATAAAAATCCGGTGCGCTGCACTACATTAAAAAGTTGTTTACAATAGAGATCCTTAAATTGCTGGTCAGGGATGATAAATAGAAGTTCAATAAAGGCTGGCTCCGTAAGTATGCTGCTTTCTATTCAAAGTTCAACGAGGGAGAGATAAACTATCATATTCTACATTAGCATTCAGTATGTGGTTAAACAACTACAAGTTTTTTGTACATATAGGCCCGGTTTCATCAACGCGGGTTAAATATGTTGTAACCCTGGGTTTGTTAACTCAGGGTTAATATTTTAACTCATTCTTACGAGTCACGCGTTTCACCAAGCTATTTCGGCAGAGGGTTAACTAACACTGCATTAACCCTAGCTGGGAACAGCTGCCGTACTAATCAAGGAGGCAGTGACTAAAAATCAGAGATCATGAACGCACTTCTTGCGTCGTTCTTTTGTTTATTGTTTGTGCGGTATTTCGTTTTCTTCCTCAGGTCCGTGGTAGTAGATAATATTCTTTCGTGATCGTGATAAAAAAATGGAAGAAGTTCAGAAAAGAAATAGGGGCACGAATTTTTCTGCTTTAGAAAAAGCATTGCTTATTGAATTAGCCACCAAGTACCAAAGCATTATAGAATGCAATAAGACTGATGGTGTAAAATTAAAATAAAAAGAGAACACATGGGAAAGAATAACAGGGTAATTTAATAGCATTGCCCACGTTACAGTACGATCTACGAAACAACTAAAACAGTTTTATAAAAATATTAAAAAGGCAGCGCAGAAAGGAAAGGACGAGGAGCGTTTGGAAAGATTCAAAACAGGTGGAGGTCCTTGTTCGATGACAAAAATCGATGAAAGTGTTCTCTGCCTAATAAAGGACCAAACTGAGCCTAACGTCAACCCATATGACTGTGATGCAGAGTATTATGGTAAGTAATGCATTAATTTAATTACATTTCAAATGTATTATATATACCGGTAACAGGAATTTAATTTTCCAACAGATAACATCGTTATATCAACTTTTAATTATAATGCTATCTATATTTCATTTTAGGAGACGTTGAAATAATTATTGAGGACAATGAAAATGGCCAGGATGTAGGGACTGAGTTACAAGAAGTCAACAGGCCTATTGACGTTTCTGTAGAACCTGAAACTAGCACATCGTTCCAAGTCACCACACGTAACAATCAAAACATAGTATCACAGCAAGTCAGCACACCATCAAACTAGGACGAAACACCTTGTAAAATATTGAATACGTCTCTTCACGTTTCCTCGGCTTCATACGAGAAATCCACGCCACTTGTAAGTTAATTGATTTTCATACACTTATTTCTTAACTACTTTGCTCAATATTCAGCTGATATACCTGTGTATTAAAAAGTAATGTAAGTACTAGTATAAACGAGTATAAACGCTGAATATGCAGTCATACGGTAGGACCGTTTTTTTCTCAAGGACAGGTGCAGCGAGTTTTCAGTCATTGTTCAGTGTAGTACTGGTTGGATGCGGATGTTATAATTTTCATATCCTCTGTGAGTATGGCGAGTAAACGGAAGAAAGTGGTTCTTTCTGTGCAAGACAAGTTGAGTGGGTTAAAGAGACTGGACAAAGTGGAAACTCTTCAAGAAATAGCTTTACATTATGGTGTTGGATGTGTTACAGTGGGAGACTAGGAACGTAAGAGGGATGATTTTGAAAATTGGTGCTCTACCAGAGCAACAAGTGATGCAGTGAAAATTAGAAAAACAATGAAAAATGTGAGTAGGAAAAAGTGAGCGAAGCACTATTTCTTTGGTTCACTCAAAAACCGGGAAAAGGGCCTGTCAATATCTGGCACCATTCTGCAAGAAACGGCGGTGTATTTCCAGAAGGAGTTTAATGAAGGGGACCTTAATTTTATTGACAGTGCTGGGTGGCTTGGTCGGTGGAAAAAATGGTACGGAATTAGGCAGTTTACTATCTGTGGGGAAAAACTGTCAGCTAAATCCGATGAGGTTGTGAAATTTAAAAGGAAATTACAGGAAATATTCTTGCTGAAGGATTAAACGGTGATCAGATTTTTAATTGTGATGAGACTGGGCTCCTTTTCAAGATGCTGCCATCAAAACTCTCGCAGCCGAAAACGAAGACGTCTGCACCTGGCGACAAGCGTAGTACGAAAGAGTTACTGTTCTTGCCTGCAGTAATATTACTGGGAACTTAAGAGCAAAATTGCTTATGATCGGTAAAGCAAATAAAAACATTTCTGTTAATGCTCTTCCAGTCCATTACACGAATCAGAAGGCTGCGTGGATGTCTGCTGAATTCTTAAAAGACTGTTCTTTACACAGTTTGTTCCAGATGTGGAAACATTTCTAGCTACAAACAATCTCCCTAGAAAAGCTCTTCTTCTACTAGACAACGCTCGCTCCATCACACCCAAATGAAGAGTAACTTAGAAATGGTGACATCAAAGTCATGTTCCTCCTTCCTAACGTGACGTCATTATGCCGCCAATGGACCAAGGTGTGCTGGAAATATTAAAGAGGAAATATCGATGGAAACTCCTTTCATTCCTGGCTGTGAGGGTGCTACGGCTCAAGATGTGAGTAAGTGGTGTGCACAAGATCAGCTGTTTGAACTAACTGACCCTGATATTATTGGTTTTGTGAATGCTAACGAAAATTAGGATGATGAACAGGAATAACGAGGCATTGCAGAATAAAAGGAGAAAATGATGACTCACAGAGAAGGATTATCCTCGATGGCTGGAACTCGCAGCAAGAAAACGTGAATCAGCAGGCAAGCAGACATTATTGACAAGTTTCTTTTCGTAAGACATTTGAAATGTTTTCGTTCAATACTGCATGTACTGTACAATTGAACTGATAAGTCAATAAATAGATTGCCGTAAAACATAGCAATACAGGATAGCCTTCCTGTTTTAGTTCATTGTCAAAGATATTCTGTATTATCCGACATTTTCGGTGATCCGACATACTCCAGGTCCCGTTTAGGTCGGATAATCGAGACTCTACTATAGTTAAGAGCACTACTATGTTACATTAGTTCATTGCACACTAGTACGGGTCTTTGAGATAAAATCCGAAAGTCTTCATTATTGTATGTATTTTTGCCTCGAGTAGTATTTTAACAGAGTTGTTTTTATTACTTCCAGGCTAAAGATTCAACAGAGCTGACGAAAAGGGAAAGGAGAAAGGCATCACGTTTCAACGAGGTTAGTGTTAACAGCTGATTCATGTTGCGTGTCGAACATAGAGTACTGCTGGATTACCAACATTCCTAACTAAAATTTTTGTTTCCAGGCGAACATATGCCGTGAAAACATCGCTGCACTTGCTGAGGAACGAACAACTCTCTGCAAAACAGAAATGAAAATGATTGAAGATAAATATACCTACGAAAAAGAACTTCTAAAAATGAAAATAGAAATGGAAAAGCTATATCAGCAAACTGCGAGGGAGAAAATTGAAGCAGGAAAGCTTAATCAGGAAGCTGCAAGTGAAAAAATTAAGTACTACAAGGAAAAGAGAAGACGCCTGAATGATAGTCAATAGTTGGAATGTAGTTAGTTATATGGACTTCTTACACACCTAATAATTAGATTATTATTGTTATTAATGTTGTTTCTGACGAGTTGTACCTTGCTTATATAGCTATTATATAATTTTCTGATATTGAATTTTAGCTTCTCTCTGCCAAGAGTTTTTTTAAAGTTGGCACACCTTCACATTAGCGATGACACACACGGACGAAAGTAAATACACAGTTTAGTTTCAGAGTGCATTTCTGTATAACCACTACCCGTAATACACAGTATAATGTTCACATGTGTTGTACTATTGAAGTGTTGTTGTACATCTACATTCGTAAATGCCACTGCAGTGCTGTCGTTATCAATGTGAAGAATGTTGCCATTCTCAATTCCAACATTCCTGTTCCTTCTCCTTTCTGTGAGATACTGATGCAGAGTCAAGTTCTGTGTGGGAAGTTCATCTCGGGTCTCCACAGCAATATTGTGTAATACCGGTGTTCCTACTATTACGGTCAACGTAGTTTCTAGTTTAGTTCGCAAGCCCTAGTTTGTTTCGGTTAGCTGTGTAATCTAACCTCTCGCGAATTTCATCGACGACTTTACAGACAACGGTTTTTGACAGTCTTATATCTCTTCAGAAATTGTTACTCAGGTATATTTTGAAAGTCCTTCCTTCGTATTATAAGCCTATTTCTGTTAGGAACACCGTTTAACAAATCTAAATAACGCAACTCTGCATCAAACGTATGATTTACGGAGGCCATTTTGCTTTTAACCTCGAATAAACAGTTTAACCCAGGTGAAAGGAGGGGTTAACTTAACTCCGGTCTTAACCTAGAGTTAAAAATAACCCTCCTTGATGAAACGGAATGAATAGTCAAACTCAGAGTTAAAACTGTGTAACTCGGGGTTAAGGTTTAACCCGCGTTGATGAAACCGGGCCATATTGTTCTGCATTTAATGGCGTGGATCCAATCACCCGTGCTGGCAGACTGGCTCCACTTAATTCCACAAAATCCACAAGGGACATTCTCTTCATCTTCCATTTCTTTACTTTCTTTTCCAGGAGAAACGTTATTGTCGACCTCGATCTCGAAGAGCCTGCTCCTCTTCAGCTTGTTCACTTCCAGGTGGGGCCTTTTCCTCAATCCATTTTCGATCTTCAGTCTCATCTTTTCAGCAATTTTGGAGAGATTTTCCTCTGAAGTGAGGTGACGGGCCTGCTGTTTTCTGTTTGCCTTCCTGCGGTTACATATTGAATTTTTGTGAGTCGGTATTATTTCTCTGAGTAGTTGCTACATGTAATATAGTCATGCTAGGTGATGGTGAAGATGCTTTGTAGAGATTAGAATGGACAGACGTTGAAGGAGTCGATAGATTGGGAACTACTTCTGAATGGACTGCAGAAGAAGACGATTCAGCTTGGAAGACTACTGATGGTAGAAACTTGTGTGATGGTATGATGTTAGGATTGTACAGAAAAATACCGGTACACTGAAACCCCTTTGTAGCATTTCCATGTGATGCAGCTTTGTTCCACGCTGCTGTGAACAGCTTTCCAAAATCAGTCTTAGTTATGGATG
Source organism: Anabrus simplex (assembly GCF_040414725.1). Lineage (NCBI taxonomy): Eukaryota > Metazoa > Arthropoda > Insecta > Orthoptera > Tettigoniidae > Anabrus > Anabrus simplex. The sequence goes on along the minus strand of NC_090270.1, from coordinate 214,790,567 downwards.
CGTTTGGATGGTTGTGAATGAATGCAGTCGCTTCTTGATGATAAAATGCCTTCAGTGGTTTGAAGAGGGTGCGATCTAGAGGCTGAAGGACGTGTGTTGTATGTGGAGGCAAACACAGGAGTTCAATTGCATTTTCTGAACAGAAGTTTAAGCATTTCATTGAGCAGCAAGATGAATGGCCATCTAAAATGAGCAGGCATTTTCCTGGAGATCTGTGCTTCTGAAAATGTTCAAGCCATTTCAGAAATAAGTCCTCATTGATGTATCCAGAATCTGACATTTCTGCTACAGCACCTGTAGGCAAATTCTCTTCGTAGGCTTCTCGAAATCGAACACCCTTGAAGAACACGAATGGCGGGATGTACACTCCACTTGCACTAAAACAAGCAACGACTGTAACATTTTCACCACGTTCAACGCTGGTAAGCTTGACAACTTCACGTTTTCCCTTTTCACACACTATTTTCGGTGGTTTATTATTCATTGGAAATCCTGTCTCATTGGCATTGTATATTTTTTCCGGACAGTGAAGAAATCCCAACTCATCACACAAATTAGCGTAAATGTTGTAAAAAATGTCAACGTCCTTTTCATTCATTGCGGCAGCTGTAGCCTTGGATAGGCCCTCGGGTTTTCTCAGAAATATCTGAAGATTTCGCTTCATGAAATTTGTGAACCAGTCCTTTCCGGCCAATCTTTTAATGTTTCTACTCCAAGGGACATTAATGCCTTTCCTCTCCGCGTAAGTATAGGCCGCACTGCACACTTGCACAGGAGTCAGACCAAAACCTCTGTTTGCAAGATGGTGGTGGTGATTATTGTTTTAAGAGGAAGTACAACTAGGCAACCATCCTCTATATAACACTAATCAGAGGGAAAAAAGGAAGGGGTCCAACACTTCGAAGAATGAAGGTATCGGCCAAAGGAAGACAAGGGCCGCGAAGGGCATGAAAACGAAAGACTCCCTAGCCCTCGCAAACCTAATAGCATCGGGGTCGGAAAAGAACAAGAGTTGACCAAGGGAAGTCGGATAGGATAGGTGAAAGTGAGGAGCCTGGCACAAGTAAGTGGAAGCAATGTCAGGACTCAGCTGAGGGCCCCGTGGTCGCCAACCCACGCTCCAAAGTTCAGAGCCCCTGGGCCCCTTTTAGTCGCCTCTTACGACAGGCAGGGGATACCGTGGGTGTTATTCTACAACCCCCACCCACAGGGGGATGTTTGCAAGACTCATCAGCCTGTCACAAAGTTCCTTTTCTTCGTCAATACTGAAAACAGAGGGTAGTCCCACTGATTTATAAATAGGCCTATTATCATCAGCTGTCGAACCCGAGCCTTTTGGATCCGATTCTGAAGGGTTGTATAGGGCACACTGAAGATATCTGCAGCTGCTCGGATCCCAATATCTCCCCTCAGTACACTGCTAATGGCCTGTGAAATAATCTGTTCAGACCATTTGTCTTGGGCGGTCTTTCTCTTGTACGTTCTTACCATCTGTAACATAGAAAGTAGACCTAGTTCAACAACTACTAAAATGTGTGCCTACACTGAACGTAAAATTCATATCTAGTTATTATATTTATCCTAATAAAATTATTTAAGAATTGTATTTCGTCCGTCTCTGTAATGTAGTGGTTAGTGTGATTAGCTTTCAACCCCGGAGGTCCGGGTTCAATTTCCGACTCTGCCACGAAGTCTGAAAAGTGGTACAAGGGCTGGGACGGGGTCCACTCAGCTTTGGGAGGTCAACTGAGTAGAGGGGGCTTAGGCTTAGATTTCTTCTTTAGGCATCCTTGAAGTGGTTTTCCGCGGTTTCCTACTTCTCTTCCAGGCAAATGCCGGGATGGTATCTAACTTAAGGTCACCGCCACGTTCTTCCCTCTTCCTTGTCTATCCCTTCCATTCTTCCCATCCCCATACAAGTCCCTTGGTTAGCAAAGCAGGTGAGGCCGCCTGGGGAGGTACTGATCCTCTTGTCCATTTGTATCCCCCGACCAAGACTCACGCTCCAGGACACTGCCCTTGAGGCGGTGGAGGTGGGATCAGTCGCTTAGTCCGAGGGAGAAACCAACCCTAGAGTGTAAACTGATTAAGAAAGAAAGAAGAATTATTGTATTTGTGTAGCTAGTAACAGTCTTTTATATGAGAGGAAAATAATTTAATAACATTTAAAGTAAGACAGGTCTGAACTAAATATTTTTAAATATTTATAACAATTCGTATTACACGTTTTTATAGGCATGTAATCTATTAGTCATCGCAAGCAGGAGTTACAGTGCTACGTTTACTTTCCTCTTGTCAGTCTGCTTTATTTTCAGTGATCGCATTTACCCCAAAATTTCGGTCGAAATTGCCCCGCTATGTCATGCTTTGGTTTTCTCCGCCTGACTGGAAATGCGTTTGACAAGTGCAGCTATCTGTGGCAAGAATGTGAACTAGAATCCTTAGACAACAAGCATGGAGTAAGGGTAAGTTTGAATGTTGGTTAATTACTACGCTAGACCTTATGATATATCACTGGCACCTTATTCAGAGGCTATAATGAGCAGTGTACTACTTACCTTGCGGAAGATTACGTCCAATTGGTGTCAAACAAATAGGAACTGAGATGCCTCTATCGAACGCACTGAGCACAAAGGAAGCTGGCTCTCGGCTGAAGAAGAATGGTGACTGACATGCACAGTGCAGCTGAGTAGCAACAGACTTTCTTATTTCGATCGGAATTGCCCCGTGATCGGAATAGCCCCGTGATCGGAATAGCCCCACTCTACCCTATATATTTCTCAAATAGAGGCATCTACTGCACTTGTGGATGACCACATGGATCCAGAAGACAAAATGGATACTTATTTCCATTGAAAAAATATTTATAAAACAATGGTAAGGTACCAAATCTGAGTTAATAAAACATTAAAAAGAATATTATGAACTATAAAAAAGAAAATTAAAAACTGAGAGACAATCAACAATAATACAAATGTGTGGATAAAATAGACAAAGATTCATTCAGAACTATAAGAGATAGATGAATATCATTGAGTGTTAACTCCACCTTCTTGAGGAAGGAGCTTGTGCTATTAACCCTATAACCGGTAAACGTCGCAGTTGCGACATATTTCCATGTAGCTCTACCACTAAAGTCATGATCGCAACGCAGTATGTAGCGCTTACTAATCTCATGATAGCTCCTTTATTGTCAATGTATTGATCAACCAAACCAAACCCCATGGCACTATAGCCCTTGAAGGGCCTTGGCCTACCAAACGACTGCTGCTCAGCCCGAAGGCCTGCAGATTACGAGGTGTCGTGTGGTCAGCACGACGAATCATCTCGGCCGTTATTCTTGGCTTTCTAGACCGGGGCTGCTATCTCACCGTCAGGTAGCTCCTCAATTCTAATCACGTAGGCTGAGTAGACCTCGAACTAGCCCTCAGGTCCAGGTAAAAATCTCTGACCTGGCCGGGAATCGAACCCGGGTCCTCCGGGTGAGAGGCAGGCACGCTACCCCTACACCACGGGGCCGGCAATGTATTGATCAGATATTATATATAACTTCAAATATTAAAGTCTGTTTATAAAATAATGTAACACATTGGTAGTGTAATTCAGGGTCATAGAGAAAGTTGGCATACGCGCGGAAAAAGAACATATTGCAGACAGTCATCTTGTTTCTAGTGGTTGGCTAGTGAATGTTTCCATGATATTTGCATCTAAAATGAATTAATTATCATGGAACAGTGAAATCAGTGGCTGTCTATTAGATTTAGAAGGTGAAGAAGATAGTGATTTCATTCTGGAGGAAGGAAATTATGTTTCTGACATCAGCTGGTACACCTCGCAGAAATGAAACTATGCTTGTGCATTGCAGAAAAAAATCACGCAGCCACTTTTGGTCCCAGGATGTAATTGTGGTGTCCATCAATACTTGTACCATAAATTACATTACTGGAGACCCATGAAGGCAGGAAGAAAGAGAAGCCACCCTGAAGATGCCGGGATGAGTACGACTAAGCAGTCTGTTTTTAGGAGTGATGCTCATGTATTATATTATTTAGTCCTTTTTTTAAATTTCTCTTACTTTTACAACAGTTCAAGATAGTGCAAAGTGTATGTATTATTGATCAGCATAAAATTGCAGATTTTGTATATAACAGAACATTGATAAAGCAATTTTTGTTACCTGTGCTTTGCGTAAGACCTTTTTCTTTTATGTGGAATATTTCATCGATACACCCTTAAGACATTTAATTGCTGAGTTTGATTTCATCCTATAATTTCCTCTATTTTTTTGTGAATAAAACAACATGTAATACTTAATTATTAGTCAACTATTCCCTTTTGCATGATTTTATGAAAAGTTGCTTGCAAAACTCCCAGAAATGCTTAGCGGTTAGAGGTAATGTAGTCACCGGTTGCAGGGTTAAAGGAGGTTCCTCTGGCTCCAAAGAGAAGATCCTTCACTTATTTTGTGTATCCAATTGTGTTATAGCTCTCACTTAAGTGAGGAACACATGGACAGTAAGCAGTTTTTTTTTCTCGTCATACACCAGTGATGTCTGCTGTGTGTTTCTCAAAGTGTATTGTTGGATCCAACAGAAGACATTCCTTCTTGCAGTTGATGGCAACAGTATCTGCATGACCAAGCTCGGTAGCTTCAGGTGCTTAAGTCCAGCCAGTTTCCAGTATTCGGGAGATAGTGGGTTTGAACCCCTCTGTCGGGAGCCCTGAATATGGTTTTCCGTGGTTTCCCATTTTCACACCAGGCACATGCTAAGACTGTACCTTAATTAAGGCCACGGCCACTTCCTTCCCACTCGTAGCCCTTTCCTGTCCTATCCATCGCCATAAGACCTATCTGTGTCGGTGCGATGTAAAGCGACTTCATAGGTAATAAATTTCATATTATTCCATATTGAAGAGCAATATAATGTAAAGCAACTTGTAAAAAATGTTTTTTTTAAAATATCTGCATGCTTGTTTCAACCATCTTCTGTGGTACAGTGGACTTCATAAACTTCCCATTGCACTTTCCATTAAGCAATCACAATGTATGAATGTACCTTGTGATATTGATTATTTCTTTGTAACTCTCCTTTTGGACAGTGACCTGACACATGCCCAAGAGTCTCTGCATCTTCACAACCTGGATAGTGACATTGGATGGTATTTTATGACTTTCCCAAAACTGCTTTCACTGCTGAAGTATTGCAGGACATTTGAATTGCGTTAGTCCACCTGGAAGATGATTCTCTCCTGTCGCTCATCCATGAAGTAGCCTTGGGATCATCTTTTTATGTTTCTATTCCATTACCTTTATAAGGAAGATGAAACCAGTTCTCAAAAGATCTTTGATGAAGGTCATTCTTCAAACGTTGGCCAGATATTCAAAGGTATTTCTCATTCAGGGGAAAATCTTGTTGTTGAAGAGCATCTTGTTTTTCAGCTTCTGTGTCTTTATTGTGCGAAAGATGTTCATCCTGAAGCAAACATTGACAGATGTTCAAATTCTGGATGCAAGCCTCCCATTCAGCCCCTTGAAGATTCTGAGGAGCATAAATCATGTCATTCAGACAGTCAGGACGTAATTTGATTGTATCTTTTACAGTTGAACGGATAATCTTATCAGTATCATTTAGAAAACTTATGGGAATTTTGTTCAGTGGAGTGCTATGGAGTGAATAAATAATTCTAGGCAAAATGTACTGATTTACAGTATTCAGTTTCTGATCAGGCTTGGGAAGTGTTAAAACAGACAAGCTGTTTAAATCATCTTCATAATTTTTTTATTAATTTAGAAGTTACGGACATTAAAATAAGAACAATAATATACACCACTTTTCCAATATATATCAGTCCTTATATTTAGGAGACAAACATTACAACTGGTGTTATAAGTTAGGACATGTTTCGCTTAACTGTCCTAAGCATCCTCAGCCAAAATAAACCTTAGCCTAAAGTTTGGTCAGGGAAACCTAGTGGCCTTAAAGTATATGGTTCCCTAAGATCCGACTTTTACATTAGAGACAATCAATAGACTTAAAACTAGTGTGAAAACTTCTAACAATATTCGACATAGCCAAGAGTAAAAACACTACAATCGTATTGACGGAGGTTAAAACATAAAACACAAATTAGAGCTGATAGTGAAGTAAATAATATCATACAGGATATCATATTGCTATCAGTCAATCAATAAAAATGTTTATACATAAAAATGATTATTTTATGTTCGTAGGAATGAAGAAAGTAATTAGAATAGTCACTATTTAAATCTTACTCCATTACATAGACATGAGAGTCAGATGAAAAAATCACATATAGTAGTTGTGTAATGGAGTAGTGACACATCACAGGATTGATCACGCCTGAAACTGCATATATGTAGAGGCAAATATCCAGTTCCTTTAAACATTGGTTAAAGCTAAAAACAGGTGTCCTCGAATTTCTACTGGGAGTTCAACAAAGTCATAGATGGAGAAAATAAGATGCAATGAACATGAACTGAAGTCTGAAAAAATGAAAGAGAAAAGATGTACTCAGTGCCTTGAAAATTAGTGTGTCCAAAAAATGAGAGTCTAAGATCGCTTACCGTTTATGTTGGAAGAGCAGTGACTGGTCGCCTTAGCCGCTCGAGGAGGTCTGGTAATCATCTGCATGTGTTGTATTGGTGTGCTTGCTTGGACGGAGAGCAAGTTGGGAGGGGTAGGCACAACAATGAGAGCGCTAGAAGTTGGTGGCAGAGTTATAGCATGAGGAGGGGATAAAGTGGAAGCTGTTATTACGACCAGAGGGATATTTAAAGGTTTATAATTGGCAATGTTTGTGAAATTATCATGATTTATATCAAAATTAGCCAGTAACTTGGGGACTTGTTCAATTATCGGGCTATTGTTCTCGGAGACATCATTCAAATTATTATTAAAGGATCCAAAAAATGTAAGTATTTTCAAATCCAGTTATTAAGCTGCTTTTATTAACATATTTAATAATGTGAAGGTCCTGATCAGTTGTAGAATAATTGTGGCCGGAATCCCTCATATGGTTGCTCATAGCCGAGTATTTTTTATGCTTTAAGGCATTATATTGTTCCAAGTATCTAGTTCAAAAACTACGGCCAGTTTGTCCGATATAAGAAAATTGGCACTGAGGGCATTTAAGTCTGTAAATACCAGAGTTCCAAAATTTGTCCTGAGATGCATTTACTGAGTTGGAATTAAAAAATATGTTACGATTTGTGTTGCGAGTTCGATAGGCAATTTTCATATTATGCCCGATAATTGAACAAGTCCCCAAGTTACTTGCTAATTTTGATATAAATCATAATAATTTCTCAAAAATTTTCAATTATGAACATTTAAATAATCCCTCCGGTCGTAATAACAGCTTCCACTTTATCCCCTCCTCATGCTATAACTCTGCCGCCAACTTCTAGCACTGTCATTGTTGCGTCTACCCCTCCCCTCCCGACTTGCTCTCTGCCCAAGCAAGCACACCAATACAACACATGCAGCAACGGGCAGATGATTACCAGACCTCCTCGAGCAGCTAAGGTGACCAGTCACTGCTCTTCCAACATAAAGGACATTTTTGGACACACTAATTTTTAAGGCACTGAGTACATCTTTTCTCTTTCATTTTTTCAGACTTCAATTCACGCTCATTGCATCTTATTTTCTCCATCTATGACTTTGTTGAACTCCCAGTAGAAATTCGAGGACACCTGTTTTCGGCTTTAACCAATGTTTAAAGGAACTGGATATTTGCCTCTACATATACGCAGTTTTAGGCGTGATCAATCCTGTGATGTGTCACTACTTCATTAGACAACTACTATATGTGACTTTTTTTCACCTGACTCTCATGTATGTGCAATAGAATGAGATTTAAATAGTGACTATTCTAATTATTTTCTTTATTCCAATGAACATAAAATAATCATTTTTATGTATAAACATTTTTATTGATTGACTGATAGCAATATGATATCCTGTATGATATTAGTTACTTCACTATCAGCTCTAATTTGTGTTTTATGTTTTAACCTCCGTCAATACGATTGTAGTGTTTTTACTCTTGGCTATGTCGAATATTGTTAGAAGTTTTCACACTAGTTTTAAGTCTTTTGATTTTCTCTAATGTAAACGTCGGATCTTAGGGAACCATAAAACGTCGGATCTTAGGGAGCCATATACTTTAAGGTCACTAGGTTTGGGGCCCTGACCAAACTCTGGACTAAGATTTATTTTGGCTGAGGATGTTTACGACAGTCAAGCGAAACATGTCCCAACTTATACCACCAGTTGTAATGTTTGTATCCTAAATATAAGGACTGATAAGTATTGAAAAGGTGGTGTATATTATTGCTCTTATTTTAATGTTTATAATCTGATATCCAATACGGTCTACAATGAGATTTATTACATGTAATTTAGAAGTGTCTAAAATAATTTCTCCACCAAAAGTTTTTCCTTCCTTCAAAATGCTTTTCTGAATATTTATAATTTTACATTTGGATGGATTCACTCTTAATCCTATGACACGGTATTGAAACAACTCAAAATTGAATAAGCAGTACGATATATACATGTATGAATAATCACAATAATGTGTAAAATGTTTTAGTCTTTTAATTATAAAAAGAGTTACAATATATAGGCCTACATGGTTATCAAGAAAAATAGAAAAATCATGTTTGAAGGATTGATACAGGAAGATTTCCCAGAGAAATTCTCAATTCTAACAGCAGAGCTACACAAATTATTTGAATTTAGAATGTTTTCCAAATAAATCTAAACTACACAAGTTCCAAGTGGTAGAAAATGTACTAATTACATAGAGGATGCTTTACTCAGTATTATAATACTTTATGTCATTATTTTTTTATTATTATTAATCACACTTTCTACCTCCACATTACCTAACTGTGATATACAGTAACACGAGGCAAATGAAAATAACGGAACAGACAAGGTGAAAGAAAGAGTGTGGAATTGAAAACAATTTCACCATTGCAAAATTTCCTACCAAAAAAGGGATTAATTATTGGCAGAATTGACAGCATTGGAGATGATACGTATGAAATGACATTTTTGAGAAATAAATAGGTTGATAGTAATATTTACTTTGCCTTTCCAGAAATTAAAGTTGCAACTGGTGCAGAAAAAGCACAAATTGTTTGTGCCAGGACTGTGGTTTATGAGCTGGACCCATTGAAAAAACCTCCTGATATACTAGCATGATCAGATTCACCCTACAAAAGTACAATATTATAATTAAACTTGGATAGTGTCAAAATCAGTATTAACTATGGACATGGAAATGAAGAACAGTATTTAAGATGTTTGAAATGAAAACTACAACCTGTTTTCCAGTCATTGACCGTGTCAGGGATGTAATGAATGAATCAGATATAGGCTGTTAGTACGATGGGGTCGCCACTCCCAAAGTGATTTATTAATGACTGATAGATGCTATGAAATGGGAATAGAGAGTGTTGCTGGAATGAAAGATGACAGGGAAAACCAGAGTACCCGGAGAAAAACCTGTCCCGCCTCCGCTTTGTCCAGCACAAATCTCACCTGGAGTGACCGGGATTTGAACCACGGTATCCAGCGGTGAGAGGCCGACGTGCTGCCGTCTGAGCCACGGAGGCTCTACTAAGATGTTTGAATGAGAACAAAAATTTTATAACATCACAATTCTGGAAATGAAATACTTGGCAGTAACAGAAGTTATCTGATCAATGTCCGGACTTGGTCCGTACTTCACAAATATGGCAGATATGAGGAATTTCTGCTGACAATGACAGTTGTTGATTCTGTGTGCTACAACTTAGCATTATTGTAGGCCAGTTAGTCTAAAATTCAAAACAACAATCAGCTAAGGGGTTTTTGTTATGTGTCATGCACAGATTTCCTATTGTTGAAAAATACATCAATGATCAGATTCACACCACCTGATCAGAACAAGCTCTGTTTATGGGACTACCCTAAAATAGCAAGATCCATTGGTCGTTCAGTGAAATATTAGCAAGAGATTGCTTTGCGGGATCGTAATAGGCCGCTAGGTCTAATATATGAATGGGTGATGATGATGATTTCCAGAAAATAATGTAAACTATTGTTAGTAATTATTAAGATTTGTGATGCTACTCTTTGGAACTAATTTGAAGTTTAATAAATCTGATACCACAAGTTGGGAGATGATACTTATTGAAGAGAAATAATTCACCTGATAGCCACCGCTGTTGGGGAATCAAAATGATTGGCCTTCTGATCAGTTCATATGAACATTATTTCTTTTGTCTGTTGTTTAGATGTAAGCGGGGTTTGAGTTGAAACTCAGAATTAAAATTGCCAACCATCAGGTGGACTTTCTGATTTTATTGGAAGAGGAAAAGGAAAATCGAATATGTGGTATTTCAGGTCAGGGAGTACAAACGTTTCTGACAATCACTGACATCATCATTATTATTATTATTATTGTTATTATTATTATTATTATTATTATTATTATTTTCTGCCTGCCTTTTCCTCCTAATGAATAAATTAATACGTTACAACTATATTTTTATTGAATTCTGTAAAACATGTTTAGTGCCTGCTTTTCCATTCTGTTCCAGTTTGGTTTTGTTATCATAGTATGAAAGGATTGTTTCTTTTGTGCTTCCAGGCTCTTGAAATTAAAAAGTATTCTCTACTAGGCTGGAGTGATGGTGGAATATCTTCTCTGATTCTTGCTGCAAAATATCCACAGCATGTTGAAAAACTTGTTGTTTGGGGCTCAAATGCATATATTATTGAAGAAGATTTTAAAATATATGAAAGTGAGTCGTCTTCTTAAAAGTTTTATCTGTGCATACTCTTAGAGTATAGGTTAGAATTTTAACACATTCCTTGCTACTATAGTATTAGAACTCTTTCTCTTGTGGCACCTTAGAACAGAGGTTTTTTAAAATTATATATTTTACATAGATACATTAATTTTAGTATTTGACTCATTTTTCTGTAGTTTAGTCATTTATGTGCAATGGTGCAAATATCACATCCACTGCTTGCCTGTGATATGTTCCCTTGAGAAGGATACAAGGACTTTTTACATTCTGTTCAACCAGTTGTGTTTTGAAAAAAAATCTCTCTCTCTCTCTCTCTCTTACATGTGGGTTTACACAAAAATGTCAAGTGATTTCAGTGCACAGTCCAATTTACTTTTGGCATGTTTTGATAATTTGCCACATTGGACCTAAGTGTACCTAAATAAGACTAAAGTACTGAAATATTGCATGTGTTCTTCTGTTCTTATAAACAGTTGAAATCAACATGTAAATTTTAGCAAATATACTTAAATAATGTATTACTATATAATAGAATAATACAAATTGGGTTAAGAAACCATAAATCAACGCCAATTTTAGCACAGTTTTCTTTTGAACTAGCTGATGTACCCGCGCTTTGCTACAGAATTCTACATTGCATACAGAATTCTAGGTTAGGTAGTGTACTCGTTGTGAGCAGGATTGTATGAAATTTCATAGCTCTTAACGTTACCCTAGAAACGCGCCGGGGAATTCACCAAACATCTTTTCTCATATGAAGACCGAGTTATGGAATTTTCACTGTAATGGTAGACCCGCTTGCATACCATCAGTCACAATCAGGTTGGGGAGCTTTCATTATAATGGTAGACATGCACTCTCCTCCTGCCTTTTTACATCCTCAAAAAGACTGTCTTAGTGGTTTTCCCAACTGAAATGAACATACATTACAATGACGTCAGTAGGAATGGAGCGATTAAAAGCAATGCTTTCATATGAAATATTCGATCAAATGAAAAACCACACATTTTCTCACTTTTAACGAACAGGACTAAGCTGCTGATCTAACAGTCACAAGTTTCAAAACTGGAATGACCAGACCGCAGGCTGCCGTGAGCCGTGAACACTCTTCGTCCCTTTTCTGCAGGGAGGGGGTCGAATAGTGGCGACTTCCAGGGCAAAAACTATGCCCTTTTACTAATCTGTTCCCTAGGAGTACCCCGATTAGTCTGAAAGTATCAATTCACTACACTGGCAGCGGAAGAATCTATCTGACTTGGAGGCAAATATTTCCTCCTACCGAGCTCGATAGCTGGAGTCGCTTAAGTGCGACCAGTATCCAGTATTCGGGAGATAGTAGGTTCGAACCCCACTGTCGGCAGCCCTGAAAATGGTTTTCCGTGGTTTCCCATTTTCATACCAGGCAAATGCTGGGGCTGTACCTAATTAAGGCCACGGCCGCTTCCTTCCAACTCCTAGCCCTTCCCTGTCCCATCGTCGCCATAAGACCTATCTGTGTCGGTGCGACGTAAAGCAGCTAGCAAAAAAAAAGAAAAAAAAAGAAAAATTTCCTCCAAGCCAGAGGAGAAACCCCCTCTTCACTGCTAATTTGGAATAAAATGAATGTAGAGTTTAATAAAAATGAAGAGGAAGAAGCTTTTCTTCAGAAACGGCTCATTTCAGGGTTGAATTTTGAGTCATTTAGTGAATTGTGGTGCTATAATTTGGAATAGCCCTAATTGTTATTCTAGACCAGGCCATACAACTACTCTGCCCACTGCTCATTCAAAACAGCACATCAGAGTAGAGATCGAATAGCTGGAATACTATGATGAATCAGTGTGTTACATACCAGCTGTATCAGAAAATGTATGAACCAGAGGAATGGCATGCTAAAGAAGAAAGTTTTCTAACTCCCCGGCTATTTCCCTCCAATATTCAGTCAGGCTATTATACTCGGTACGTAGCAGTAATCCCATCTATCGGAGTTGAGAGGCAGCATAAGAGACAAAGAACATCAAAACAAACAATGATCAATGTAATGTTATTGTTGATCAATGTTATGCGCTTTCGATATGGTAGGCCTTCACATTTAGTTTTCTTCCCACTCTGAAATACCACTCTTATTATAGTCAGTACTTTCATACTGAATAAAAATGACCGAAAATTGTATTCTCTATAACTTTTGTTATGTAGTACTTTTAGATAGGATCAATAACATAGGTATTTAAAAATTACATTTTAGGCGCCTTCCCGTAAACTACAATTTCATCCAGGGTGAATAAAATTGTTTATAGCTTAGACTGTAATTTCTTATTCCCCGACTCTATATACCGATGTTCATTAAATTCTGTTAACCCATTTTCTCATGGCTTGGCGTTGATATGGACTTAGCAACAAAAATACAAATTCATGAATATCTGTGTTATCATAGCCGGTACGGTAAAAATGTATAAGATATAAATGGTTGGAAATTTAATTCTATATAACTTTGGTTATGTAGTATTTATCAATACGACCACTAATAATATAAATATTCAAGAATTAAATTTTATGCCTTCCACTAAAATACCATTTCATTCAGCGCCAATTAAATGATTTATTTGAAAGTGCTCAAATACGTTAGCCTTGTGTCGGCAGATTTACTGGCACGTAAAAGAACTCCTGCGGGACTAAATTCCGGCACCTCAGCATCTCCAAAAGCTGTAAAGGTATTTACTTATTTACTTACTTACTCCTCGGCGCTACAGCCCTTGTAGGGCCTTGGCCTCTCTGACGATTGTAGCCCAATCTTCACGATCTTCTGCACGCCTCCTCCATCTTCTTATTCCCATCTTTCTTAAATCCTCCTCCACATCATCCAGCCATCTTTTCCGGGGTCTTCCTTTCCATCTTCTACCACCTGGATTTCCCTTATAGATCTTCTTTTTTTTTTTTTTTTTTTTGCTAGGGGCTTTACATCGCACCGACACAGATAGGTCTTATGGCGACGATGGGATAGGAAAGGCCTGGGAGTTGGAAGGAAGCGGCCGTGGCCTTAATTAAGGTACAGCCCCAGCATTTGCCTGGTGTGAAAATGGGAAACCACGGAAAACCATCTTCAGGGCTGCCGATAGTGGGATTCGAACCTACTATCTCCCGGATGCAAGCTCACAGCCGCGCGCCTCTACGCGCACGGCCAACTCGCCCGGTATAGATCTTCTTGACAGCCCTATTATCTGGCTTCTCTCCACGTGTCCCAACCACCTTAAACTGTTGCTTTTTATTTCGGTTACGATACTTGGATGTCCATAGAGTTCTTCCAATTCCTTGTTTTCCTTATTCTCCACAATTCCCCTTCCTTCATCGGGCCAAAAATCTTTCTCAGTATTTTTCTCTCCCATCTGTTCAACAGTTCTTCATCTACTTTGGTCATTGTCCATGTTTCAGAGCCATAAGTTACCACTGGTCGTAATACTGTTCGATAGACTGTCAACTTTAATCTTCTACCAAGGCTGCGTGATCTAAACACTTTCAATAAAGCTAAGTAAGCCCTATTGCCCGCAGCAATCCTTGCTTTATTTCCTCTTTCATGTCATTATCTTTTGTCACGAGCACTCCTAAATACTTAAACTTTTCACATCTCTCGTAGTTAATCCCATTTAATTTTATGCACTTGTCTTCCCTTACTATGGTCCTCCTAGATGCAAACAAGTAACGAGTTTTGGCATTATTCACTCTTAGGCCCATTTCACCTCCTTCCTTTTCTAATCTATCCAGTCCTTCCTCTAGGTCTTTCAATCTTCTAGACAGCATATCAACATCATCAGCATAAGCCAGATTCTGTGTTACATGGTTGAACAGCGTACCGCCTGGATTACTGACCTCCACCTTTCTCATCACACGCTCCAAAACCACATTGAAGAGCAAACCTTGGTTTACTTCAAACTCTTTAGTAAGATTTTCTTCTATTTTAACCATGCATTTAGTACCTGTTAGGGTCATTTGTACCAGTCTTATCAATTTAGTTGGGAACTCCATGTCCATCATTGTTTGATACAGTTTCCTTCTCTTCACACTATCATAAGCCTGCCGAAAGTCCACAAACAGCTGATGCACATCCACATTATATTCATAGCATTTCTCCATTATTTGCCTGACAGTGAAGATGTGATCTGTTGTTGATTTACCCTGTTGAAAGCCACTTTGGTAGTCTCCTAGTATCTGCTCAACCAGTGGAGTGAATCTCATAGCCAAAACCTTGGCTAAGACCTTATAAACCACACTAAGCAAAGATATACCTCTATAATTTTCACAATTTGCTTTATCTTTCTTCTTATGAATTGGGCAAATAATTGCTAAGCTCCAATGCTCTGGCATTTGTTCTGTTTCCCAAACTTCCACAATTAGTTGGTGAACAAGTTGTGTCAACTGCTCACCCCCGTATTTAATCATCTCAGCTGAAATGTTATCACTTCCTGGAGCCTTATTATTCTTCAAGTACTTAATTGCCGTCCTCACTTCTTCTATAGATGGTACAGGCACTGGTTTTAAATCTAGGCTAGGATCCTGCCAAGGCTGCCCATCCACTTCTTCCAATCTCACCGTCTCTGCAGCCACATTCAACAGTTCACTAAAGTATTCCGCCCATCGGTCAAGAATCCGGTCTCTTCCCCCAATCATGTTTCCTTCTTTATCTCTACAGAATACAGCATGTGGTTGAAAACCTTTCTGTACGTCCTTTATTTTCCCATAGAACTTCCGTACTTCTTGCATATCATATTGTTCCTCCAAATCTGTAATCCATTTCCTCTCTGCCTCTCTCTTCTTTCTCCTACAAATTCTGTCTGCCTCTTTCCTCTTCTTCCTAAATTCTTCTACATATGTTCTTGTTTTCCTGCTAAACATTTTCTTCCTTGCTTCATTTCTTTCCTCAACTGCTCTTCTGCAATCATCATCAAACCATCCTTGCCTTTCGGTCTTTACCTCAACTCCTAGTACTTCATCCGCAGTTTCCTGCAATGCATCCCTCAATAAAATCCACTTTCCTTCGGTGTTTTCCACTGCCCAGCTTTGTTGTTTAGCCTCCAATTTCTTCTCCATCCTGCATTCATATAGTTGTGCAGTTTCTTTATCTTTCAATTTTGAGACCATATATCTCCTTGGAGCTTTCCCTTTCTTAGCAGATCTGTAAGTTGCAATACGTTGCCTGTATTTTACCCGTACCAAGTAATGGTCCGAATCACAATCAGCTCCCCTACAACTGTCAACTTGTAGTATGTCAGATGCATGTCTCCTATCAATTACTACATGGTCTATTTGATTAAAGGTGACACCATCTGGTGAACACCAAGTGGCTTTCCGTATATTCTTTCTCTGAAACCATGTACTCTTTACCACCATTGAGTTTCCCATGGCAAAATCAATTAGCCTCTGTCCATTATCATTTGACTCATCATGCAAACTTTCCTTCCCAACTGTCTCCCTATAGGCTTTTTCTTTACCCACTTTAGCGTTGAAATCTCCAAGTATGATTTTTACATCTTGTCTTGGGATGCATTCTATTTCTTGTTCCAGTTGTCCATAGAACATATCTTTCTCTTCATCCTCAGCCTCTTCTGTAGGTGCATACACACACACAAGGGTGATATTGAAAAAATGGGCCTTTATCCTTAAAGTGCATATTCTTTCATTTACAGGTTTAAAATTCAAAACTGCTGACTTATATCTGTCATCCACTAGGAAGCCTGTGCCACCTATTGTACCTTTGGCTCCTCCACTATGCAGAACTGTATATCTACCACTTCTAAAAACACCATTTCCTTTCCATCTGACTTCCTGAATTGCTGCTATTCCAATATTATATTTCTCCATTTCTTGTTTTAGATTGTTTAGGGCTCCTGGTTTATTCAGGGTTCGTACATTCCAGGTTGCTACATACATATCATATTTCCGTTTGCATCTTCCATTTCCTCGCGTGGGTCGTTTACCATTATCATCAGTCCGGCTATTCTTGTCTGTGAGTTTCGTAACGAGTTGTTTTTCCGATATAGGGTTGTTAGCCCCATGATCAACCCCCAACCTGGAGGACCAGGGTATCCCTCTTAGTCTGGCCTATCACCTTTGACCTGTCCGGCTTGGGTGGCCCTACCAGGAGCTTATGCTCCCGCCGGCATAGCTCTCAGGATCACTTAGGCACGCAAGCTCCCACATCGCGACAAGATGAAGATACCAGCGTGGGAGTGTAAAGGTATTTAGTGGGACATAAAAGCCAATAACATTATCAGTAAAAGGTTGGACGCGCATAACCCCAGGCAACTGGGCCAACACCTGACATGATGCAAGTAGCGAGCGCATGCATGCATCATGCAATTACACTCGCATCGTGTCAACCCACCTATAAGCCTTAGTGAAATCAACAAAAGTCAATACACATGGTTTGGCACAAAGACATTTGATTTTGGTGATATTTTGTCGTGAAAAGCTTTGTTCTTTGCAGGAACTGTTCCGGAAGTCAGTTTGATGTTTACCAATCTACAGATCCGCTACAGGTTCAGTGCAACTTTCAAGCGCTTTTGACAGGATTTTATAGACAGCTGAATGCCTCTGTAGTTATTCACATCTGCTTTATTGCTTTTTGTGGAGAGGGTGTATAAGAGCCTATTGTCACTCTTTAGAATTTCTGATTCACACAAATATATATTATGGTTCTTCCATTTTGGCAACAAATTTGAGACCAGTCGTTTTCAAAAGTTCAGCACCTTTGGAATCCTTGTTTGTCTTGTTGGTTGGGGAGAGATGTTGTGATTTGGGTGATTTCTTCTCGATCAAGAGGAAGAGAATTGGGTGAATAATATTTTTTTTTTGCTATTTGTTTTACGTCGCACCGACACAGATAGATCTTATGGCGACGATAGGAGAGGAAAGGTCTAGGAGTGGGAAGGAAGCGGCCGTGGCCTTAATTAAGGTACAGCCTCAGCATTTGCATGGTGTGAAAATGGGAAACCACGGAAAACCATCTTCAGGGCTGCCGACAGTGGGGTTCGAACCTACTATCTACTGGATACTGGCAGCACTTAATGCGATTGCAGCTATCGAGCTCGGTGAATAATCTTTACTCGCATAGTAAAGGTGATGCTGGAAGAGGGCAGTTGAGTAAGGATTCTAAATATGAGCTGATTGTTCACAGTTGTCATAGTTATTCAGAATATGATCACCATTCTCATCCTGGTAACATAACAAAGGGGCTTGGTAGCCAGTACGTCCAGATTTGGAAGTACAGTATAGTAAAAATTGTGAGTGTTGTTCCTCATGAAGGATTCTTAAATGGTCTCAAGCAAAGCCTTCTCATAAGCATGGGTTGCTTTGTGGATTACTTAAGCAGTGTCAGTCTATGCTGGATGAAGAATTCTTCAACTTTTTCTGTTTCATTCCAGCAGTTCCAGTAATTTCAGGCTTGACTCCGTTTTTTGTAAGCTTCATCATGGTGTTCGGTCCCCCATGGGTGTTCTTTTTTTTTTCCTTCTAAATTTATCTTTAGAGTAGAAGCATCCTGAACCTTCTTGGAAATGTATTTCCACTTTTTGATTCTAGGAAACCAAATTCTTTCTGGTAATCATGAATGGCATTTTGATTTGGTTTGATCCTTGCAATTGGTTCAAGAATGAACTAGATATTCATGTATGTGTATTGAAACTTCTGTTCCTTACCCAACTGGGGGTTGAAGTCACCTGAAAGAATGATTGCAGTCTTGATTTTTCTTCTGTCTTCCACACCTCGGTAGAGTCTTGAGTACGAATTTTGTCACTTGTGGACTTGGTCCTGTTTTACAGCCTGATGTCATTCCTGAAGCCTACCCTATGTGGATGGATGTGTTCACTATCGCACGTTTCTGTGGTGGTTAGTAATGTGGTGTATTATGTGCAGATGAAAAGAAGTGTATTAAGGTGAACACTAATGCCCGGTCCCCAAGCCTGGGGAATTAACAGGGAAAACCAGAGTACCTGTCCTGCCTCCGCTTTGTCCAGCACAAATCTCACATGGAGTGACCGGGATTTGAACCACGGAACCCAGCGGTGAGAGGCCGACGCGCTGCCGTCTGAGCTACGGAGGCTACCTTTACAGCTCACTCTATGGCCTTGTATTCTCTATTAGAGTTTACTGGCTGGGGTATCATTTCTTTTTGCACTTTTTCCATAGTGCTAGATTCAAGTGTTGAAAATGAAATGGAGAGGGCTAGGCTTCCAAAGATTTAGAACCATGATGGGTAATCATGGAACTGAAGTTTGATTTTGGAGT
Source organism: Anabrus simplex (assembly GCF_040414725.1). NCBI lineage: Eukaryota > Metazoa > Arthropoda > Insecta > Orthoptera > Tettigoniidae > Anabrus > Anabrus simplex. The sequence goes on along the minus strand of NC_090270.1, from coordinate 214,771,480 downwards.
TCTCCTAGGCAAACTGCTTTCTCTACAGCTTACAGAGCCTGCACTGGATTTCATTCAGGTTGACTCCCTAGGTCCTCCATCCCTTCTCTCATTGAGAAACTCTCCTCTTCCACCCTCAGGCCATTGATACAGGAGGGGTTTACCATTGCCTTCTCCTACACAGTGATCCTTGCCATTTGAACCAAAATGATCATCCGCTTCAGACTTTCGCCTATACTGCTCCCATCCGTAGCATGGAGACAGGCGCTGCTTTATGGATTCAAGTGATATATCCTCCACCCATCTAAAGGGTATCAGTTGCCCAAAGCCATTGGTTCTGTTAGAGAGTTGAGTTATTTACTGCCACTCAACACTCGGCATTGAAACACTTGCCGTATAGTCTGCTCTATTACCATAGCGAGGTAACTCGGCCAGACATTTATTATTATTATTATTATTATTATTATTATTATTATTATTATTATTATTATTATTATTAAAATAAAAGGACAATGATAACCTCCACCATATTCCAATAGATTGGCTCGTTCCTCAGCAGTCCAGATTTTAAAATGGTTGTAGGAGAGCTTAATCTAAGTTTACAATTAATTGAAGTTGTCATTATTACTGGTATAGAAGTTGTGAGTAATATTGGATTTTTTATTTTTTTATTCTCTAAGTGCTTTATTGCTGTGTTTGTTGTTTCAGTACATGTTTCCAACAATGCTAGAAGTTTTTTTTTTTTTTTTTGGGTAGGTGTTCGAGACTTAAACAAATGGTCAGATCGCATGAAGGCAGCTATGATAGCAGTTTATGGAGAAGAATATTTCACTAGTACTTGGGAGAAGTGGTGTGATGCAGTGTGTGGAATCTATAAGGAACAACAAAGTGGTGACATATGTAAATGGCTGTTACCGTTTATTCAGTGTCCAACATTGATTCTTCATGGTAAGAAGGATCCCTTGGTTGCACCTCAGCATCATCTGTATCTTCACAATAATATAAAAGGTGCCAGGTGAGGTGAATTCTTTTTAACATTATTTTATTTCTCCTCTGTCTAATGTATAACATCCTACTCAACACAACCTTTATCTTCAAAAAACTAGTAATACTATCTTAACTTAGTTCCTTCATCACACTCATACATGCCATCTTCTTCATAATCTTTAAAAAAGATTTTCTCTCCCATAAATCATTACAACCTTTACTGTCTTTCACAGCTCCTCTGCCACTTGGCATTGAGACACTTGCTGTATAGTCTGCTCTATTACCATAGCGAGGTAACTCGGCCAGACATTTATTATTATTATTATTATTATTATTATTATTATTATTATTATTATTATTATTATTATTATTATTATTATTATTATTAAAATCAAAGGACAATGATAACCTCCACCATATTATTACTGTCATTATTACTGGTATAGAAGTTGCGAGTAATATTGGATTTTTTTTTTTTTAATTCTCTAAGTGCCTTCTTGCTGTGTTTGTTTCAGTACATGTTTCCAACAATGCTAGAAGTTTTATTTTACCAAAAAATAAAACCAATTCAGATAGGTTTTCAGCGACGATAGGAAAGGAAAGGGCTAAAATTGAGCAGGAAGTGGTCTCGGCCTTAATTAAGGCATTGCCCCAGCAATTGCCTGATGTAAAAATGGGAAAATAGGGATTGTAAAGACATTGTAAAGTAACTTGGACTAAACCTTAAGTGCTCATCTCTTTATGGGCATTGTATTTTAGCCAATAACTACAGACCATCTGAAGTATTATGCACATTTTCAGACTGGAAAAATAAAATAAAAAATCAACAGTGTCACATACATTTATGGTGCACAGTGTAAGAAAAGGTATCACAGAATCATGAACCCTTGTGAGGGTGTGCAGATAAACAGACTAGCATGGTGTGAAATTATATATTGGTGTAATATGTTTGTTTATTTATTGCTAGTGGCTTAACGTTGCACCAACTCAGATAGGTTTTCAGCGACGATAGGATAGGAGAGGGCTAAAATTGAGCAGGAAGTTGTCTCGGCCTTAATTAAGGCATTGCCCCAGCAATTACCTGATGTAAAAATGGGAAAATAGGGATTGTCACCATCTTCAGGACTGCCAATGGCGGGGTTCAAACCCACTATCTCCCACATGCAAGCTTGCAGTAAAACAGCCCATACCACTTAGCCAACTTCCTCAGTTGTAATGTGCGCTCCAAGGAACACCTATATTGTTCCTTCCAGTTTCTGAATAGATAAAGTGATATTGAATTCAAGTTATGTCAAAGTTATCTGTATATACAGAGTTATTACTGCAATCTTACCAATTAGTAAACCAAACATTCAAAAGAAAAGCACAAACATCAAGAAGAAAACAAGCACAATACTTACCGAAAGGCAGTAGCATAAAATATGAAGCGTGGAAGGCAAAGCGAGAATTAAAAAGGCCAGGATCTTACATAACTTTGACAGGTTGCCAGGTAAATACTGCTAGCTACTAAATGACACACCAGATAAATTTGAAATGAAGAAAATTTACTAAGCAAATGTAATTTGAAAATGGTATAAAATAAGAACAATAAAAAAATACATAATTCTTTTTCTGAAATTTAAAAATGCAATCAAGCTAGACGAGGAAAACAGTATTTTAAAATAAAGTAGAAATTAAGGAAAAATGAAGCTCACATAAACATAGGCTTCCGCCGAAATTAAGGTTTGAAAATTCATTAATATAGAAACATTAAAATTGGTTGCAACCGATATGCGGGCCCGCGATATAAAAACACTTTAAAACTGAAATTTGCTACACTACAAAATTCTAAGTTACAAGACGCACACAAGGACACACGAAAAAGAAGAAAATTCAGTGACTCCAACCGCGAATAAACATTACACCAAAGAAACGACCTAGATGAAAACACAATAAATAATAGTGCACATCAATCCGAACAAAATGAAGTATATTAAAGGAAATTTACAATTAACGGTGCACTCATAAAAAAATAAGGAACACTGAAGCACCCAACAAGAGCTACCCGTTACCGACGCGAAGCCAAGATCCCATAATAATCATCAAAGCCACCCAAAATATTAACGTATCATCAGATTAGATAAGAAGGGGTGACATGACGTAATAAAGACAAAAGCAAGGAACCCAAACAATGGGAGAAAAGATAATAAGACAACGAAAGAAAAGTCCCATTATTAAACTTAATTTCGACCAGCAAATTTCAATTTTAAGATTTTAAGTTATTAAAATAATAATAATAATAATAATAATAATAATTATCATTTATCCAAGAGGTGATAGTGCCAGTTTACATTAGCCTTACTTAATTAATTCACCAGCGATTTACATACTTTAGAACAGAGGGGGCCGTGGAATGCGCTACGATGCGAATATGAGGTGTCATTAATTGAGGCCCGTAACAATGCGATAATCATTACGTACAGATAACCAGCCACGAAGGCAATAGGACAAAATTAGACAGCAATATCAACCAAACAGGACAACACAAAGGGAGAAAACACGCACCGAAATGAATTACAAAAAAATAAAAGTAATAATAATAATAATAATCGTCATCATAATGAATATCAAGAAACACAGTTGGCAAAAATGCACCCCGACAAAAACGTAAGACAAAATCACTTACACAAAATATCACCTCATAGATGCATAACTAGCGATCCTCGAGCTCCCTACATTACATTAAATTTTCTTTTTCAAATGCATTCACTTCAAATATATATCAGATTTTGCTTACAAGGTTACACAATACCAAAATAGTCGTTTATAATGTTGCTCATGTCCAAGATGAAATCACTCACACTAGTGCTTGAACGACTGGGATCCCTTCAATAAATTATAATTTTCAGTACTTACTTGAGTTAAGGTATCCAAACTTACAAGACACTTAAAACATTTCATGCCGATAACGGTACTCACTGCACCAAGTTTACATGTTACATTAAGAACAAAAAAAGGGTTGGAGCACACTGGATAACTTTGAAGGAATAATAGGGCCTAGCCCTCACGTTATGTTTAACCGCCGGAGTCAAGCTCCATTATAATAGCTTTCCCTTCTCGCCAAGCCGTCTGCTTGGGAGCTTCATACAACACAGCCATCTTGGAGAGTAACGGCAAGCTGACTACTGCCGACTACTGAGCTCACACCGAGCTAGCCGAGAGGCAGTCCCATAATTCAATGCGTGCACCGCGAAAATGCGCAGAAGTTACAAATGATAATTCGGGGCACTACAGAGTTCAGTCAAATGCCTGACAATAATGGATAGATAACTTGAATTAAATTGGTCTGGTAACTTCCACAGTTAGGAAACAGTTCCAACAATGACCGATAATACAGATAACGGCTGGATACACAAGTCGACATGACAGATGAATAAATAAATACACTTAGATGCTTTGATGTAATAATTCAGTTATGTCCAGTAAATATTAGTTCCCATTTTCACATTACAGTTCTCCCCTCCCGAAGCTAGAACACAGGGGAGGCGCAAGTCCAAAACAATGGATAGCATGCCAATGGTATAATTTCAATGTCCAAACAAATCTTCACACGTTGGATACAGGAAGAGAGACACCAAATTTTTTCAGGTTCAAATAACAAGGAATGGTCTTACTTGGTTGCAGGAATGTTGACCTTCACACCATACTAGCAGACAAACATGCTGAGTGTAAACAGAATGGGATGCAACGGGGCCAGCGTCTCATCACGCACCACACAAGTTGACAGTACATTATTCAGCACATTGATCACACCAGTACCGAGCGCAGTAGGGAACCACAGATATCACACACATTAGATCTTCGATCAGCAGATGCATGGGTGCTCGCGCGCGCAAATAACTGGAACACCACACACAGGAGCAGAAAGAGAGGGTCCAAGTGTACATAGCAGACCATAATAAACGGAAATGATTCAACCACTAATGTTAGGGACCACAAAATTTTTCCAACTAGGTTTCCAGGACACCTTAGTAATATTTCATTATGCTTCGAGGAGTTACACAAGTTCCACATGTCCAAATTTACCACCGATAATAGTTCCAATTTTGCATCCGAGTTGAACACATAAGTAACACCGTTAACATCATTATACTAGACCACACAGTTTGTATCGGCATTTGGAGAATTACCAAAATAACGAGGTTGTTTTACATTCTTTTGTTGACTAGTACGCAAACATACACAAGTTTTTTTTGAATTACCAATTTATGAGTTATAGTATTACCCATCCAACCTTTGAATAAGACTTACATATTTAGAAAAGGGAAAATAACTCAACTGAAATATTCCAAGACTTCAATATACTAGTATCGAGACCAATCACGGGAGATCAGAAATGTAATTTTGAATATTTAAGGTGGCTCATGGAATCCAGTGGCAAGTTACAGCGGTTTTAGTCCCAGCTAGTTAAGTAAAATTCAATAGACACAACAATTTGATAGGTCGAAGACCATTATAGTTTACACATTCTTTTACATGTAATACTAGCATACTTCCACACATTACATAATTCTACAGGACAGTACAGATACCAGAAGGATCCTCAAGACCAAGAACAGGAAGGAGAAATGACCAGGGGGTGCAGGGAGGTAACAGAGCAAAAAGATATTACTAAATGGAGGCAGCAGAGCACATACTGACAAACCATGTACAGAAAACAGGTAGCCCAGAACATGAAGATTAGGAAAACAGGAGACGAAGAGGCAGAAAATTACAGTATACACAACCATCCCCAACCATAACGTAGCAATCACACAGATAATCGACCCAGAATAAGGAGCAAGCAATGGCAATAACTGGAGACTTCGTCGACAATATAATAGGTGGAGGGGTGTACACAATGTGTGTCCGCAAGAGATCACCACACAACCATTACTGAGGCCAACAACCACATGACAGAC